>NC_048285.1:31556175-31868831 GCF_009762535.1 Notolabrus celidotus | reverse complement strand
AGAAGAAGAAGAAGAAGAAGAAGAAGAAGAAGAAGAAGAAGAAGAAGAAGAAGAAGAAGAAGAAGAAGAAGAAGAAGAAGAAGAAGAAGAAGAAGAAGAAGAAGAAGAAGAAGAAGAAGAAGGGTGATGGTGGGAACAGCGGGGTGATGTAATCTAGAGATCCTCCGTGGACCAGACTGTCTCATTTTAATTTAGCCTGAGTGGACCACTGAGGCTTCAAAGGACCCGGCGTTTGTAACCAGGGTCCTTCGAAGGATCCAAACCCTGAATTAGGAGGTAAAATGGGACCATAGCGTCTCAGCAAGGACAGCAAATCTTCCTGTCAAACTTTGTACTGTATCCACAAAGCACATGAAAATGAATTTCTCTTTCCTCCTTTTCTAAGCAGATGGGACGACCAATCAATCACTAAACAAACAAACAAACAAACAGACGAACAGTCGGCTGACTAATAAGTGAGTTGGAAGCTGTTTGTGTGTGCAGAGCGTGTTGGTGTCATCGGGGGCTGAGACAACACTGAACAAAGAGAGAGAAGGAGGAAGCACAAGAGGAGGGCAGGAGGAGAGTGACGGCCAAGCAGCTGTCCACACATTCACAATTTACTGTGAGAAAACACACACACACACTTCCACACACACACACACACACATGGAGGCCAGAAGGTCAGCCTCATGAAGCTCCACATCACGGCTTATAAAGGATTTGATAAACTGTAATAAATGCACGCTAATGCAATCTGCAGCCAGCTGTGTGTGTGTTGCTGTTTCGCCCCGTGTTGCTCACACACACACACTAACACACATGAAAAGAGTTATTCCAGCAGCCAGAAGGTTTTGCAAATGAGCTTATGGTGTATTAAGGTGTTGCTAAACTGTCATTACCTCAGACTGAAGCGACACGCCGCCAGCTGTGTCTCCTGCACACGCTGAATGAGAGTGACAGTTTACACAGCTTTAGCCGCGGCTAATCAGAGATCCTACTCGCTGTAAGCTGCAGGTTCAGGTGAGCTGCAGGTCAGCCTCTCGCGCACAGACTCACAACTCGATATCTGATGGGACGGGTTCCATCGGTTCAGAGAGTTTCAAGACTGAAGTTGGAAGGAAGGCTGGTGGGTCAGCTGTTTTAATTTCATGCTGGAGAGAGAAAACAAATATGTGGAGCAAAGACGGCGTGCAGGAGCGGCTTTATTTCTTTAGTTTGAAGTTTGTGTTCAAGCTTTTACTTTGTTATTCAGAGAGGAGAGGACAGAGGACAGGGAAGGAAACCAGGAGAGAGAGAGAGAGAGAGAGAGAGAGAGAGAGAGAGAGTGGGGAGTGACAGGCAGGGAAGGAACCAGAAGGTCAGAATGGAACCTGCACACTTGAAGACTATAGCCGTTATCCTCAGACTCTTTCCAAACAGAGCAGGTCTCGACCGTACTCTATGTTCTATTATTAACACTTATCCAACATCAAGACAGGATCAGATCCAGTCCCATCTTACAGACAGGACTCAGTCTGATCTCATCTTAATCCACCATGAGCAGAGCACTTTGCAGCATTTAGCAAGTTACAGTGGCAAGGACAAACTTCCTTTAACAGGCAGAAACCTCCAGCAGGACCAGACTCATGTTAGACACACATCTGCTGAGACCAAACCTGTTCTTTTGGTGGACTAGTTTACGTCTGGTCTTTTGAAGCAGAATAAAAATGTCCCTTTCTTTCTTTTTCCAGCGGTGTTTCCCAAACTGTAACAAAGACTGACCCTCATTCTGTTCTTCCCCGTGACGTAACACGAAGGGAGAGACAGAGTGCACGCAGAGGGCAGGCTGCCGCGCTCCACTGGTCTCGTTTCAAATTTGGAGTGTGTTTTGGGCGAGGGCGGGTGGGCGGGCGGGGAGGGCAGGCAGGCGGGCGGTTAGGGGGGGCGTTGTTCTCGTCTCTCTTTCAAAACGGAGGTGAGAACACGGCACTGAACATCTCCCCTGAGGAAAGGGTGAGACGGGAGAGAAACAGAGAGAATGAGAGTGATGGATCTCTGGGATGAAGCTGAGGGAGGAAGAAACAGAGAGGAGAGAGAGGGGGAGGGAAAACACTACCTGACAGAATGTTTCAATCTCAGAAAGAGAGAGAGAGAGAGAAGTGACGGGAGGAGGGAGGAAGGAGTCAGAGAGCTCCCTCAGCTCCTAAGTGTTTGTCCCTGTTGCTCAAGGTTGATGTTTACTCTCTTACTGAGACAACAAATCATTGCAACATAAAAATCCTGCCAGTTTTATGTCATTTAACTTCATTAATCCTAACTCAAACAAACCTCCTGCTTCAAATATGAGAGAGAGATGGACAGAGAGAGATGGAGAGAGAGAGAAGGCCTCCAGCAGAAACAGCTGAAGATGAAAATCTAACTTGCAGCTGAGAGGAAGAGTGTCAGAGCGAAAGAGAGATTTCCTCAGTTTGACAGAGAGAGAGAGAAATGAAGAGATATTTATAGATAACAGAGTTATAGTTGCCACACTGGTTACGTCAGACGGACCGGAGGAGAGAACGAGGGATGAAGAGGTGAAGAAGCGGAGAAGGAGGAGAGAGAGAACTCACTGACCCTGAGAGGAACAGAGAGAGAGAGAGGAGAGAGGAGAGATATTCTGCATTTCTATCTTTGAATTCTTGGACGCGTTAGTCACCGGCGGCTTGGTGGAATCAGTAAAAATGATATCATGATGTTGGCATTTTGAAAATATCATGACGACAGGTCATCGAAGCGCCGGAGCTCCCCTCCTTCAAAAAAGGAAACACCCGTCAGGGGAAGGAAATGTTGGTGCTGCATCGATCACTGCGGAGAGACTCACACCTCCAACGATCATTCCTCATCATGTGACCAAAGGTTATTGATTTAAACTTGGATTTTATGTGCATACACTAAACACCTATCTGAGCCTTGGAGCTTGAACGCATCATCTCTGCTTCACTGCACAGAGCCGTGAAAACGTGAGATAGACAAAATGTAGAGGAAACAACGTGAGGGTGAAGATGTAAGAGAGGTAATGTTACAGTTTGAAGTACAGGATCTGTGTCCGTGTGTGTGTGTGTGTGTGTGTGTGTGTGTGTGTGTGTGTGTGTGTGTGTGTGTGTGGTGCAGAGTTAAAGGAGGTTACCTTAGTCATGCTCTGAAACTCTCCCTGCAGACATACGATGTCCAACAAAAACACCATGCGGTCATAGACACACTCACTATCTCTGTTTGGATACACGGCTGCAGGGCGGGAGTACAAAACCTCAGCACTGAAATATTCAGCTACACACATACACACACACACACTCACACACTCACTCTCACACACAGGGTTTTCAGAATGGACTGCATGACCGAGATGTGACACACATCCTTCCTCTACATATTTCTTATTTGATTCATTTATCTCTCTTTGACACACACACCCTCTCACCCCTCACACACACATACACACATATACTCGTACACAGGATTCAGCAACCTGTGTGTTTGAAGTTGAAGGTGTGTGTGAGTGTGTGTGTGTGTGCTCATGAGAGGGGGGGAAAAGTGTGTGTGTGTGTGTGTGTGTGTGTGTGTGTGTGTGTGTGTGTTGCTAAAAGGTGTGGTTTGTCCAAATGAGTGGGTGGTTCCTCCACCATATGTCTCCACACACACACACACACACACACATGACGTCAGATCTCAAGAAGCAGAGATTTGGCCTTGCCCGTCTTCCTCTCCAGCAGTCCTCCTCCTTCAGATTCAGGTTCATGTCTCAGTCTCCGTTTGACATGAATGCACTATGGCAGACTAAAGAATTAAACATGGATGCCCTCACAAGTCGTCACCAGAATAACTCGTGGTTTAAAGAAGTTATTGATATTTCTTTTACTGTACCCCCAAAATGCCGGTAAATGCTAAAATGCTCTACTATCAGGATGTAAACAAGCACAGGTTAAAGATGGCGTCTCATAGTGCATCATGGTTTGTCTGTAATTGGATCTATAAAACGGAGAGAAAGTTGTGGTTGGCCATGTCTGGTTAAACTTGATCAGAGCGATGTGTAACCCCAGCACAGGCGTGTGGACGTTAACCTGCAAGGAGGACCAAAGGCTGGTTGAGCTAGATCTGCTAGTGTTAGCCATGCTGTGCAAACCATTATGACATTCTTCACCTGCAGACTCTGATCCTGTGTTTAGCTACATACATTTGAAGTGTTCTATGAGCTGTGTGTTACTTTAAGATTTTTCACGATCTACCACTTCAAGTGTTGCATTCTAATAGTTTTAAACTGGGGACAGCGGGGCGCTGGTGGCCTAACGGTCTAAGCGCCCCACATACAGAGGCTACAGTCCTCGTTGATTCCCGACCGGTTGACCATTTCCTGCATGTCTTCCCCCACTCTCTACTCACCACATTTCCTGTGTCTCTTCAGCTGTCCTATGCAATAAAGGCAAAAAGCCCCCCAAAAAATATAACCTCAAACTGGGGACAGTATCTTAGGTGTCATGGCACACTGTCTCCCTATTGGCTGATCCCCATGGCTGTCAGGCTAGGGGGTGGGCTTACCTTGTCAACACCTGAAATTAGGAAGTGAGGAGTTGATTAGAGACTCAGAACTGGTGAGAGACGCCAAGAGAGCAGCAGCCAATTTGAGAGTTGGGTGAGAAGAAAAGATTGTCTTTGGCACCTATATTTTGGGGGTCATGGGCTGAAAAGTTTGGGAACCCCTGTTATAGCAGACTGGAACTCCACCAGGAGTGAGCAGGAGCCCGATGTAAAGCAGAGGAGTCTGATAGAGACAGCGGGACACAAACTTGTTGTGGGGTTCACTGTAGACGTATAAAGGCGTAACGAAGACGTCACAGTCAGTGCTTTGACAGAATCTCAGTGTATGAGCGATAATCAGTCTTGGGAAAAGGAGTTAGTGGATTAAGTTAATGCAAGAGTTCAAGGAGAGGTCACAGCTTGGGTTGAAATATGTTGTTGACTTGCAGAACTGCTACTTAAAACAACCTCAGTGAACTAAACGGGTCAAAAACAACGCAGAGATAACTACAGGAGTTTAACTTCTGCTCAACCCATGAAACCAGACATTATAAACCACTTCTGCACAGCTTGTTTTAAGTGTTCACGTGGCACCTTTGTTGAAACATGTGAAACATCTGTATGAAAGGAGAGCTGACAAGACGAGGTGATGTTTGTGACATACTTCTCAGCCATCTCATAACAGGGAAGGAGGTAGAAGGAAGAAACTTCCCTACAGCAACTAAAAACGTCAGCATGCTGGGTCTCTGAATGAAACAAGCTAAGGTTTGAGGTGAAGCATCTGATGCTCAGTATCTCTGTCATTCAAAAGTCTGCACTTCTCTTATTTATAGGACTCATGCAGCTGAAGAAAGCAGCTTAGACTCAAAATGATCCTTGTGTGTAAAAACGAGGGAAGTGAGATAACACATCCTGAATCATTCCTCTTTCTGTAGTTTCTGTGGTCGCAGGAATCGAAAGAGTTGAACCATCATAACTCCGACCAGCAGCAGAGCTTTACTGCAGACTCTGTGTGAAACATGGCGGCCTCACAGCAACGCTTCAAACAAATCCATGAGTAATTCTGTTCAGGGAATTAAACGTCAGGGATTCGTCAGGAGACGGTGAGAGCTTCCGACTGCAGCAAATACTCTGGGACATATCAGCGCTGACATCAAACAGATGAAGTTATAGTGATGAATGAAGCTCCCTCTGTGTCAGCCTCTTCCTCCAGGTCTCCAATCAAACACCTCTTTCCTTCCTGAATGAACCTGAACTGAAGCAGAGCGAGTCCAATGTTTCACTCTCCCCTCTCCTCAAGGTTTGATCCTGATTACAACCCGGAGCAGGACGACTGTCTTTCTGATAATGAACCGTACTATTAACGGCTTAGAGATGCACCATCACCCTCCTTTCATCTGCCTTCACATCAATGGAGCGGATAAAATACTTAGAGGAGAGAGAGAAGAGAAAAAAATCAATCCAGGAGGAGCACAGCTTTCATCTGGATCCAGCCAGTCTTCAGGAGGAGAGAGAGCATGTAGTTCAGTGCTGTCGGGGCTCGTCTAGACGCCCGGCTCAGCAGCTCCAGCAGCTTCCAGGCACACAGACTATCCATTATTCAGCTCCTGGCAGGCTAACGGCTCCTCAACAGCCAATATTACTATTTCTGTTGGTGCTGTGTGAGACTGAGTGTGTACACTGCAAAGACAGAGATCCATCCCACTGAGCAGGAGTGAGCTGTAGAGATTTACTCTTTATATCTACGGCTAATTATCATTTTAAAAACACTTCATCATTATTAACCACGAGTGTCAGTGAAGGGAAGCTCATCACTCGTCTCCTGGGGTTTCCTGAGGCGATCACAGACTCTGCTCCCTCTTTGACTCCACAGTCTGCTGAAATGCTGCAAACACAGCGAACTCTGCTAATCAGAAAACAGCTTCATGTTTCAGGGAAATCTCTTCTTCACGTCCCTTTGTGTGAATAAACTGCAAACAGCACTCGGATGTCTGAATGCCATGGAAACAAGGCCGCTGTCATCAGCTGTTTAGCATATTTTCATCATCTGTAGTCGACTCTTGTTTGCTCAGCAGTCAGGGATGTATCGATAAGTCGTGAGACAGTTCAGGAATCAAATCAATGTGATGAAACATGGATCATAATGATCGTTTTCCAACAGCAGAGGGCGCTATCTGACTCTAACTTCTCTTGTTTGACGTCGTTATGTCTCTGATGTCGATGGCTGAGCAGAGACGTTCACACGACGCAGCAGCAGGTGAAGATTTTTACATTGAGGATGCATCAACAGTGTTTCCCCACAAACAGACGACACCTGGGGGGGCCGCACAATGATATTTGGTGACTATTCTAGCTTTTAGCTCCTCCCTTAAGCCTGGTTTATACCTCTGTGTCAAATCAACATGGTAGCCTACACCATAGGTCAATGAAGCCATGATTCAACACAGAGGCCTATGCACATAGCTTGACATGCACCTCCTTCAAAATGTAACTCTGCATTGAAATGGCCCGGACTGCAAGCCCTGTGATTGGTCCGCTGGGCAGCATCGTATTTCCTGCATTCACAACATTTATGGAGTCTGAGTACATCGCCTGTACTTTCCATCTCTCCTCCCACCTCTCCTCTCTCTTCTTCTTTGTAATAACTGCTGTATGATGATAAACTGCAACATTTATCAGCTAAAATTTAACCACATCGTCATGACTGCGTCAGCCACTACAGCGTCGGGTCAACACAGAAAAACAGGCAAGTATCAGAGAGAGAGAGACGTGACAGACATCACAACAACTTGTGATCTCATGCCTCTTCAGTGGTTGCTCTTACATTAAACATACTTTACTGTTAATCATTCTTTTAGCAGTTTTTATTTAATCCTGTCACTTTCTGAGCTGGCTGAAGTAACTATTGTGTCCTTTCAAAATAAAAGCATGTTTGCTATCAAACCAGGAGACACAGTAACTCTATATTAACTTTGATTTATTGCTCTACTGCTGTTTCTACACTTCGCTTCGTCAGTTAAAGGTTTATTCTGTCATCCTCCTGAGTTTCTGCCATGCTTTGTCCATCAAAGCACTTTGTACTAAGCATTTGATTTTAAAGATGTTGTATAAAGTTATTGTTATATTGTAGCATGAGCTGGTTTAATCATTACCTCCCTATCAGCCGTATTAACAGTTTTCTTCCTGCATGAATGAATTAAAGGAATAGTGACACCGACAACAGCCGGGTGATGGATGCAGATTGGGAGTCTCCCCAGAAAACTTGGCACCAAGTTGGTAATACCAGAGAGTACTGCAACTGCAAGAGCTTTCATTGGTGGACCATAAGTTAATTAACTAATTATATTGAATTGATTGTTTGATTGATGTAAAACAAGAGACCTGCAGAGGATTTATAGCTTCAACTCTTGTCCTTTGTTGAACTTTTACAAACACATCAAAATGTAAAGCATCTAATATCATAAAATACACATTACTACAGATAATAAGACAACAATAAGAGCATTTATCTTTATATACAATAAACAAACTCTCTCTCTTATCTGCCAGACTTTAAATATGTAAACAAAATAGAGTGAAATCTGAGAATGAAGCACTGTGCGTCTTCTGTGGGACCGTGTGTGTGTGTGTGTGTGTGTGTGTGTGTGTGTGTGTGTGTGTCTGTCTGCCCCTGGCAGTAAATAGCTTGTATTGTAGGTCATCAGGTCTAATTCCTCCCAAAGCCCAAACAAACCGAGTGAGGGGTTAAAAATAACTACAATAACAGGTGAGACAGCAGCAGAAGACTGGCCAACAGGAAAACACACATTCACATGATAACACACTCTCACACACACACACACTCTCTCTCTCACACACACACACACACACACACACACACATGGCCCTTCTGAAGTAGTCATTCCCAAAGCCACAGGAGCCAAATGGGTCATTAACTCCTCCCGGCCTCTGTCGCTCCTTCACGCTGTCAAAGGTGTCAAGGCGACAACTGGGTGGCCTCATGCTTCTTATGGCGGCCATAAAACACCCTTTAAGCCACGCCCATGTATCCATGGTGACCAGTGTGCCCTTAGACTATAATCTAGTCCACGGGTTCAACTCTCTTCAGCTTGGACAAACCAGGAAGTCCACCTTTGCTTACGTGTAAGCAGCAAACATTCAGACACAGACGAGTCGTCAGGTTTGAGGTTCTGTATCTTTAAATTTAGAGATCCATTAAAAGGACACCAGACCACGACCCCCTTCACTCTCACGGGTTCACGTGAAGGTTGATGCCCTCGCAGCTAACTTTCATTAATTCCTCCGTGCCCCCCTGTGGTTGGTGTGACAGCCTGGAAGCAGCTTCACATGCAATCAACTCAGATCTGATTAATTTACTCCTGATGCTGCTGAACGTGTTAACTGGAGCCAGACCCACCAGAGGATCCATCACAGCAGACACACACACTCATTAAAACTCTAATGGAGACCCCCGTGTTGTTAAATGTGTGTTAACATTAAACCAGACCCTCTGAAAGTAGTCTTAGATGTCTTCTAGGTCAACGTAAGAAACCCAAAATGTTTTAATAACCATGTGACATGAGGAGTTTCTTTCTGCAGACGCTACTCTCCTACAACTTGACTTAATTAGCTTTTTAAATTTGCTCCTCTACATCACAATCATGTTATTAAAACCTTTGAAAGAAATTAAGTTAAATATCTGTGGGACAATAAGAGGAAAAGTCCAAGTCACCTTTTCCTTGGTGAAATTATCTTGTTATAACAATTAGCAGAGCAGGAGATGATGATAGTGTCTTATTTTAAAGCTCCTCTAAGTAACTCTCTGTTTGTGTCAGTGTTGGCGCCCCCTGTGGACAAATTCATACATCACATCTCTTTGCTGATCTCATCCTGCACGTGTGTAAATCCAATCCGGCTTTCTCGTATGCATCACGTCCTGGGAATGTTCGCTCAATAAAAGGGTTATTAGTCTGGTCTGACACCTACCCCCCTCACCGCGGTTACAGGCATCAACAATAACAACACAGAAATGATCAGTCTTTTTATAAAGAGGTCTTAAAGGGGGCCTCACTTTAAGCCTCTTACACACTGCAACCCTGCAACAGTTCCTTTATGCCTTTGACACATTGCGCCCTGAGAAGGCGTGATATATGTCCCGTGCTGTTATCACACATCGCATTATGGAGGTGCAGAAGTGGAAGAGGCGTGTAAACACACAGGGGGAGCAACACATACACACTAGGGAGGGGCATTTCAAGTTAAAATACTGTTCGATTATCATTGGCATCTATTCGATAACACACCTGTCCCATTAACGTCCCGTCACGTTAACCAGCAGCAGGACGAGGTGCTGATAGTAGCGGGCACTGACAGCGTCTGTCTCAACCTTTATGTCGGTGTTTCTGTGATGCAGCGTGGCGTGTGTTTATATTTTACAGCCATGCTCAGTCTCTGGAAATCCGTGTGTAGTCGTGTGAGATTCAGAAATGGAGAAAACCGCTGCGACTGTCGCTCATGTTTTCTTCTTCTTTTGCTATTTAATGCAGTTAACATTCTTCTTCTTCTGTTACTTAAAGCTGCTGTCGGTAGTCGTGATATAAACATCAGTTCTGAGAGAGATTTCAAATGTCAACACGACCTCTCCTCTCTCTGCTGTCGTAACTCCGCCCACAAAAGATTGTTGTGCGCGTTCTATGAGGAAGTAGTGGCTTCCCAGCCAATCAGGGTGACGTAGTGGGGCCGCCACTCGACCAATCAGGACAGAGGGTTTGGTAGTAGCTCTGATTGGTCCGTGATAACGGGAACAAGGGGAATAATAACATTGCTTGATACAAAGGCGTTGGAAAACACAGAGATTTTGCCATAATCTCAAATTAGTTCACTTACAGAGTAGCTCCGATTGGTATTATGACCTTTTCTCCAAACCCAGCAGAAAAAAGTAACGTTTTCTTCATGACTCCTACCAACAGCAGCTTTAATGCGGTTAGCAAACTGCTTTAAGACGCTCTGTAGCCACAGCCTGGCGGGAATAACGTATTACAACCAGACACCAGTTAAAACAATGAAAAATTGTGATTTTAAAATGAGGAAACTTTCAAAGTAACTCTTTGATTTTTACAAAGTGAACGAATATTCCAAAAGCATTGCCCATCCCTTATACACACACTTGGACATTCTTCTATTCCACCTCTCAGGGAGAGGCATTGGTGGGATGACTTTGCCTGAATATCACGCCTCCAGACGGGGCGTAAATACCCCGCCTTGAAATGTCAGCACATGTAATCACCTTTTTAATTTCAGTCTGTTTCATGACCGGCTAAAAACTCCTCACAGGAGCTTTAAAGCTTCTCCAAATTAAAAATGCACAGAGAGGGTTCCTGGGAGTCCAACATGTCTGAAGAATACTTTGAGTCAGCGTCAGATCAAAGAAGTTCTCAAACTTTAAGTATAGGAACCAAACTTAGTGACATGTCCATTAAAGTCTGGAGGATAGTCCCATCTTGACTCTGATATCTCCCACACAGGTCAGACATCTGTTGGAAACACAGCAGCAGGCGAGTGAGGTAAAACTATTTAAAGTGTATTACCTCAGAGCTGGCTGCACGTGTGTTTCATTCACAAAATCTCTCAACCACCCACTTTTAATCAGCTTTCCCAAATTACAGCTTTCTTTATCCAGGATTCTGTTCCTGCAGAAGAAGGGAAAGTTTTTTAACTGGGAGCAAAGGGCAACGTCAGCCCTGTTCAGCCTGTTCAGGCAGGGCGAGGAGGCTGTGCAGTCTGGAAGCAGAGGGACGAAGAAACGTGTTTATTTATCAAGCTGGCGTAGTTTGAGTGGACGCTACGCAGCAATGAAGAGTTAAAGCCTGTCTGTGTGCAATCAATACGATGCAGCAGATTCCCCAAGTCACTAAAAAACCTCCAGAATCCACCGACACATTAAACTAAGTGTGCTCTCCAGGATCAGGAGCGGTTTCTGCTGAGCCGGGTGGAAACAGGAGCCTCAGAGCTTTTCAGGCAGATTACTGAGAAAGTTTACAGCAACTTCAACGTACAGCAGGTGATGAGAGTCTGCAGGAGGGCAACAATGAGGCCACTGTGAACCAAAGTTGTGCTTTTACAGAAAAATAACAAAAGATGTGAGTTAACTCTGCAAAATAACTGTGTCATCTGGCTGAGGGGAGGATTAAAATGTGAAATTGGAAGTTATTGCACCTGATAAGAGATTTAAAGAAGCATTATTGCAGCAGTTTAAAGGAGAAACTGAGAGGAAGCATTGTTTCTGATGTATTTATGAACTTTCTGATGATTACGTCACAGGTTTAACCTTTAAAGTTTGTTTCTGCATTAGAAGAAGAAGAAGAAACGTGCTTTATTAATCCCCTAGGGGGAAATTCAATTTTTCCACTCGTGTTATTTTTTGGTCATGCTTCACACACAGTTTGATGTACATACATACAATTTTATGCACAAACATGCAGTGGACATGCACTTAAGAGAGATGTCAGAGTGAGGATGCTGCCATCAATCAGTGCACCCCGAGCAGTTGGCGATTCAGTGCCTTGCTCAAGGACACCTCGGCAGTGCCCAGGCAAGTGAACCAGCACCTCTCCAGCCACCAGTCCACTTGCCAAACTTTGTCCATACTGGGACTCGAACCAGCGACCCTCCGGTTGCCAAACTACGCCCCTATGGACTGAGCTACTGTATAGTATAGGTATCAAATTCATGGTCATGTATGAGTTAAAAATGACGGCAGTAGCTCAGTCCATAGGGACTTGACTTGGGAACCGAAGGGTTGCCGGTTCGAGTCCCAGCATGGACGAAATTTGGCAAGTGGACTGGTGGCTGGAGAGGTGCTGGTTCACCTGCCTGGGCACTGCCGAGGTGTCCTTGAGCAAGGCACCAAAAACCCCAACTGCTTGGGGTGCGCTGGTTGATGGCAGCATCCTCTCTCTGACATCTCTTCCTAAGCATGTTCCCGGCATGTGTGTGCATGATTGTATGTGTATACCAAAAAAACTGTGTGTGTAGCATGTCCCAAAAAAATAGCACGAGTGAAAAAAATGAATTTCCCCCCCGGGGATTAATAAAGTACTTTTCTTTCTTCTCATAAATGCAAATTAAAAGTGCATGTTTCACTTCTGATTCTTTTAGGGTAACTTACTCCAAAGTTTTGTACTGAAGAGGCTGTTTGAAGCTTTCCACTTCCATCCATTTAAATAAAGGATTTTAATTATTTATGTGTTTTTTTAATTTATTTTAAAAAAGACCACCAAAGGATATTAAAGTTGTTAAATGATCAGTATTTGTCTTGGGAGTTGTGTTTCATTTTATTATTTTTTAAATCACTGAAAGTATCGGTATCTGTATCGGGTATTGAATAAATTGCCAAAAAAGTATTCGGTATCTTATTGAATCATAAAAGTGTGGTATCACCCAGCACTGCTATGTATGAGTATTTTCACTCTGCTTTATAAATTGAAAACTATTAAATAATTACTATTAGAAGTATTTTTTAAAAATTAATTAAAAATTGCAGGATTTCTTTCATTCATTCATTCATTCACTCATTCATTCATTCATTCATTCATTCATTCATTCATGCATTCATTTATGACACTGTCACCAGTTCACCAGCACCAACTCCCATGATACCTCAGCCAGCTGGTGAACTGGGAGGAAACCTGTGTAATAAAATAATAATCACTCCACCATCCACCACCGACTGCTCCAACCTCACCGTGGCCGGCTTCAGGTCCACTGTGTGCGGGCAGAGGGGCCTGTGGGGTCCGGGGGGAGCAGTATAATACATGCATGTAAGATAAGGAATGAGGGAATAATAGTGTGGTGGTCCCAGCCCACAGTAACCATTAACCCTTTCCTATTCTCAGGGTAATGAGCACCTAATTCACAATGCACCATGCCGGGCTGAGAATGGAGATGAAGGGATAAATTTCAGGGTGAGAATTAAAGTGGAAATGCTCACTCACCACTTGTATGGTTGGAAATGTAAGTCCCAGGATGTGGGGTGATAATTTCCGTCTCATGTATTGGGTAAAGTGTGCTCCCCTCTCGGCTGTGCTCCTCTCTGTGTGTCGCCCTCCTGCCTGGGTGGTTTCTTTAACAGTAAACTTGCCGATCCCAGGCTATTGTTAGCTGGGTACAGAGAAGCCTGCTGCACAGAAGGACCCGCCCCCTTACACTCCTCTGCAGGCACGCTATTGGCTGATCAGACCTTCACTCAGCGTCTGATTGGCTGATTAGGAAGTCTGGGGCGGGTCGCAGCTCGTGAGGAGAGAGCAAGTGGCGGTGCATTCAGGGACACTTGGAAGAACTCTGAAATTATAACTTTCTACCAACCCTGGCTTAGATTGATGCGTTCAGGGGTCAATCTGCGTGTGGGTAACAAACTTTAAAGAGCAGAATAATGTTTGTCATGTTTGTCCCTTTTTAGCTTTTAAGTTTATATTTCAGGTTAAAATTACAGAAGCCCTAAAAGGACATGATTAAACAGATCTATTTTCTCTGTTATCTCAAGATCTCAACTTATTTTTCTTGTGACAATGAGATAATTTATCTTAATTTATCCAGAGAACTAATCTAATTTTTTGTGTCTGTGATCCTCAACCTTTAAGATAAATGTCAAGTGGGGTGCTGGTGGTCTAGCGGTCTAAGCGTCCCACATATAGAGGCTATAGTCCTCATCGCAGAGGTCGCCGGTTCAACTCCCAGCCAGTCGAGACCTCACTGCATATCTTCCCTCACTCTCCCCTCCCTGTGTCTCCTGTCTCTCTTCAGCTGTCCTATCAATAAAGGTAAAAAAGCCCAAAAATATATCTTAAAATTAGATAAATGTCACGTAACAAAATGTCTTTTCATTCTTTACTTAGACAAAATCATCTAAACAATGTTTGTGACAAATAAATAATAATAATAATTGAAGAAATTGATAACAGGCCTTTCCTATTACCTGAAGTAACTTGGTTACCATATGTATAAATGTGCTCCTTTTATGTTTGGTACAGAAGCCCTATAAGACATTATTAAATACATTTAGTTTCTCAGTTTTCTCCTCTTATTTTTTTGTTATCCTGAGAAAACAAGTGAAAATAAAATGTATTTAATGATGTCCTTTAGGGCTTCTGTACAAAATACCTGAAATGTGTATAATAGGCAAGGCAATGAAAGTTTATTTATAAAGCACCATTCATACAAGAGCAATTCAAAGTGTTTTACAGAGTTAAAACAAAACAAAAACCAGAACAGTATCAATCAACAAAAACATACAGCAAACACTTCAAACATTTACATTTGATATACTTATATCTTATCATATTTGATCTCCTTTATATTGAGGTCCACTGAAATAAATATGAACAATAACAAACTGCACATTTCAAGCTGTTATTGTTTTATTTACACCAGAGTTACATCAGAGCAAACTTCTCAGTAACTAAGTCATTACAAATTCCAGTGAAGAATAATGAGACAGTGACATCTAGTGGTGATGAATGAACTGCATACTCCCTCAGAGATGCTGCAACAAGGAGGAATTTCAGCCTCCTCAGGGTGCAGAAGTCAAACATGATGAATGCAACTCACATGTAGACAACTCACAGATTATTTCCTATTAAGCAATTTCAATCTGAATGGTGGGGAAGATTTACTGACTTCATTTAAAGCATAAATACTCTTTATTTTCTCAAACACAGACACCACCTGTTAACTGACCAGGGACAACATTGAAAATTAGTTTCTGCTATCTAGTGCCTGAAAAACAAATAAATCAATGTTTCAATGTCTGTTTCAAACTTTAAGCTGATGCCCATGATCACAGTTTAACAAGAAAACAAAGTACATTTTAGTGCAAAGAGGGCATTTTGTTCTTAACAGATCATAACTTTTGGAAATTAGAAATATGACATAGTATTAAACTAAATATGCACAGTTCTTCTTTAATGAGAGAGCTGTACAGTTTGCAGGTATGTGCAAGATGTTGCCCTGTGAAAGATTCTGATACAATGCATCACATTAACTTCTATTGGACTCAGGGATCTTACTAAATTTGGAGAAGCTCATTAACTGTTAAAAAGGTCAGGGTGAAATTAAACACTGTGAGAGATTTGTAAGGCTTGACTAAAGGAGTCTAGATTTTTAAAGATAAACATCTGTGGACTGTAAGCTATAAACTGGATTCATCATGTTGACTGAGGGCAAGATACACCGAACACTCAATGAAAAAACACTAAATTAAAGAGCCTCTCTACCATCTTCCTCTCACTGTGTCTGACCTATTGACCTGAAAGTCTCCAGGGATTAGCCTACTTGATATGGAGCCTAATACTTTGTTTCCCTTGTTAATGAGATGAAGAGGTCATGTTCCCTCATAAGAACCTTTGAGGAGGGTTTGAGGAGAGTGCACCCAGGGGAGGAGGAGGTGTGTTAGTGTCACTCTGACAAAATGTCAAGTCAGGATTATTTTTATGTGAGCAGATCAAAATCACAACGACACCAAGAGGAAACTCAACAAACAAGAGGAGGAGAGTGTTTACTTTTATTATAATGATCAGGAAACTCAACACAGTTTATTTACATGGAATAAATATCAACCAGATGAACAGCAATGGTGTTGTGTGTGTGTGTGGTGTGTGTGTGTGTGTGTGTGTGTGGTGTGTGTGTGTGTGTGCGTGTGTGTGGTGTGTGTGTGTGTGTGTTGTGTGTGTGTGTGTGTGTGTGTAAAGGGGGAGCTGACAGGAGGGCGGAGGCGGAAGAGGGCGTCGAAAAGGGATGAGGAGTGGATGATAAAGGAAAAGGGGCGCACAGGGAAAGAAAAGGGGAGCAACAATACACAGAGAGAGAGAGAGAGAGAGAGAGGAGGGAGGGAGAGGGGGGAGGATGAACACTGCAGAGCTCAATCACTTCCGCACCATGTGAGTTAAAGGGGCTGAAGCTCATTTGCTCCCGTTTGGACCTGCATCCCTCCGGATAGAGCAGCAGCAGCAGCAGCCAAGGCTTCCAGAGATCAGGGACTCAGAGAGACCAGAGACCAGAGACTGGAGAGGAGGGCTGCAGAGGAGTCTCCCCCCCGGCAGAGCGCACAGCAGCGGGGAACATGAGTGCAGACGTGGCCGTGTCCCTGTCGGTGCTCGTGGGGGTCCTCGCGCTCAGTGATGTGGTCCGCAGGTTGTTGAGACGGGCCCTCGCGGACACCGGCCTCTCTGTGTACGCGGTGGAGCTCGTGTCCACCTTTCAGCTGTGCTGCTGCACGCACGAGCTCAGGCTGCTGTCAGAGGTGGGCGGAATCGAGCCTCGCCTCGCGCTCACCTTGACGTACCTGGCGGCCTGGTGACTCACGCGCTCCACTTCAGCGGGGCCCTCGGGAACCCCTGCGGAGCGCTCGAGCTCGCGTACCGCGCGAGGCTCTCGGGCGGGTGCGCACTGCGGAGGATCGCGTTGCCAGTTCGCTGCGGCTGCTGCTGCGCGCGCCGCGGTGCCTCTGATTTGGGGTGTGGGGCTGTCGGGACTGCACGTGAGACATAAGCTGCTGGGGTTCAGGTGCATCAGTCAGATCCACGCGCCTGTCCGAAGGCAGTTGCGTGGAGCTCGCGTGCGCCTTTGCGGTGCAGACTGTGATCACTCACACGAGAGCCGTGGAGGAGAATACGCGTGCACGCCGTGGCTGCTGTCATCGCTACTGTGGTTTATTCAGTGTAGAGGACTCCCTGTTGATGATGCTTCCCTATGAACAGATCATGAACACATGTTTGTTTCTCAGGTGCTGGCGCACTCTATCAGGGCCGGGCCAGGGCAGAGGCAGTATAGGCAAATACTAGGGTGCAGCCGTCCATAATAATATTATTTTATCTAATATAATTTGGGGTTAAATTGAGGAGTGATAACACTATACATATAAAAGTTGGTTTTTCACTTTTGGTTAAAAAAAAAGGTTTCCAAATCAGTTTTGAAGTCTTTATGTGTTTATGATTACTTGTTTTTGTTTGTTTTGTTGTTTTTTTTTTACACTTTTGAAGCTGTTAGCTTAATTAAATAGAAAATGTAGGCTAGACTTAAAAAGCATTTTGCTTCTTCCTTTTCAGTCATCACTTAATACATTCCTGTTGCTTTGCCAAAAGTGTCTGCACTGTGAAAATTATTGTGTTATATAATGACTGAATAAATTCTACTACTACTAATTTATGTATTTTGAAATTTATAATTTGTCCTGCTAAATATCAGTGTTGTTACCATTTTATTAATGTTCTTTTAAATAAGAAAACGTGTGAAACATAAAGCTGTATGTCAGTTTTCTTTCATTGTATCTGTGATGTGATTGTTGGTGGAGTTGGTTACAATACAAGGGGCATCAGTTGAAATCTTGCCTAGGGCACCAAGTTGGTTATAGGGCCGGCTCTGCTCTCCACTTTTAGCAACAACTTTCTCCTCCAGATTCCCCCATGACAAACACACAAAACAAATGAACATCAAATTTGAGAGGTGACAGGAACTTTAAGACATCTTTGTAGAACTAATCCGAAGAAATTAACAGAGCTGAGGGAAAAAAATCTGTCATCCTCATGTGGAAAAGGAAATACAATTGAGTAACAATCAGGCATCTACACCTGAAAGAGTGTCTCCATCCTAACAGTGTAAAGACTTTGGGGGCTGTTAATGAATAATCTGTGACAGATGTTTGGGTCAGTGATAATGCGGTCATAAATTAATATCTACTGTGTGTTCATGTGTGTGTGTGTGTGTGTGTGTGTGTCCAGGTGGCAGCATGACAGGAGCAGTGTTTAACCCCGCGCTGGCCTTCTCCACTCAGTTCCCCTGCAGTGGGAACTCCTTCCTGGAGTACTGCCTGGTCTACTGGCTCGGCCCGCTGCTGGGTAAGAACCTCTGAAGTGCATCTGCAGGTTTTTAAAAGACTATCAAAGCATTGATTTTAGCTTCTGCACCACATTTACAAGTCTAACATTTTTCTTGCATGCATTAAGGAGAAATATTGTTGATAAAACTGTTCCAGACCTCCTCAAACTAACATGTAAAACTTAAGATCGAAGCTTTTAAACACATCTCCTTAAATATTCACTCATCTATCATGTCAGTAACTGCTCATTTAGAGATAAAATGTCAGATGAGTGACATTAAAATGGCTTTTCTTGTCTTTTTGTCGCTTTCATAGCTTCTTGAAACGGGTCATTCACACAAACATCCATCTCTAGAATCTCTACTCTGTAATTTCACTATATTCCTGCTTCTCATGTGAGATATAATGTCACTTTTGATGACCGCCAGTCTTGTCTTTCAGTGTCTTTTCTGGCATTCCTTGTGTTCAAAGTGTTGACAAAAATCTATACGTTGTAAATATAAGAGCATGAATCCAAAAATCAACTGGGATATTTTAAAGCTTCATGGTTCCTTGTGCACAGCTTCTAAAATCAGTCAAATCAATCAGATATTGTCTCTTTAAGTAAATGATATATTCACTTTGCATTAAAACCTGTCTCTCCTTCCTCCTCGGACCTGCTCCTCCTGCAGGTATGATGAGCTCAGTGCTGCTGTTTGATAAACTCGTCCCTCTGATGTCGAGCAAATCATCGTCTCCACATCTTCCCCTGGACGCTAAGAAGACAACATGAGCACACGGAGACAGAGCACACAAGGAGAGACGTTAACCTGCTGCTGATCTCAGACAGCAGAGGTTAAAAAGAAGAAGAAGAAGAAGAAGAAGAAGAAGAAGAAGAAAAGAAGAAGAAGAAGAAGAAGAAGAAGAGCACTGATTTGCACTTTTTTAGACGTCATGATAAATAATCCTGAAGACAGATGGTCTTTGGGAGGATTTCACCTCAAAAGCACATTGTAGGAGTTAAATTTAAGACACTGACACTGTTTGTTTTTAATTTAATCAAACTCAGAATCAGGGTTTCTGCACATTAACCGGCTTAAGGTGGTCGGTCACACAACCCAACGAAATTACTGAGATTTTCAGACAGTTCAACACCTTTTAAATACTGACAATAAGGAACATCTCGTACTGTTACTTTAATATCTTATCACCAACATGTTTGCGTCGTGTTGCATGACTTTAGTCTGATCCCAGCATGAGATGTTCTCATTCCAACATGAGACTGAAGCCACATGTCTCTACGAGCTGTGTGGTTATTATTTTTATGTAGTAAAAGATGTTTAAACTGAGCAAAGTTTTAGGACTGAAGCTCGTTTACTAAACATTTATAGTATAAAGTTCTTATAGTTATTACAAAGACACATTCCTTTACTGTTATTCAGTCTTATTGTATGCAGAGCGATGTGTAGCAGCGTACTGTTCAGTGATGTCTGTTAGTGTCAGCACAGATTCAAACGGTGCCTTCAATTCTCTGTAAAAAACTGGAAATGTTAACCTCAGATTAAACTATGAAATCACTGATGTTTCATTAGACTGATTGTTTCACATCTTAATGATGCTAGAGAAGGAGACCCTCGTCGTCCTGCAGTGGTTAAATGTTGCTCACATGCAAGAACTAACAGAAGAAACAAAAACCTTCATGTTTTATTGTAAATTTAAAAAACGCTGGAAGCAGTGTAACTTCTTCAGCAGTCATGTGGCAACAAAGTACAGAGGAACATGTGATGATTTTTTTATTTGCATGGTTTTATCTACTTTTTTGAGTATATTTTTACAGTATAGGATAAAATGTGCTATTTTAAATCATTCTAATTCGTATTGTTTCTCAGTAGGCATCTCATGACTTCTCTCAGGTCAGATCCCTCTATACTTCAACACCCATGTGCAATATTATAACTTAATCTGTGACCTTTATTATTAGGTTCATCTGCTAAATGTGGACTCTGGGTTAGGCAAATTTACTCATGTCTTTAAACTGTACTGTCATTCTTTTATTTCTACAGTTTTAATTTAGAGTTTTAGATTTCTATTTTGGCCCTTATTGTCTTGTTGTTTTGTACCATCACAAGCTCACTTGGCAATAAAGCTTTCTTGAATCTTGAATCTTGACCTTCCCGTAAGTGTCTCCTGACCCCCACTTTGGGAACCGCTGTCTTAAGCTACCAAGAGACAAAAAAATAGAGTCATCACCAGCAATATTTTTGAACACCACTTTAGTTTGCTCTCAGTGCGAGACAAACTCCTCCAGGGGAATTTAATCTCAGGGTCCGTTATCTCAGCAAATACTGTGAAATTTGAATAATTTAGTTCCCTAAAAGATCAATCTTATGACTCATGAGATCCTCTGAATTTACCTGGAGAACCACCAGCAAGTTGATGTCCATCCATTCATCCATCCATCCATCCATTCATTCATCCATTCATCATCCATCATCCATCCATCCATCCATCCATCCATCCATCCATCCATCCATTCATCCATCCATTCATCCATCCATCCGTCCATCCATTCATTCATTCATCCATCCATCCATCCATCCATTCATCCATCCATTCATCCATTCATTCATCCATCCATCCATCCATCCATCCATTCATCCATTCATTCATTCATCCATTCATTCATCCGTCCATCCATTCATTCATTCATCCATTCATTCATCCATTCATTCATCCATCTGTCCATCCATTCATTCATTCATCCATCCATTCATCCATCCATTCATTCATCCATCCATTCATCCATCCATCCGTCCATCCATCCATTCATTCATCCATTCATCCATCCATTCATCCATCCATCCATCCATCCATCCATCCATTCATTCATCCATCCATTCATCCATTCATTCATCCATCCATTCATCCATCCATCCATCCATCCATCCATCCATTCATCCATCCATTCATCCATCCATTCATCCATCCATCCATCCGTCCATTCATTCATCCATTCATCCATTCATCCATCCATCCGTCCATCCATCCATTCATTCATCCATTCATCCATCCATTCATTCATCCATCCATCCATCCATTTATCCATCCATCCATCCATCCATCCATTCATCCATTCATTCATCCATCCATTCATCCATCCATTCATCCATCCATCCATTCATCCATCCATTCATCCATTCATTCATCCATCCATTCATCATTCATCATTCATCCATCCATTCATTCATCATTCATCATTCATCCATTCATTCATCCATCCATCCATTCATCCATTCATTCATCCATCCATCCGTCTTCTTCTGCTTATACAGGGTCAGGTCAAGGGGTAGCAGTCCAAGCAAATTGACCCAGACATCCCTCTCCCCACCAACACTTTCCAGCTCCTCCTGAAGAATCCTGGGGCGATCCCAGACCAGGTGGGAGATATAATCCCTCCACCGAGTTCTGGGTCTTCTCCGGGGCCTTCCCCCAATAAGTTGATGTTTTAGTTATCAGAGAAAAATATCTGCCAATAGGAAAATATGAAACTAAATCTTTCTTCATGATACATTTTGAAATCTTAAGAGTGAAAGGACTCTGTTTCAAAGCTTCATCAGTGAGTTGGAGGGACATTAAAAGGCTCCTTCAGGACATGGTCTTAGTAAGCTACTTACAAAGATGTCTTTTGTTTTAGCTGCAGGGTTTCACAAACTACTCCAGTCACAAGATCTGAAGCCTGAGCTGAGCGATGAATCAAGCAGAAGAAGTCTCATACAAAAACTATTCATTTATTGACAATTTCATACAAAGACATGAACTCTCCTCAGCAGGAAAAGCAGATATTAAACTGGTAGTAAGTTACAAAACAGAAACAGCTTCGGGTCGCTGTGGGGCGGCCTCTCAACGGTTTACAGAAGCTGACTTACAGCACACACTGCTCATTATAAGAGAGAGAGGGAGGCGACGGGAGGACGAGCAGATAGATATCAACACAGTTTAACATTTGAGCTCCGAGCCCACACCAGAGAATAAGAAACACAAATTGATGAGAAGTTTTAAGTTCACGGGAAGTTTTTTTAGTGCCAGGAACAGAAAGAGCTAAAGTAAGAGCTGAGAGCTTTAAACAAGTGCTGCTGTCTTCTTCTTCTTCTTCTTCTTCTTCAACCGCCATGATGCAACACTGCTGCTGTGACCGGCTGCTGAGGGGACAGATCTGCAGAGAGACGAGACGATGAGATCTGTTTCCTCCTCCTGACTATCCAGATTTAACATTTTCATATCATGCTTTAACTTTAAGTGTTGTTGTTACCAGTGATCCACGTCGGCGTCCTCGAACTGACCCGCCTCCATGGCTGCTGCATCCACCTCCATACCATCTGTCAACAAAAATGCACAGTCATGATTACAAAACAGGAATCTCTGAATGCTGATTCTTTGCAACAGAACCCACAGACACAAAACTGTATCAGGTATATTATGGATTAAAATAAAACCTATAGTGTCAGCCAATTTCCTGCAAAGATTAAAACAGAACTGCATCGCTTTCTGGAACATCACAGTCAGGGGAGAGGTGTCAGATTCTCCAATCTCCAATATTCTTTGAGATTAAAGTGATAATATCACAAGAAAGTGGTCTCACATTTACAAGAATAAAGTGTGGAGCATTAAGGTTTGTTGTGCAGCATCATGTCATAGATGCAGCATGAAGAAGAAGATTCATTGACCCATCCTGCTGAGCTACTGGACAAAAAAAGCCTCAAGAGTCAAACAAAAGCAGGAGAAAGTTTGATCATAATGAGGTAAAGACTTCTTTAATCTCCCTTTATTGCTAAACGATTCATGAGTCAGCAAGTCTCAACCATCGAATTCAGCGTTCGCCTCTCCTGTCCGGACCCCGGCCATGTTGTACTGCTGAGCCACAGACTGAGCCAACATCCCCTCCAGCCTCTCCAGCGTGGCCTGGCCCTCCTGAGTGAGCGATGACAGACCCTCTTCACAGGTGTAGAAGGTGGGGATGTCTGCGTGGCCGTGCTCTGGAGAGAGAGATGGAACAACAGGAGCAAACAGAAGATTCTATCATTAAACTCACTCCTACACACACAAATTAAAAATTCAGTTTGTTTGTGTTTGTGTGGGATGATGAACGCTGAGATCTCACCTGCTTCTGTGATCAGAGAGAAAATCCAGACGACCAGGAAGAGACGGAGAGAACAGAAAACAGATGAGAGTCCAACTTCAAACTGTGTCTCAAGTTTTAAATATTTAAAGCTTGTGTTTCTTTATATGTATTTCTTTGTGTATCTTTATATGTGTGTGTGTGTTTCCTCACCGGCCTCCTCCACGTCGTACTCTTCTCCTTCAAAGTCTCGTCAGAGTCGTCGTCCTCCGGGTCGGGATGCAGAGCCTGACACTCGCACATCGCAGAGAACATGGACTCCACTGCATCAAGAGACACAGAGTGTGTGTAAGAATCAAATAAAGAACTGTGTGTGTGTGTTTTAGAGATGTAGGAAGACTTGTTTGTTTGGATTGAGAGAGACTAAAGACATAAGAGACTGGGTTTAAATGTATTCTTTACAGTCCGGTGTTTGTTTATGTCGTCTTCGTGATATTTAGGACAATCACTCGTGTGGTTTACTCCGGATATGACAAATTGGTCGTTAAAGGTTTCACCAAAACTGATCGGAGTGATGCCTAAAGGTTTAAAACTAAGAGCCGAGCTCAGGCGGTGAAATAGTGATATGTTTTTGCATAAATATGTTAAAATCCTGTAAATTCATCCCTCTGACGGTCTGTGACTCACATGCTGCCTTGTCGCTGGGCACAAATCTGATCTCTGTGATCCGTCCTTCTTCTTCATCATCACCAACGCTGCTGCTGCTGTCGTCATCTTCCTCTTCATCAGCTTTCTCAGCCATCTCTGCTTCGTTCTCACCTGAGAGGACGGAAAGTGAAGACAACAACACGTGCAGTCAGAATATAAACAGAACTGTTAGGAGGAGCAGAAATCAGAGATAAGGTAAACACACCTCCGACTTTGCCGTTGACCATGACGTAGAGGTGTTCCTGTGGGAATGAGCTGACGTCTCTGGAGATGGCGTGCAGGCCGATGGCGGGATACTCCAGACTGAAACCCAGCCCTGCACCATCGAACCATGACAGGTTCCTGAAGAGGACAAAACACACAGAGATCATTGGTTCAGTACATCCAAGTGACAGTACAGGTGACACAAGCCTTACCTGTGAAGCTCCCACTAACAATAGAGAATACATGTGATAAAATAAAATGAGTTAAAGTAACCCAGAGCTGGAGAGACACTTTGACATCACCTGTGAGACAAAGGAGCATCAAACTCTCACATTTCAAAAGCTGGACTCAGTAAATGTTCGTGTTTAGCAGAATAGTAACATGTAAACCAGGGGTTCCCACATAGGGGTCTCGAGGCACTAATGGGGGTCCTGAGATATCTCCAGAATTTTTAAATGTATTATCAAAGTAATCTAAAATTGCATATTTCACCCATTACTGTAAAAAGAAATTAAATTTGAAATAAAACCTTCATTGTTTTCTGCCTTTCTTTGTTGCCAGATGACTCCTATGTTTTGGGTTTTTTTAACAGTTAATTAACAAAAGCATCATTAGCAGCAGGTTCATTCATGGCTAGAGTTCAGACTCTTGCCAACAGGGAGGAGGTTCACATACACTAGGAGGGCCAGATCAAACAGATATCTATGATCATATGTGCCCTCAGCTGTTTGGTTTGTAAACAAACTGTAGGACCTTGCCATTCTCCATCAGATTGTGGTACCTTCGGTCTAATGTGCAGGAAAGATGATGTCATCCACTGGAGTTGTATGGATGTGTATTTAAATTACTGTGTGAACTTGTGTTTGTTATTAAGTGTATTGCTTGTGTGTATAGGATGTGTGTAAGACTGCTGTTACGAACCAAATTGCTCCTTGGGGACAATAAAGATGTTCTAATCTAATAACAGCAAACAGACACATGTGCATGCAGGTAGATCATTTTCTGCAGACCAGCTAAATGAAGTTTGAAGCAACATTTAACCACTTCAAGGGACAGTGAGGGTCGCAAGTCTTTGGCATCTATATTTTGAGGGTCTCCGGCTGAAAAGTTTGGTAACTTCTGATGTAAACTACTAATTGAATAGAAAAAGGTGACATTTCTGTGATTTGGTGAACAGAATAATGATAACAAAAGTTGTACCTCTACCTGGTTGATGTTTTCTACACAAAACAACAAAGAGTGGTGGATTTAAGATTGTTTAAGTGTTCAGTAAAATCTTTCTGACTGATGACTTTTTGAGATTTAATCCAAATCACTAAATTTCCACATAAATCAATGCTTTCATTTTATTTTGAAAGTGACCGGAAGTGCTCTCAGTATGAGGAGTGGTGTTATGAAGCCAGAATCTATAATTTCATGCTCTATCCGGGACTTTACATTAATTTTACATACTGTCTGCATTAAAAGATGAAACATGAAGTTAAAATCCACATGGACGCCTTAGTGTCCTTTAAAGAGTAAAACCAGCCTCCATGTGCATCACTCACGTTTCAGCCACGTACAGCGTGCCACAGCCCAGCTTCTGGTCCCCCATCACGGCCGAGGTCTCCGCCTGCTCGTGCCTCACTCCCTCGGTGGGTGGACGGAGGTTCTTCAGTAAAACCATCGTGTGAATCCAGCTGTGAACGCGAACACGAGTGGGAACAACCAGACCCTGCTGTCAACAAGCAGCTCCGTGACCTATTTCACAAAGCTGGCTAATCTTTCCCGGGCTAACTTCTCAGTAAACAACACAGGAGAGCTGCTGGTGGAGCTGCTGGTGGAGGCTGTGGGAGCAGTGGGAGCAGTGGGAGCAGTGGGTCTTTCCTGTGGGAGGGAGACTGATAAATAAAGAGATGATAAAGTCTGAAAACACTCGAGTTATCAAAGTAAGTGAATGGTCCTCAGCATTGACCGTACAAAGCTGAAATCTCGCGGCAACGTGTGTCGATGCTTCAGTGCGCCGAAGAGAAACCACGTGACCAACAAAACCTCTTAAATCCAAACTCCCTTCCTACTTCCGGTTGGTTTCTAATTCGCATTTTATTTTGAAAGTTATGTACCGGAAGTCATACAATAAGTATCTTGACCATGCTCTTGACTCATTTGTCATGTGTGTTCGGCGCCCTCTGGTGGTCACGGTAGGTAACTACAATCCCACAACTGAATGTAGTATGAATTAGGGGGAAAAGGACTTTATCTTATCTGTTTTAGGTATTAAATCAACTTTTTCAAAATCATTAATTTTAAAAATATGTTATATCTGTTTAGAACACTTACAGACACCATAAAGTAATTATCGTTTCTGTTTTAATTATGTAAAATGCATTAATAAATTCAAGACTATGGAAGCCCTAAAAGGACATGATACAAATATATTTATTTTCTCTGTTTTCTCGAGATAACGAGTTAATTTCACTTATTACTATTGTTATTTAGAGTAGCAATAATTTGTTTATTTTGCAGCTGTAGTTACTGACTATGGCTGCAAGAGGGCGACATATTTAAAGAATACAATGTCGCTGATTTATTTAACCAAGATTTGGATAGTTACATTTTATAATAATGGAGTTATTTTTATTTAAAATAAAAAATTAAATTAAAATAAGATAAGATAAGATAAGATGAAATAAAATAAAATAAGTGTAAAATAAAATAAGAAAAGATGCGATAAAATAAGCTGAATAAAATAAGATAAAATTAAATTAAATTAAATGAAATTTAAAATTAGCTAATACTTCTTTTCCAGCCCCATTATGTACTAGGGGTGAGTATTGCCAAGAACCTCATGATACGATAGTATCACGATATATCACACAATATTGTGAT
This sequence comes from Notolabrus celidotus, assembly GCF_009762535.1. Taxonomy (NCBI): domain Eukaryota; kingdom Metazoa; phylum Chordata; class Actinopteri; order Labriformes; family Labridae; genus Notolabrus; species Notolabrus celidotus. Next base: position 31,841,574 of record NC_048285.1, on the reverse strand, counting down.
ATATCGTGATATTCTACACGGTAAACTAAGAAAAAAAATAGAGATGGTGTTTATGTAAATCACACAATATTACTCAAAATTGAAGGACAAATTAAGTCAAAACTATTTGATTGAAAACAACTTTTCCACTAAATTGTTTTTGAAATACTGAAGTTGTATTTTAGTTCCAACTCGGCTAAAATGTGAATTACAATTACAAAAAATATCGATATTAAGAGTTGAAATATCGACATCATATTGGAGGTCAAAGTATCGCGATATATATGTATCAATATTTTTCCCACCTCTATTCTGTACTCCTAGTGAAGTATGACATTTAGCTAAATAAACAAACAGCATCAGAGAACACATTATAAGAAACAATCGTTTACCTTTGCATCTTCCATCAGAGGGCGATGTAAAGTTACCTTTGTTATGAAGCAGACACGCTCATAATGAAATTTCCATTGACAGCTGTCAAAACAAAACTCACCAAATCCACACACTTAGTGAAAACAGGACTCCAGAGATGACACACATGCCGTGTGTAGTCACAGTGAATGTAAAAGGTAAGATAGAATATAATACAATACCAACACTGAGTCTGTTTTTCCCCTTGTTGTCTGAAATGTTAAAGGTTTTTTCAGATGACACATCTCGGGTTATTGTAAATCCTCCACACACACAAACATGTACACACACACACACACACAACACACATATCTTTTGGTTGTCAAAGCTTTAAATGAGCGCAGTTTAAGTGTGAATTTTCCTCTTCAGGTCGAGCTTGTTACAATAACAGAGGATGTGATTCACAGTGATACGTTTTCAGGGTTTGAATGAGTTAAAAGAAGCACAGACACGGTGTGTTTTGAGGAGATGCCTGGGATGTCGGTTTAATAACTTAGAAAACATTTGTTACAGCGATACTACAGTAACAGTACAACAGAGAAATGAGAGGAGCCACACTCACGTCCAGTGGTCTGTTTGAATCCAGAGTTTAAACATTAGAAACCAACAGAATCTGCAAAGATTGATGCTCATCAGCTGCAGGGGATGCTTTCAGGCTGCTGCCATGAACACATGAATCTTCCTTTACAGCTACACATGTGGGGCTCATGTAACACTAAAGAGAGTTTCTCAAAAGACAGATTCCTCTGATAAAAACCGAGTGTGTGAGTGAAACAGGGTGGATCTGAAAAGAGTAGAGTTCAGATTGAGACTTTTAGTGGAGCTCAGAAATGAATCATTACTTTGATGATCAACACGTCGGCCCTGCAGCTCAGCACTGAAGGGATTTTCCAGCTGAGAGACTCCTTATCTAATGAGTCTGATTGTTTTATAAAGGAGTCGTATGAAACCTGATCATTGACGGAAAGTACCTGAAAGACGCCGGCGGTAACATCCAGCGGTTTCAGTTAATGCCACGAAAACCCACATTGTCGTTCTGGGTGAGAGCAGAGTCAGAATCAACCGGCGGTTTTCTAAGGACTGAAACGATTTATACTCAAACTAGCATTACAGAGTGATTATCATGTTTCTATAGTCTGTGTGGATAACTGTCAGATCACAATCTAATTACTTGGCTACAGAAAAGGTCTGACTGTGTGGTCGATCATTTACAGTTTGTACATACAGGCAGCAAACACAGTGTCCGACTCACTACAAGCTCACAATTCATCAAATTTGAAAAAAGGAATGAAAGTAGAAAAAATAAACGCCGTCTCTTCTGACAGTTCTCTTTATGTACAGCTTCATTTTCACTTTTTTGTCCACATTTTAAACAGTTCGGGCATTTTATTTTTCTGTCAGCAGCAGATGCATCGTCCATAAATGTGAATATACACTTTAACTTGATCAGTGTGACTCTAAAGACGGTTTCCTATGTGACGCTTCAAACTGAGACATGATAATAAAAAAACAAAGGAATAAAAAAAAGCAGTGAAATGTAACTCGTGTGTGTCTGGAGAGGTTCAAGGTTAAAAAAAGAAGAGAAGAAAAGTGAGTTTGTAACTTGGTTGAAGGCTGACTCATTTTGTCGTCACACTTGAAATGTTGTTGGTTGACCTGAGCGGGCTGCTTCTGTTTTTGTTGTCACTGGGGTTTCTTAAAAATCAGGTGGTTTTGAAATCAGAGAATCAAACATGAGAGATTTGTTAGAGCTGTCTTAACTCAAACTCAAAGAGAGGAAGCGTTTTTATAATATTCCTTAATAATCTAAGTCGTACACCCTTCATGATGGAGGTCCAGAAACACAAGAGGGGTGACTCCTCTGAGAGAGAAGAGTAGACTCTCACTCTGAAGTTATTCTCACTCTTTCCTGTGAGTACGAGGAAATGTAACGATGAATGATGGATGGAGACTTGGAGTACTCGGGTCTGAGTTTGGGGAGCCGGTCAGCAGGATGAAACTCACGTGAAGCCTGAACAGTGATCTGACTGTTTGAATTCTTCCTTTTTTTTACCCCACACGGAGACAAACGTCTGTCTACACCCTACAGTTGACCTGCCACAGATAAAACAGATATATACACGTGTTATTCAGAAGCTGAGGTGGCTGGTAGAGAAAAACACAGTAACATTGTAGTTTGATTGGTGAGCACCTGAGGCTCAATCAAAAATAAAGCTTTGTTCCTTCTTAAAAACACCTGGGGTCCCCTTCAGGGACACAAAGAGTTAAAAACCTTTAAAATGTGTTCCACACCGGGCTGACAGTGAGCAGGACTCAGCTCTTTGAGACTTTGTGACGGGCTCCTCCTCGGTAATCTTAATTCACACAAATCAACGGCCGGCAGAGTCTTGAAGAAAAAGCACACCGCTGATGAACTCGCAGTTTGAAACCTTATCGCTCCACACATCACTCACAGCAGCATCTCTCCTCCTCTCCTTCATATAGAAAATATAACACTATATTTTACAATAGGACTAAGAGAACAGAACATCTATTATATTACAAGGAACAGCGTACAGGCAGAGTATGTACAGCAAACATGATCCCACCGACAGAGGCGAGAGTCAGAAACCAAACACTGTGGATACACACGTCCCTGGTGGATGATACTCAGGTCCTCGTTCAGATATTAAAATCAAATGAAGAAGATCAGGAAATGAAATATTCTAAACACTGAGAACACGGGGAAGGCTCCTGAGGCTGCATGTAGAGGACAAATGTTCTTTAAAGTTGTATTTTTGGGCTTTTTATTGGATAGAAAAGCTGAAAAGAGACCGGAAATGTGGGAGTAAAGAGTGGGGGAAGACCGACATGCTAACGGGCGGAAGTCGAACTAGCAACGGCTGCTGGGACTGTGACACCGAGTATGGCCGTTGGAAATGTGGCACAAGTGTAGTCGATTAAACTGTTCACTACTCTGCCAGATGTACGAGTTTGTTAATGAATTATTAATATTTTTATAAACTAAGGCTCATGATAACAACATATTTCAACAGTCGAGTAAATACAGTGTGTGTGTGTGTGTGTGTGTGTGTGCTTGCTGTTTAAAGCTGGTTCACAACAACACGCCATTATTTAACCACATAAAAGGCCTAGTTGCAGATGACAGGAATTGCTGCATGTGAGAAGATGTTAGGGAAATTAAACTCCAGAAACAATATGATTAAAGAACAACGGGATATCTTCAGTGACTTTAAGATTAGGGGGAGCAACATTACCCTGTGAAGAATGTACAGTAATTACCCTTAATATGGAAATGTAAATGTAAATGCCCACTTTGTCCTGCCAACCTATTTTATTTTATTTTGTATTTATTTATTATTATTATTTTTATTTGTTCTGTTTTGTTACATTTATTTGCATTTTTACTTATTTTATTGATGTTGTCTATTTTATTTGCTGTCTTTGATGTTCATTATCCTTGTTTAAAAAAAAGAAAAAACTCAATAAAATTACTAATTATAAAAAAAAGGTCCGTTTTGATGAGAAGTTTCTTGATTTTTCATTTCAGTGTGAATTGTCGTCTTTTATTTTAATATTATTGGTCATATTTTACACGTTTTAACGTGACGTGTTATTAAAGCACCTCTCTTTTCAGCTGTGTTGAAATAAGCCTTACATTTAATCTGTTGAAACACCCAATAGGTTACACACAGTGTGTTTTTGAGCAGAGTTAAGCTCTGTGGTAAGTTTTGACTGTTTTCTGAGAGTTTCTGAATGTGATTAAATTCCAGATTAACCGTCTGGGAAATTAGTCGCTTGGGAACATCCCTTCTGTCTTTCTTTCTTTCTTGAAATGAAGTGAACAAAGGTGCCGCTTCCTTTGCAGCTTGGTGTCAGTTCCTAACCTCTGATAAATGCTTCAAACTTTGATGTAAAGTTATGAAACAGTTAAGTCAATTTTTGTACCTTAAAACAAGTTGGAGGATTTCACTGTTCAAGTTTGGAGCAAGAAAATGCTCATTAAAATGATTTGTAAGCGTCACAAATTTATATTATAGTACTGAAATATTACAGACTTTCATCAAGACGTAATCTCTGGTTTATTCTTCTTTTATCAGACTTCGTGTTTTCTCTATAAAATGCTTGAAACAGTAAAAAAAGGCTACACCCTGTCAGTTACTATCTTTTAATTTAAACTTTAAACCTTCAAATGTTTATTTTAATTCCTTGAAGTACTTCCTCCTGATAATGTGAGCATTTAATTTGTTGTATCATGATCTAAAATCAGAGCCTACATCTTGTGTTTTGATGTAAATGTCTAAAAGTAAGTGGGACGATGCTTCGAGTGGTTTTCTTGTTGTTCTGAGAATCACGTCTGGCCTCCCTAACATCAGGATCACATGCTCCGCAGTGTTCAGGTGGACTCTGACAGTCTCCTCTGCCGTGGGTTTTTAAGTGCTATGAGAATGACGAAGTGCTTTATTATGAGGTTCACTACATACAGACTCCTGTGCCCGCTCCATCAGGCCTTAAACTGGGTGAATCTGAACTGATCCAGCCACACGGACCCGTCAGTCACACAGACGGACAGACGGCCGTGACTCCAGAGTTCAGGAAACAAAAACTGTCAGGTTAAACTCCGGCTGTGCGAGTGCGTCCACAGAAACATGACGTGCCGACAAGTCCTGGTTTGTGATGCTGCTTTTGGTCCGTTCTGCCAAAAGGTGACGATGAGTGTCAGTCATGATGAGTTTGTGTTTTGCGATGGTGGAGAGCACTCTACCACGATACGACGGCGAGGAAGAGAAGCAAGACAGGGGGAGGAAGAGCGGTTCTTTAGGTTTTGAAAAGGCCTGACAGTAAAAAGAAAAACAGAAACGAAGAAGCAAGCGTTACTCACACAAACACAGCCATCATGACTGAGGACTGTTCTGGACAGAGTTTAATGAGTCTGTCTGACCCTCCTCCTCCTCTTCCTCCCCCTCTTCTTCCTCCTCTTCATCATCCTCCTCCTTCCCCTCCGGATGTAGGGGGCCGTTGTGTTTGCCCTGCCTGCCTGGTGCTGCACTGTCCCTGGGCACAGCAGGACCTCCAGTCCCGGGCTTGGCCGGGCCTCTGGAGGTCCGATGTTCGTTTGACGGGGACAGGCTCCGGCCCCTCCCCTTTTCCTGAGCGTCACTGTCATTTTTGTTTTCTGCCCTCCTCTCCCCCGCTGATGACCTCTTCATCTTCTGTCTCCCCTCCTCCTCTTCTTCCTCCTCCTCCTCTTCTTCTTCTCCTTCTTCGTCATCGTCAGAGTCAATGCGGTTGAGTCTTTTGCGGATTGGGCGATCTTCTTCTGATGAAGACTCGGAATCCTCCGACTCGTCGTCGTCGTCTTCCTCCGTGGAAGGCCGCCGTTTCTTCAGCATCTGAGCGAGCCGTTGGCGTCTCTTCTGTATCAGGATCTCTCTCCTCTTACCTCTGCCCATCTTCTCCGGATCCTCCTCTTCCTCATCAGTCCTTTTTAACCTCCTCCGTCTGTCTGTGTCCTCCTTCTCCAACCGCTTCCTTTTCAGCCGCCTCCCTCTCTCTCTGTCGCGCTCCTTCTCGTCGTCTTCGTATCTCCTCTTCTTTCCTCGCGTCCTGTTTCTCCGCAGGCCTTCCTCCTCTCTTCTCCTCCTGTTCGCTCTCCTCCTCTGGTCGTCGTCGTCTTCGTCCTCGTAGTCTTCCTCCTCCTCAGACTCTTTGGAAGAACCCGACACTAAGAGACAAAGAGAGGTGGAGGGTTTAATGGGTGGATTCATTGTGTTATTGAGTTTCTGCGACATTGTTAAGATGTTATCTTCTCTCTCTCTTTAGTCTCAGAGCTGAGGCGATAACATCACTTCCTGAACTAACACAATGAGAGTCATCAACATCAGTAACCGGCACAGATCCTGTTACCACTATTTATCAATGTGTTCATCACTGGGGTCCTTACCAGTTACCAGTTACACTTTAAAACCATTTCATGTTTCCTTCACAACTGCTGCACTTAAATAAACACAGTCTTTGTGCTCTATCTAAAATATGAAGCTGTCCTAAAGTGGGAAGGTGCATTGAGATCACTCTCCTAAATCAGATCGACTTGTAGTGCCTGCTTCCTGATGAGGATGTGTTGGGTAGAGGAGTTCAGAGCACCCCAGGCCTCTTGTCGTCTGAATGATTCACCTTTAACAGCAGAACAACTTCACTGTTTCCTTAAGACAAGGTTTCCTCAGGTCAGTGTTTGATCTGTTGCTTAAAGATAATAATGCACCCACAATGCACCTGACTGAACCTTGTCTTAAGAGTAACAAGCTCATTCATGCTTTTATTCATGCACTTTCATCCAGGTTGGACTATTACAATGTTCTTTTGTCAGGTCTGCCCAAGAAGAGTCTGCGAGGTCTGCAGATGATGCAGAATGCAGGAGCTCGCCTTCTGACCGGGTCAAACAGGTATGAGGACATAACTCCAGTGCTCTCCTCTCTTCACTGCAGAGCAGATTTTAAAGTGTTACTGTTGACTTTTAAAATTGTAAATGGCTCTGAGTCTGCACCCTCTTATCTCACAGACCTGGTGGATCCATATGTGCCTGCTCGGGCAATTCGCTCTCAGGGAACTGGTCTTCTTAGTGTCCCTAAGGTCCGAAAAAAGACTATTGGTGTGCGGGCCTTTTCATTCCGTGCACCCGCTCTAAGGAACAGTCTCCCTGTCCACATTAGATTATCATGTTCCATTGATGCATTTAAAGCAAAGCTGAAGACCCACCTGTTTACTGCTGATGTTTCTTATGGTGTGTCTCTGTTTGTTATTTGTTTTTAAGCTTTGTAAAGCACTTTGATTGAAAGCACTCTATAAATAAATATATATTATTATTACTATTATTATTAATTTGTGCAAATATGGGTGCAGGTGAATTATTATGATGCCAGAAGCTTCACTGTCTGTGACTTTGTGCAGGTATCAGTCTCAAAATGAAGCCTCTATCATAAAATCACATGTTCTGGTCGCAGCTACTTTCTGTTCATGCATACTCTGCATGGTTTCAGTGAGGGGAAGCTGTACCCTGGATAAAGTTGTGTGCATGTGTGACAGGGGCTTAAATGTTTGTGAAATTGTGTAACAACTAAGAAATCTGGTCTGTTTTCTGCTGCTTTTACACATCCTCCATCTGAACAACCCCCAACACGGTCTCAGCAGATGTGTGTCTAACATGAGTCTGGTCCTGCTGGAGGTTTCTGCCTGTTAAAGGAAGTTTGTCCTTGCCACTGTAACTTGCTAAATGCTGCAAAGTGCTCTGCTCATGGTGGATTAAGATGAGATCAGACTGAGTCCTGTCTGGAAGATGGGACTGGATCTGATCCGGTCTTGATGTTGGGTCTTTGTTGATAATAGAACATAGAGTACGGTCTAGACTCTGTTTGGAAAGAGGCTTCAGATATTGTTTGTTGTGATTATATAAATAAAGATTGATTGATTGACATGGCGGTGAAGGATCAGTGTGAAACCTCTTCTGTTTGCTTCTCTCTAAGATGTAAATACTGTTCAGCGGTCACTGACCATCGCTGTAGTCGCTGGAGAGATGCTCTTTGCGTGGTCTGCCTCGGGGTTTAACCTTCACTCTGGTGGTGGAGGTCCGGGAGTTGTCTGATGACTCAGATGTCTCGCGGTAGTTGACCTGCTGGCGTTGGCCCCGCCGGAGACCCCGCCTCTTTTTCTCCTCATTGCTGTCAGTCATGTCGCTGTACTGATCTGAGTCTGGAGGGAAGAGGAGAGAGAGACGGTGAATCTCACAGAGAACTACTTTGAACGTCCATGTTGTTTTAGATTTAGGCAGCCGGTAGAACAGAAACATTTTGAAGGCGTTACTTTGAGATCTGGAAACTTGAGGGCACACACACAGCGAATCTATCAACTCAGCATTTGTTTAGCAGCGTGGCATCCACTCACTTTCTTCATCGCTCTCCTCCTCCTCTTCCTCAGAGGAACGTCTCCGCCGTCGTCTCAGCCGTTTCCTGCCCCTGCGTTGGCTCTTGATCAGTCGGTGTTTGGGAACACTTTTCGGCCCCCGTCTGGGCCGGGTCCCGCTTTCCAGGCTGCCTGCATCACTACCCATATCTTCCTCTTCCTCTTCTTCTTCTCCACCTGACGCACCGAAATCCTCGTCCTCCGAGCTACAGGGGAAGAGTGAGATAAAAGTTAGACGGATTGAAGCAAAGGAGGTTTTAAAGAGACAGAAAGAGAGAGAAAGAAAGTATTAAGTGTGTGTGTGTTACCTGTTACTGATCAAGAACTCGTCTTCACTCTCCACCGCAGTGCTGTCACTCTCCAGGTCATTCAGCCGGCGTCTCTTCCTGTTCCTGGCAGACAGAGCCTGGCCTCTGAGCGGTCGCTGGCTCTCCTTCCCCTCTGTTGACAGGATAGTAGTGATGGGTCTCCCTCGTCCTGCTCCTCCTTCAAAAAGTCAAAGTCAGAGAGTTACTCAGATGATTTGGAAATCTAAGACTGGAGCTGTAACATGAAAACAACAATAACAGCCACACTGAGCAAACATGAATGTTGTCTTTTCCTTCCTGACACCCAAAACTTCAGATACTTCTTATTCTAAGATCTCTTCATATTTGAACCTTCACTCACCGCTACATATTTCCCCGATGTCCTCCTCGATAGCCTCATCAATCGCATCGTCAAAGTCATCAAACCTGCATCACAAACAGACACAGTTTAGATGTATGCAACATTTCCCTCACACTCTAAATGGTAGAAGTCATCCTGTATTACTCTGTAAGCTAGAAACCACACACCTGTAGCTGATGTGCTTCCTGGTCCTGGTCGACCTCCTCCCCAGATTTTTGCTCTTTTTGGGATCTTTCTTCTTCGCCGACTTCTCCTCTTCCTCCTCCTCGTCTCCCGCCTGAACAGTCAAAACATTTCTCTCAACGTGGAGCAAAAAACAAACACTCACTCTTTAAACTCTACCAGACGGAAACCACATCAAGGTTGGGTTTAATTGACTGAACAAAGTAAGATTGCCAAACTGTTAGTTTTGTGCTGACCATCCTGCTGAGCTGATGTTTGGTTTTGTATGACATTGAAACAAAAAAAAAACGATGGGAGGCCCGTGAGTTTAAACTGACAGGAGTTATAATGAAGCAGTTAGTGTAGGGGGGGAGGAGATCTTAAGAGAGTCCCACTTTGTGATTTACTCACAGGAATGATGTTTTCCACACTGATCCCCACGTAAACCAGCCGCTCCCTCCTGGACGGACGGGGGGAGAAGAGGATCAGAATCCACATCATTCAGTCACAGAGAGATTGTTTTAAGGTTGATCATTGTGTGTGTGTGTGTTTTTACCTCCTCTCAGCTCTCTCTCTTTTCTTCAGAGCGCTGTCCAGATTCAGCAGGTGCTCCTCCAGTTTCTCACACAGCTGCTTCTGAAAAACCAAACACCAAAAACCTGTTATCGACACTAGGGGTGACCCCAAATAGTGGAATATTGGACGATTGGTTCTAACGAGCCTTAGTCGACTGCCAATCTCATAGTCGAATATTTGCATATGAAATGTGGATCATTCCATTCAAACCATGGGGGTGCTCAATGTCTAATTTTACATTATTTTCCTGTTTCCCATAAAAATAGTGTCTCATATATCCTGTTTTAATATAAATATAGACTTATTGAATGTAATTCTGAGAACAGCTCTTGAAGTGTTAAATCTCCTTAAAGTGGTAATTAAATCTTCCCTGGTAATTAAAGGTGGACTCTCCCATTTAGCGGGAGCTGTGGAGCAGACGTACCTCAGCTGGTCTTTAAATCTTTCTACGTTCATGGCAGCTCAAAATGTCAGGAAATAAAACTTCAGTTGATCCTAAAAACTAGTGATGAAGATGAGGAGCAGCTTCATGAAGAGGGCTGTGAGATCAAGGATTACCGGACCACACAAAAACTGTACGGGGCCAAAAGAACCAGGAGGGATACCCAAAGCTGTCTGAAGCCTCAAAAACAATCCACAGCATCCCATCCACCTCCACACCATCAGAGAGGATATTCTCAAAGACAGGATTTACAGTCAACAAAGACAGGAGCGCACTTCTGCCCGTACACACGATGGTTTTCCTCACGTACAGTTTGAAAAGACTCAAGCGGACAAAGACGAGATGAAAGACTGTTTTAAAAGGTTCTGTTAAGAGATTTAAAAACCCTTTAGCTGGTTCAGGTTTGATTTTGAACATTATAAACATGTTTAGTCTTAAGTTGGACAAGACTACCCTCTGCAGTGCTGCTCTCTGCTGTGTGAACACTGTTTAAATATCTCCTGATTCCTTTCTCTATAGTGGAGCGTTGTTCCATGTTTAACTGATGGTGGTCTTATTTGAGTTTTCTCTCCTTCATCACCTCGTTGTTTTTACAATATAGATTTAAAAAATCTAAGTTTTATACTCATAATATTCTGTTGTCCCTTTTACTTTAAGCTATGAGTCTCTTAATTGTAAAGGGTTATGTGTAATATTGTCATGCGGTCACCATCATGCAGACTTTGGGTCAATAAGGAAAAACAACAAACATTCCACTATTCGTCGACTATGGGATAAATCTGATGAATCAGATTCGACTAAGCAAATCCTTAGTCGGGCTCACTCCTAATCGACACGTTTCTGAGACTTTTAAAGTGCATGTTTACAACAAGTATCAGCTGTAAGTCACAAAACTGAAGAAGACCTAAACATGTGATCCTTAGAGACAACAAACCCAACTGAGTAAGATGATTTTTCATAGACTCCCTTGAATCAGTGACAACTTTAGAAGCTGTGTTAATCGCTGCTTTAAATAAATCCTTTTAACATCAGGAGGAGTTTCATCACTCAAACATAAACACATTCTACTGTCTTATTGCTCCCTCTCTCTCTTATTCTCCTCTATCCCTCTTTCCAGACCCAACTCGGTCTCAGCAGATGTGTGTCTAACATGAGTCTGGTTCTGCTCGAGGTTTCTGCCTGTTAGAAGGAAGTTTTTCCTCGCCACTGTAGGACGAGGTGAGAATATGTCCCTCATCAGAGCTACAGGAGAGACACGAAGAGAGTGTTTAAATCAGATTATCTTTAGATCTGAATGTTCTCTTGTTTTTGATACAGATTAGCTTTTAAAACTTTTAAAATAGCAATGGCTGCATCTTGAAAAGAGAATCTTGCTGCCTGCTGAGGTCCGCCAGCTTGCAGCCATGATCCAGATAATCAAACATAAACATAAGGCCTCCTAACTCATCGATCACTATCATCTGTAAAGCAGGATTTAGATTTCAGACCCAACTCGGTCTCAGCAGATGTGTGTCTAACATGAGTCTGGTCCTGCTGGAGGTTTCTGCCTGTTAAAGGAAGTCTTTCCTCGCTGCTGTAACTGGCTAAATACTGTGAGGTGCAATACTCATGGTGGATTAAGGTGGGGTCAGACTGACTCTCATCCTGTCTTGGTGTTGAGTCTCTGTTCATAATGTGACATAGAGTGGTCTAGACCTGCTCTGTTTGTAAAAGCTTCTTGATATAACGTTTGTTGTGATTTGGCGCTATACAAATAAAGATGGATTGATCTTATTAGATTTAATGTCCTCGTCTCTGTGTCCATCCTTCTGTCTCTCTCTCACACACACACACACACACACACACACACACACACACACACACACACACACACACACACACACACACACACACCACACACACACACACACACACACACACACACACACACACACACACACACACACACACACAGCTTACATGCTGGCAGGGGGGACAGAACCACTCTCCATCTGGAATCAACATGAGCGGCGGCCGCAGACACGCGGTGTGGTATCCGTTGTCACAAGAGTCACACAGCAGGATCTGCAGATACACACACACACAAAGAAACAACACATTTAAAACTCCAGCTGTGACATAACCACAGATGCACCATTTCCACTTTAAATCAGAAGACTCAAACAGCCTTAATAATTGGTTTCAAGTTCTGTCTCGAGCATAAATTGTGACCATCATTCTTTAAATCTGTAGTGATGACAGCTCTGTTAACTCGACTGGTGCAGCTCCTGACATGTGCTGCATGTTCTTCTCTGTGCATCGTAAATCAGTCTTTGTTGTTTATACTTTAACTGCACTATCAAAAGACAGCAAGAGAAGTTCAGATTTATTGATAAAACTATAATAAAGATGTCTTTACGATCCAAACAGCACAATAAAAGTAGTTTAAACTTCCAAAGTGAAAGTGCAAAGTGAGTGAAAAACCTCATTTCTAACACTAACTGTGCTCACGGCTTGGCAGTACACAACAGCGTCAACATCACACGCTCCTCTCTCACCAGTTCGGGGTGGTTGGGCAGGCCGCAGTGACTGCAGGCATCCTCCATGGGAATCTGTTCTGATTTACATGACTCCCCTGAGTCACTCGCTCCTTCGCTCTCTTCCTCCCCTCGTTTCCTCCCTCTGTCCTCCACCTCCCCTCCCTCGTTCAGTTTGCGTCTCTTCAAACGAATGTTGGACCACCTGGGGCGCCGATGCCTCCGTTTACCCTGAGAAGCCACCGGAGACAGAGAGTGAAATGACGGACATGAAAGTCAGAGCGGTAAAACAAACACACAGTCTATGTTTACGTGTTCGCTCTCCGAGGACACACATTTAGAAACTAATTACCCGTTGTTTCCTAATTGGACCAACAGGTTCTGTTTTTATGTCTTTTTTAGCAGATAAGCCTTTGCCCTCTTCATCATCTTCCTCTTCTTCCTCCCCCTCTTCTTCTTCCCTTGCTCTGGTCGGCTTTGCCTTTTTTTTTTCAGGTTTCTTACTCTGGCTCTCGGCCGCCTTCGAGCTCGGCCTGCAGTTTGGCAAAGCAGATGATCTTAAAGAAAAAAGGTAGACAGGTCTGAATTTAATATCAAAATCAAAGCAGGTGAGATCACAGAGGAGCAGGACAAACACAACGTTTATATTCTGATCCAATAGTTTTAAAAGCTTGATTGTCCACATACCTACAAATCCGTGCAGACCTCCTCAGTGACCTCCCTTCCTCCTGCTCCCCTTCCTCCTGCTCCTTCTCTTTCTGCTCCTCCTTCACTCCTTTCCCCCTCATCTTGTTTCTCCGATGGGGAGGAATCTTGATCTTCAACCTGATTCCTTCTTTCTGGAGCTCAGAGGAGGCCTCCTCGAGGGGACCCTGCTTCTGCTCGGTTCCAGGCTTAGTGTCCTTCCCCTTACACGGGGCTGCCACCGCTCCGTTGACGGCCTCTTCCTGGTCCTTTTTATCCTGCTGGTCTACTTTTAGAGGTGGAGCCGTACTCTCTGACTCCGTCTGCAACTTTCCTAAAGTGCTTTTATTTTTTTCCTGGTCAGCTGTAATTCCTTCTTCTGCCGCGGAGCACTCGGACACTTTTCTCGCTCCACTGTCCGTCTCATCCAGGCCATCATCTTTCTGCTGAGGCACAGTTTTCACCCCCCTCTCTGACGGCTCCTCTGTCACTTTTTCATCCTTGCCTTCTGCCGTCTGTCTTCTGAGCGCCTCTGTGGACTCAGGAAGCGAGGGAACACGAACAGAACAAACTTTTCCCTCGATACTTCCTGGGAGTTGATCAGACTTTAACAAAATCAACGGCAGCTTGGTCGCCTCCATCGGCACATGAGGAGGAGGAGGACTGCTGATTGTTGTTGCCGTCTCTCCTTCAACTGGTCCCTTTCTTAGCACTGACTGCCGGCCCTCCTCCGCGGCTCTGAAGCCCTGGTGGTCCATAGTTGGCCCGTTCTGCTCCTGTTGCTCAGCAGCACAGGGCGCCCTGTGAAGCTCTGACGGGCTGCGGATTACACCTACGTGACCTACAACTTGACCTATGACCCCTATGACTCCGTTCTGTCCCTCTTTGTGTGGCAGGAGGACAGACGTTCTGCCGTTGGTCAGCTCTTGCCTGGACTCAGTGACCACTTGTTGCTGCTGTAGTTGTGAGGCAGCCGGACCTCCAGGCGGCGCTAACGAGTCGGGTAACTTCCCCTCTCTACCGTGACTGTCTTTGGTCTGTATCACCGAGGGGTTACATACAATAATACTACTACTGTTGCTGTTGTTAAGGTGGTTGCTGTGGAAGCTCTCGGCTAGCTTCAGCTCCCTCTTCTTCAGTGGTATCTTCGCCTGCTGGCTGCTCCTGACGACTGCTCGCTCTGCTTCCTCCTCCTTGTTCACTTCCTGTTTGGTCAGAGGCGCTCCAGGTGTTATGACCACAGACACGGCGTTTCTCGGAGCCTCAGCGTCCCTGGATTCTGATTTAATGACGGTGGTGATGGTGCTCACGCGGTTATCAAACACAGGCGCTTTTTGGTCCGTCTTGTCTTCTTTCACCTCGGCTTCTGTGTTCTCCTGCTTCAGAGACTGTGTGGGCTCCTGCTTTACCACTGCAAAACAAACAACAACACTTTAACTCCTAGAAACAGCAGCTAAGAAAATGGGAAGATCCGGTGGTAAAATAAGAGTTTCATGGAACTTTGAATCAAATAAAATGTGCCATCTGTCATCAAGGAGGTTTATTTGAAACAGCTGGACAACCTGCAGTTCTTTTTACTCGCTGTACCTTGTGTCAGGGGTTTCTCTTCATTCACAGCATCATCCTTTTTACTACCAGTGTGTTCTTCTGTGTCTTTGCAGGGTTCTGGGTTGGTGCTCTGAACAGCCTCATCGCCTAAGACGTGACAACAAACAAACACAGTCTCTCACAAACAGTCTCAAACTCTCCTGGCTCTTCGGTTTCATGCAGACGCACACCTCACAGACCATCTGTTTGTGCTTTGGGTTGAATTCTGGTCTAAATAATTCATTTAACTGCTACATGTGTGATGACATTGAGCGCTATGTTATGTTAAACATTCTTCCTGTATCTCCTATTCGTGCACGAATAACCTTTAAATCAACTGATGACTTTCCCATCAATGATATAAGCACTGTTTGGACACTGGGGTCAACATACCTGCATCTTTGTCTGTGGGGCTGGTACTCCTGGTTACAGTCTGGTTCTGGTCCTGGTTCTGGTCCTGGTTCTGATCCTGATTCGGGTTTGGATCAAGCTGCGACTTCAGCAGCTCCAGAGCGTCAGCAAGGTCATTTCGTGTCCTGAAAAGTCAGTGTGGATTAGTGTCTCAGTCGAGGTACACAACATTAAAGCAAAATAAAAACTATAGAATGTGTTGCTCTCTACACTCAGGGACAGAAATGTCCAACATATTTGGGCGTCACTACCTGACGATGCACTTCCAGGTGGATCCATCCAGATCATCCTGCTCCTCTGTGTACAGCCGGATGTTCTGCTCCTGGTCCAGCTGAAGCCAGTACATCAGACCCTGCCGGTCCCGACCTAAGGGCTGCAGACGCATCTTCTCTGGGTCCTCCTCGTTGATCACCATCTTGAACTTTAAGTTGTCATCGAACTGACACTCGCAGAGATACTGAGGAGGAGTAAAAGAGGAAGAGGAGGGTACAAAGAGAGGTTAATGCAGATGTTGCATTTACTGCAGATGTTTCACAAAGTAAAACAAGGTCTGTCTTACTTTGAGGATGCTTGATTTGCACTCCATGGACATCTCCTGGTAGCCCTTCTGTTCCAGCTCCCATGCCCAGGTGTTGTTCAATTCCTGGCAAACCTTTCAAAGACAAACAGAAATAATCAGATCAGACCCCATGCTTCAATCTTCTTTCATATGTCACCTCTCCTTTCAGTATTTCTACACGTGTGTCAGATAAATGAAGTGTCTGCATCGACTGCATCTCCACCACTATAATGATTTGATGATTTTTGGACGGGAAGACAATAAGTTAATTTCAATGCTAAGCTTGTATGAAATAAATGTGTTAAGTTATTTAGCTTCCCATCTTTTTCTGTCTGGGGAAACATGAAATCCCTCACCCTGCAGGATTCACCCTGACTCCTAACTACGATCATTGAGAACCTAAACTGGAGCATTTTTAAAGACAGCTCAGCCAAAAGTAAACACAAATAATCCTGTTCTTCTTGTTTTAGCTAATTATACTTTACACTGACACCGATATGTCAATATTAGTGTTTACTTCTGGTGTCTTTGTGAAGGTATCACCTGAAGGGTTTGTGTTTTGTTCAATAACTGCTTACTAGTTAGTTTTTATGTATCTATGATAGCTCATGAAAATCAGATATCCAGCATCTCAAATTATTAGAATATTTCCTCTGATTGATTAAAACAGGATTTCAAAACACACAAAAAAATCCAACTTCTGTTCATTTATATGCTCCATACTTGGTTGAGGTTCCTTGACCATGAATTACTGCATCAATGTGGCATGGGGGAGATAAGCCTGTGACTCTGAGATGTTATTGAAGCCCAGATTGATTTAAGAGCGGTCTTCAGCTTGTCTGTATTTTTGGGTCAGGTGTTCCTCATCTTCTTCCTGACAAATATCCCACAGATTTGCTACTGGGGTTCAGGTCAGGTGAGCTGGTTGGCCAATCAAGCTCTGTAAAATCAGGGTCAGTAAACCATTAGGTAGAAGTTTTGGAGTCCTGTTGGAAAAGGAAATCAGCATCTTCATAAAGCTTGTCAGCAGATGAAGCGTGAAGTGCTCGAAAATCTCCTGGTAGACGCTGTGTTGCCTTTGGACTTGATAAAACCCAGAGGACCAACACCAGTAGATGACATGGCACCCCAAACCATCACGGACTGCAGAAACTTCACTCTGGACTTCAAACACCTTGGATTTTGTTCCTCTCCACTGTGCCTCCAGACTCTAGGACCTTGATTTCTAAATGAAATTCCCAGTAAAGACTCGTCTGACGTCGCCTCTGGTTCAGGGGTGGATGGTATTAAGAATGTGATAGCTGAATCCCCTTTCCTGGAGACGTCTGCGCGTGGTGGCTCTTCATGCCCTGACAGCAGCCTCAGTCCACTCCTTTAAAGCTCTCCAAAGTTTTGACCTTCTGTTGTTTACCCTCCTTGTGGAGGTCAGTTATCTTCTTCTGGACAACTGTCAAGTCAGCAGTCTTCTTCATGGTTGTGGTTTCATGCTCTGAACTAGACTAAGAGATTTGTGGTGTTTATCTGTTTGAATAGTGATTTATTCAAACTTGAATTTAAATATTCTAATATTTTGAGATTTGTATTTGTACATTCTTTGAGCTGTAGGCCATAGTTTTCTAAATTAATGAAGAAAGGTGCTTGGAATATTTTAGTTTACCTGTTATGAGGCTAGAATTACCTAAATGTTCACTTTCTTAAATATAATTAACTTTTTCTCATAATCCTCAAATTAATTGAGATGCACTTGTGTGTGCAGCGATCCCTCACCTTAGCAAGATATTTCTCCCAGCGGTCAGTAGTCACAGACCTCCCCAGTTTTCTGAGCAGCTTCACATGGAGCTCCACGAGAGGTTTGGGAACTGGAAGACACACACAGGATGATTTTAAACACAACACAGATTAACTTAAAAGTACATTAATCACTACAAATCAAGTGTCAACAAACATTTAACCTGCTGCAGTGTTTGTTTCCTGCACTACTGATGTACCAGTCCTCTGTTTAGGAGGCTCATTGGGAAAGATAATCTATATATTGGAGATTTATGTGTTCATATAAAGTTATTTTATTCAGGTGGGAAAGGGACACAACATGCTGTCTGTTGTGAGGCTGCTTTGGAGCCCAGTAAAGTGTAGGAAATTCCAGCTTCCTTTGCTTTTGTTATCAAATTGAATTTTCCTCCAGGTCACAACATGAACACAAACACAGAATACAGACGAGGGGAACTCTGTGAATCAATCACTGCTCTGAAGTGTCACAGGAATAATAAAGCTGTCTGTAGGAGCAGTATTTACTTTAATGTGTAACTTCATTATCTGTGAACAAGTTTGAACTTAACAGAAATAACGGTTAGCTCGTAGCATAAAGGAAAGTCCAGTTTAAACGGTTTAAAAAGCTCATAATACGACAGAAAGGACTCCTAAACATTTAATTATGTGGATATAATGAAGTGAATTAACAATAAAGCTCATTATTCCTCTTTTATTAAAGTTAAAAGAATCATCGGTGCTAGCTAGTTAGCCAGCAGCTAATGTCCGTACCGCGCATGTGCGGGCTTGACAGCCTCTCTACCAATAAAAATAACATCCAGTGTTTTTAGCAAACATCAGGCTCCAAGCTTTCATAGCTGTGTGAAACAGACACAGAGAGGAGGATAAACTCGACATTAGATGATCAACACAACAACAAGGGGAGTCGGGGATCTGTGTCCGATGTGAGGCAAGGCCGGTGAAAAATTACACCTGACAACCCTCCGGAGCTAGCAGGCTGGCTGTGTGTGTGTGTGTGGTCACTGCTGCATCATGGCTCCCACACCAACACCAACAGTTAACACATCAACATCAACCTTCACAATATGATCCATATCCTGTCACTTGACTCTAACTGGGCAAGCCGGACTGATTGTGAACCCCGTTTTGGCTGCTACAGGGGCGTGTCCTCACTTTAAGACTGGGGTGGCTCAAGCAGGGGTGCTGAGAGATTCAGGGGTGGGATGAAGACTGTGTACACACAAACACACACAAAGGAATAACTCCTTTCTGTCTCCACTGATCACATCTACCTTTAATATTTACTTTTCTTCATTTTTGCCTGTTTTTACTTGTTTTTAAAACAGAGTGGCAACACATCTTCATAGCTTAGATTTCAATAGGACTCAATAAGACAATGTAGGTCCAATTTATAGAGCTTAAAAACTTCAAAAAGCACACTCCTGCACACGCTCTACCTTTGTTATTACTAGGGATGGGTACGAATACTCGAGTACCTGGCGCCTGGCAACTTGAACTCATACAGCGTTACATGTGTGACCATGTGCTTTTTGTTTCCACATAACTGAATATAGGTAGGAAAATAATTAACAGGATATAAACGTATGACTTCTCCAGCCACGGCTTCAGTTTTAGTACAAGCCGGCTGTTTTACAGCAGCTACGGCAACTCTCTAGGAACATTTTATTTCACCGAAAGCAAAAGCACAAGTCTGCGACGCCTGCGACATGTCAGTTAAAAAAAAGCGATGTCTGGAAGTACTTAAAAAAAACGATGAAGTTAATGTGCAGTGCAAGATATCTGGCGTTAAACTTGCATACCATAGAAATACTAGCTTGATGTGGAGAAGATTAGCCTGCTAATAACCAAAATGGACTTTTATTTATTTATTTTTGTTTACAGTGAAAATAAATAATAATAATAATTATGAGTACTCGAGTAGTTGTTCATTAGGTAATTCGAGTAATTCCCATCCCTAGTTATTACATGGTTCAGTACCAAAACTTGCTAACACATGTATTTGTGATAGTATCACAGTGTGCAGAAGTTTGCCTCCTCCCCTACTCTCTTGTCTTATTAAATAAAAAAACTATTTTTTGTTTTAATTAATTATTTTTAGCACAAATTAGTGAAATTTAAACACAAAGAAAGCAGCTAGCTTCCTTTGTAGCACAATACAAGTAGTTGATTTCCAGCAGCCAATCACAGCTGAGTATTTTGTGGTGGCACTTGGGGGAGCCAATCAGATGTGTAGGGGCCCCCTCCCCCGGCCCCCCCTGTGAACACAGCCCTGCTCTCTTTAAGTTCAGCTCCAACAGAAGAATGTAGCTTCGCTGTTTAACGACTCTCCTCCAATGTTTCCCTTCCAGCTTCAGGGACCAACACCTGGGAGAAAAACACGGTCTAAACTCCCCTGCTGCTCCACCGGGCCACACACACTGTACAGCCACCCTCCTCATCCTCCCAGTGAGGATGATGATGATGATGATGGTGTTGATGGTGGTAGTGGTAGCGGTGGTGGACCCCCTTCTCCTTCGGTTTCAAGTGTCGCAGCTTTCCACCACTTCTTCGCCCCACTGCCACCCAGAACACCGAGCTCTCACCTGTCGTGGTGTCCCGCAGATACCTCTCCATCTGCGGGAAAGTCATCTCGGGCAGATCCAGCGCCGCTCCGTACCGCTCCAGGAACGAACAGACCTCCGCGAAGCTCGGGCAGAGCGCCGGGCCGGAGCTACTCACCACCACCGGAGCAGCCATCTTTCCAGGCGGAGAGGAACAGGAGGGGAGGAGGGCTCGCTGCGAGGATGCGACTGTGTGCGAATGAAATGAATGGAGGGAGTGAAGCAGCTACCGGTGTCAAGCGCGAGAGAGAACTGCATACTACATCCGGTTAAGATTTTCAAAATAAAGGAGATTTTGAAAATTAAATACTTAAAAAGGAGGAGAAGGAGACTATGTTGGTATTTGATGTGCAATTAATCTGCCCTCTATGATTACGTATGATTATGAAAATAAATATTGAAATGCTATACATGTTAACCTCTAAACATCACCAAGGCGAATAGGAATGCTCTCTTTTTTCTATTTACATACACTCTTTGTTTATTTACCTTGTTTTCTTATGTTTATCTTCTTCTTTGTTTGTACAGTTTATTATTATTATTGTTTCTTTGTTTAATATCACCCCCAAAATATAGGTGCCAAAGACTTGCGACCCCCCGCTGTCCCTCAAAGTGATTTAATGTTGCTTCATTTAGCTGGTCTGCAGAAAATGACCCTACCTTTATGAGCATGTGTCTGTGTTTCCTGTGCTGTTATGAATTAACCTGCTGCTTTTGATAATTAACTGTTCACTAAACTTAAACTTAGGAGTCATCTGACAAAAAGAAAGGCAGAAAACTCATTACATTTTCTATTTTCAAGGTTTTATTTCAAGTTTAGCTACCATTTTTGTCAATATAATGGGTAAAATCTACTATTTTTAGATAACTTTAAAAAAAACAGTCTGGAAGACATCTCACAACACCCTATTTGTGTCTCGCGACCCCCCAGGGGGTCCTTACTCCTGACCCACACTTTGGGAACCCCTGGTTTAGACTGTCAGAGTCATGCTGCAGATTACACCAACCTTTAACCTCCCACCTGTAAAGATGACAGTAAAGCTGCTCTATCAGGCCTGGGACATGGACCGGTGTTTTTAAGGATGCTATAACTTCCTTTGCTTTCTCTTTTCTGTGAAACAACATCTCATAATATCGTTCTCAGAGAGACAGTCTTAATGCCAAGTTTGGGAAGTGCAATCAAACATTCCCTCCTTTCTCCTGCATAAATCAGACATTGCATCAACCTGGTTGTAAAGGGCAGGGATTCCCAGACTGTTCAGACCCTAAAATAATGTGACCAGATACTCACAACACCCACTGTTCCTCTAGGCAGTCAAATATTAAACATCCTGGTTTTATTGATCCTGACCCAATATGACCCACAATCGCCAGGGGGTCCCGACACACACTTTGGGAACCCTTGTTTTATAGGACTGAATCCCACCTTAATAAAATGTGATTTGGAAGCCTGATTCTGATTTCTGCTTATTTTTTGGATAAGTAATATTTCCATTTCCGGTGCTGTTGTGCCTAACCTTCAGTGACTTGACGCAGCTGAGAGAAGTTGGGAGGACCAGGGAGGGCAGAGCTAGAAATGCCCAGAATTCACCGCGATACACCATAATCAAAAACTGTCCAAAATGGGTTTAATGTTTATTCTCATACAGCTCAGAATGATCAGTCTGAAGGAGACCTCCACAAAATGTACAACCCTGACATCCATCCAGAGAAGAATCAGAAAGGATTTTATTATACATCCTCGTTTGATAATTGTACAGTATGTATTGTACAGTATCACAGTCCATCTATTCCTCTGCCTCGCTGCATGCTGCGTAGAGATTGTCACGCTGTGAGAAAAGATGTGGCATTCAGGGACTGTTTGGATTTTCCTAAATACGAAGAAAATCACAATTTTCCTCTGGTAATTTAATTTTGAAAGGCTGAGTAAATCCGAAGATAAACCATTTAAAAACAATAAAACAAATAAACAATAATACAAATAATCAATTTAATGAAGCAATTAGTGCAACAACTTTACCTCTTTTTTTTTTTTTAAAAGACAGAAAGTTGTTGGTTAATAATTGGTATTGATAGTTCAATAACAAAATTACTGATTAATTGAATCTGTTAAAATAGCTTTATGTGTCTGAGCTTTATGTGGAGCGAACCTTGAAGATAAGATAAGATATTACTTTACTGATCCCTGGGGAGGAAATTCAGTTGTTGCAGCAACCCAGGCATAAGTACAATCAAGAAAAAGTTCCAATTAGTAAAATAAAATAAGCAAAAATGAAAATAGATTGAATACAATTAAGATATATACAATGTTACAAATGGAATTTAGAAAAATACAAATGTTACAAATGGATTAAATAGCTGTAATTACAGGCAGTATTAAAAATGTTTCAGTAGTGACAGGTTGACATGGTGTGATTATGGTTGGAAATGACAGATTAAGCACTACAATAAATAAATATGGCTGTAAGTTGTAGTAAACAATAATAATGCAGCATCAATTCAGCACATAATCCTGCTGTTTATCTTATTTTGTTTAGGTAACTATAGTAATGATTGAAGTAACTGTTTAATTTTGTGGCAGCTTTGACTCCATAATAACTGTAATACTGGTCTGCCCTCCAAAGGATCAAATGTAATTGTATAATATGAGTCTTCAATTAAAAAAGTCCCTTTTCCCAGGTGATTACCTCCACCCCTTTTAACCCTCCTGTTATGTTGTGGGTCAAATTGACCCTTTTAAAAGTCTACTTTATGTAATATATGCCTTCTAAACCAGCTAAATGCAGCTTAAAAAATCAGGGCAGCATGTGATAGAAGAGGTGTCGTGTTAATTTATCAACATCACTTCATAAAAAACAAAAAAAACAAAATGTAAAATAAAATAAACAAAAATCTGTCATGTAAAAATATTGTATTTATATTTAGGGCTTTCCAATGTACATTAAAACAAGTTTTTTTTTTTTTTTTAACATTCTTTTTATTGATTTTCACATTGAGAACAGTAGCTCAGTACATCTTAACATACTTTTTGAATAGTTGGTCTAATAGTCACATCCAGCATTCATCAGTCCAGCATAGTACAGTTGTTATAGACAGTTGTATTGTACATTAGTAGATCAATTCTTAAGCATCTTCATTATAAATTGCACTTAATATTTAGAAGATTCAGAGGTTTCTCCCATGTTCTTTTAAAAAGATGAACTCTTCCTCCAATACAGTATCTCAACTTCTCCAAAGTGACAACATCAGATATCAGAGACTTCCACAATATAATAGATGGAGATTCATCTCCCACCCATTAAAACAAGTTTTAACATGACTTTTAATGAAAAAGGAGTGAGTTATCCTCATTGAATCATGATCTGTGAGAATCAAAGAACACCAATGGACCAAATCTTGATTTAAAGGTTTGTAATGGTGTTAATAATTAGATTAAAAAAAGATGTGTATTGGGATTTTTTGGGTTTCTGACACTTTTGAATAATTGAATATGCCCCGGGTAAAATTGACCCAGGAACATTCTTGCTGTTCCAGAGAAACAAACATAACAGGAGGGTTAAGAAGATCAATATCGTGTAATCAGAAAGAACGCATTTACGAGCTGCAGTGAAGGCAGCAGAAGAAGCTGGAAAATCTGAGCTTTTGATTTGCACCTGAACGCATCTGTATGTAAATAAGGCGGAAGAAGTTT
Source organism: Notolabrus celidotus (assembly GCF_009762535.1). Classification (NCBI taxonomy): domain Eukaryota; kingdom Metazoa; phylum Chordata; class Actinopteri; order Labriformes; family Labridae; genus Notolabrus; species Notolabrus celidotus. Next base: position 31,817,543 of record NC_048285.1, on the reverse strand, counting down.
TTTCTTACAGGAAGAAGATCCTGAAAGTTTGGAGTTATTTGTTTCATCTGTTGAATGTCTCCTCGGCCACATCCTCAGCTTCAGACCTGGGAACACCTTGAAGTTATAACACCTGCAGCACGAGGCCGTTTATCACAGATATGACACGTTAACCTACAAACTACATCTCACGAGCGCACGCTGGATGGTGAGTTCAAGTTCATATTCCCGCTTTACAGTCCTCCCCTGTGTGTCAGGAGGAGTTTGTGTACATTTTTGTTGTGATTTATTAAATTAATTAATTCTTTAAATTAAAATAATCAACCCTAGTTAAGTGAAAACCTTTCAAAAGAAGTCTGCATTATTTTAAAATTGCTTATAAAGTATATTTATGTATTTCCCTGTTGAGATGTTTGTCCCATCTCATGCTCAGCTGAGTAAATCACACAGCTCTGTAACATTAAATAACTTTATCTCCTTAAATCTGCTCATCATCATCACAAACACACAGCCAGGGTTTAACAAAGGAGTCTGTTGATGCTGTGAGGAGACTGTCACGAGTTGTTTTCAGACATAGATCCATTAACAGCATGAAGAAACATGTTTCACTATTTTTAACCACGACAGATTCTTACATGCAAACCAGACCCAGCTGCTCAGCTGCTATAACATTACTGGTTAACCTATTTGTGGGAGCTATTCATCTGTTGTTAGGGTTTAGTTGTGGATTTGGTTTCCTGTATTCTTTACATTTGTTTTAACAAGATTGATTCTCAACTCAACTTTATTTATAAAGCACTTTTAAAACGACCACAGCCGGAACAAAGTGCTGTACATAAATAGACAAACAACGCAGGCATAAAAACAATTAAAACACAGGATAATAAAACAATAAAAACAACAAAACAATAAATAAAAACAAGCCATAAAACACTAAAACAGGAGCAGAGTCTCATGCTGGGTTGAAAGCCAAGGAATAAAAATTGGTTTTAAGGTGAGTTTTAAAAATTTAAAGATTCATGTTTTACAACATTTATCTATTTCTTATGATTTTTGCATACTTTCTTTATATAATAATAATGATCATATTTAGAGAGGCTTTTAACCTATAATTGATAGATTATTTTTGTTTGTTTGTTTTTGATTTTTGCTTTGCTTTCCTTTGCTTATCTATTGTATACTTTATTTTTTTGTCAAGTTTCTTAGAGAAACTTTTAAAGTGTTTTCATAAAAAAAAAGGAATTACTATTATTATTATTATAGCACTTTTCAATACAAGTAACAAAGTGCTTTACTGTGGGCAATAAAAACAAGAAGAAGTGAAAAAATAAAATGAAATAAAAGCTTATAAAACACACAAACTTATAAAACAGACCCTTAGAATCAGAGCTAAAATGAAATAAAATCACACAATAAAAGCTTTCCTGCAAAAATATGTCTTGAGTAATGACGTAAAAGAAGGGACTGACTGCAGGTCTGATCTCCTCTGGCAGGCTGTTCCAGAGTGTAGGAGCTCTGACTGCAAAAGACCTGTCCCCTTTAGTTTCCAGTCGGGTCCTTGGACCAGCTAACAGAGAACTGCCAGAGGATCTCAGACTGCGACCAGGTTTGTAGGGGGACAAAACAAGGTTTTTATTCTGTGTTTAGTTCCTTGCTATGTAGAAAATAAGGTAAAGATTCTTTATTGTCATTGTACAAAACATACAACAAAATTAAGTTGCACTGAATAAATACGCCATAATTAAACCGTACATGCACTGCCAACATATGCAGTTAAAAAAAGGATGTTAATAAAGAGAGTCCATATTGCTCATGGTGATATCACATAGTTATTGCTCATGGTTGCTGTATTTTATTTAGGGTGTGTGATTTCAGTTCAGAGTTCAGTGTGGTTAGGCCGGGTGAGCTGAGTCCTTCAGGATGGTGAAGATGTCATCCCGGGCAGGTAGTTGGTGGTTTGTGATGTTCTGAGCAGTAGACCTTATGTTTCTCTCACATGAAGCGCATGAGCTGTTGCATGAACAACGGGCTCATATTTCCTGCACCACATCCTCCCCATGGTGCATCAGTGGTTTTTTGGTTGTCTTTGTAATATGTTGTTTTGGTTGTTTTGGAGAAATAGCCACAGCAGTATTCATAAATCACAGTGGAAATATATCAAATAAGTCAAACAACTAATCATGTATTTGAAGGAAGATCATTGGGTTGAAGCTTTATGACATGAGTTTTGAGCTGAGGTTATACAGGGAATAATTTCAGCACCACTGGCAGTTGCAGCTTTGGGTTGAAGTGGAATACGATGCAAGTAAGAAGCTATTTTTTATGGACTGTAGCAGATTTGCAGAGATTAATTTTGGGGTGCGAGTCAGAGTCGAGTCTGACAAAAAAAATATTTCAAAAAGAAAATAATTTTGGTCAAACTCTAACAAAAACAAATATACAAGCAATACAAATTAAACAAATTGAATATGCGATGCAAGAACAATCCACACTTCCAGAAAGCGTATTTCAATGCAACAGTGGGTTGCATTGAAATGGGTTAAATGGTGATGCAACAAGCAACAACCTGCAGTTATTTAGATTAAAATTAGGAGTAATTTAGTTTGTAAATATGTAAAAGGAATGCTCATTACTTCCCTATCGCCTAAAGTTATGTCCAAATAGTTTCTTGTTCTACAACCTCAAGTCTAAAACCCAAACACTCTTCATGATCTATGATAAATGTTGAGGAAAAGCTTGAAATTCTCACAATAAGAAGCTTAAAACTGCATTTTTTTCAGACATATTTGCATTATAAGATTATTAAGACAACAGGTGATTACATTTCTCTTTATCATTTGGAAGCTGGAGCAGCTGTGAAGTGTAAAGGATGAGGGAGGTATTCAAAAAGGTGACAGTAGAGTGGAATGTTTCATGTCAAAGGTCCTGAGGATCATGCAACCTTAGAATCATTAAACTAAAGATCAACAACTCAGGATTGGTTGAAAAGACTCAAAGGTAAGACACAGATTTGAGATTAACTCAGTTCTGCCTTCGTTTCAAAGCTGACAGTTCAACGTGTGAAGCCACCATACAGGTAATCTTTGTGCTGCTGCAGACTCTGAGGAAGGGAAACCTCCCTGTTTATGTATTTAAAAAGAAAGTCTGTCTATGTGAGACAAGAACTTAAATAAGTCTTTGTTTTTGTGTCCACAGGTGTTCTTTATGTGCAGCAGGTAACAGACGAGCAGTAAGATGGCGATCGCTCACGTGGCTACAGAGTACGTGTTCAGCGACTTTCTGCTGAAAGAGCCGAACCAGGCTCGATACCGCAGCATCCGAACCGAGCTAGCCGTGGACAAGATGGTGACCTGCGTGGCCGTGGGTCTTCCCCTCCTCCTCATCTCCCTGGCTTTTGCTCAGGAAGTCTCAGTCGGTGAGTTGTGTGGTGGTATGGAGCTGGAATCAAGACCGATATCTCAAAAATCAGACCTTAAACAGACTCTGGAGTTTAGGTCTAGACTCCAATTCTAATGAAGACTCAGGTTTAAAGATGGATTGCCTGAGTCAGTCAGAGTCTCTAGATCAAACCAAGACCTGTAATTGAAATTGTTAAATGACCTTTGAACCTTATAACTTAAAATAAAACAGGTTATAATCCAGCAGCCAATGAGCAGCTCTGTTTTCACCCTCTTACTCTCTCTGTCGTGTTTTTTCAGGTACTCAGATCAGCTGTTTTGCACCTTCTAATTTCTCCTGGAGGCAGGCAGCGTATGTGGACTCATACTGCTGGGCAGCCGTACACACACACACTCTACCTCTGTGGCTGCACAAGGTACACACACACACACACACACACCTCGTCTTTTATAGTGTGAGATATTAAATGTGTTGATAACTGCTTGTTCTCAATGATACAATATTTACGAGGATGCAGTGAGGTGTGCTGCTGGAACAGACGGTAGTTTAATGAGTCACCGTGTCATGGCGTTGCATAATGATGTAGATCTAAAGTGAAAGTGAAACAAAAAGTACAACAGTGATTTTCTCAACAGTAAAAAAAATCTGTAACAATTAATTTCCCATCCTCAGGGCCTCAAACGATGAGTTCTCTGCTTGTTGTGTGATTTCCCTGCAGGATAAGATAGTAGGAGAGTTTGCTGCTGAGCACATGCAGCCTCTGTTCTGTGATGTTTGGCTGTGGTTGTGAATACTTGTGGTTAGATGATGTGTGATAAGGCCACACAAAGCCTGAAGTGCTTTAGAAGATAAGAATTGGCTCAGTGATTTCTGACACTCTTTTCTGAGTTTTAAAGCTTCATGGCTGAAGAATCATTTTAGCAGTTGCACCCACTTTGTTTCCCTAAACCTATTCTTTAAAAACCAGGAAGGAAACTTGATGTTCTCGTGTAGCAATAAACACCCTCTCTCTGCTCCTCAGTTCTTCCCTTACATCCTGCTGCTGGTGGCGGTGATGATGTACACCCCGGCGTTATTCTGGAGGTTTTCTGCAGCGCCGCTCCTGCAGTCCGACCTCAGCTTCATCATGGAGGAGCTGGACCGCTGCTACAACCGCGCTGTGACTCTGGCCAGACGCTTGACCACCTCAGTAATGCTCACTCCGGACAGGTTAGGATTAGGTGACAGAAGAAACGACATTTGCAGGAGAGAATCTGCCAGAGTAGCATGAAACACCCAAAGTGTCAAAGTCTGAAAAAGAGGAGCACTCAGCTCTCACACACCCTGCATATTTGACACTCAGCTGGTCCAGTGATTAGCTTTATTGATGATTCAATTATTTGGACCCTGATTATCTGAAGAATCCAGGCTCATAGTGAGATTATTTTGGAGGTAAATTATCAACTTTAAAGCAAATCTCCTAAAACTACTGTTTTGTTTTGGCGATCAAAAAACTGTTCTGCAATCTTAAATTCTTTCTAAGGATAAAAACTACTTCAATTTTTGAGTAGATAAGATCAACAAGTGTTGTGAAAGTAAAAAACAAAACCCAGCATCCACATAAACCAACAGACAAACACAAGCAGCAGCATGTTGTTTTAGTTCTTGCAAATGTGCAAAGTTAACATCAGCTGTCTGTGCTTGTTTTTTGTTTTTGCAGAGCTTCTTAATGTTGAAGAACTTTAACTTAAAACATTTTGCACAATATAAATAAGAAGGAAACACTCAGCTCCTTGTCTGACCCTGAGACAGTTGTGTTTGGGTTTAGGTGAAATGTCCTGTTTCCACTGTGAAGATAAAACATGCATCACCTCACTATTCCTCCTCCTTCCTCCTCCTCGTCCAGCGACCCGACGGAGGGCTGCTTCAATTACCCGCTGGTGGAGAAGTTCCTGATGACCAAGCGCTGTTCGCGGACGCTGCTGTTTTACTACCTGCTGTGTCGCAGCCTGACCCTCGTCACCCTGCTGTGTGCCTGCGTGTACCTGGGGTACTACCTCCGCCTGGCCTCCCTCACAGACGAGTTCGGCTGCTCGCTGCGTGTCGGCCTGCTCGCCGAAGACCCCGGCGTCCCTGACAAGGTGCAGTGTAAGCTCATTGCTGTGGGAGTCTTCTCTTTGCTGAGGTACGTATCTGATATGACATAACCATGCTGAAGTGTGATATGTGGTTCATGAAGGTCCCAGGTTTACTCCTGCAGCAGGAACCTCTAATGGTGGACACAGTAACACAGATTCTTCTGAGTGTTGTCTTATTTTGAACACCACTGTTATGGCTCCTGTCTCTAATCTATCACCCTCATTTTTTATGTTACTCAGCGCCGCTATCCAGAGAAATGTGTACTTGTGATCTGCTTTAAATTACCCTGCTGTCAAATAACAACAAGTCCCTCTCATGTCTGTGTGTCTCTTTGGTTTCCAGTCTTGTCAACTTGGTCCTGTTCATTGCTCTGGTTCCTGTGGTGTTCTACGCCAGCCTCCGTCCCCTCTTCTGTCACGGGTACGCCCGCTTCCTGGAAATCTATCAGTCACTGCCCACTGTGGGCGTCCTGCCCAGTCCCGCAGGCCAATGGGACGATCTCTCTCTGTATCTGCTCTTCCTGGAGGAGAACATCAGCGAACTGAAGTCCTACAAATACATCAAGGTTTGTTAGCTTTCATCCAGTGCCAGTGTTTGTGTTTGCATAACCTTACATTAACCCTTTAGTGCTTGACATTTACTCTGTTGCACATGCAGTTTGATACATTTAGTTATTAGATAATACCACAACAGTATGGTGGGTAAGATTTGTTTGCAGCCTTCCCTGTTTGTTCTTCTGTCTCTAACTTTCTGTTTCTGACGTCAGGTGTTGGAGATGTTGAAGAGAAGAGGTAGCTGCACCTCTGAGAACTTTGACGCCATGGGTCTGCTGCAGACTCTGTGTCTGGTGAAGATGGACACTGTGGATGGGTTTAAACCTCCCGGTGCTGCAGGAAAACCGGATCAAGTCAAAACTAACAACACCGACTCTGCCAGCAGCTCCGCAGCTGCCAACGCTGGAGCAGCTCAGAGGAACCCCAACCATGAGAAGTCAGCGGCGGAGGACAGCAGCAGGATTGAGACGGAGATGAAGGGTGAGTTCAGAGAGGGAGTCAAAGGCTTCAGTTTTTTAAGTTATATCTCTCAGGCTTTGATGCTTTTATTCAGAGAGGATAGGATAGAGCAGGAAACAGAGAGAGCGAGGAGTGATGTGGGAAAGGGGCTGCAGTTTGGAATCACACCCAGGCTGCCCGCTCGAGGACTATCACCTCTGTACATGGGGTGCATGGCTTAACTAACAGACCAAACCGAGGCCCTTGTGTCTCAGTGGTTCTCATTTTGAGAATATGTGGAGGGAAGGTTTGGAAGTGTGCTAAAGGTGGAGCAAAAGGTGTGGGCCAACAACGTTTGATGGCATAAATTACCTCTACCTAATCAGACCTGTTTCCTGAGCATGCATGACGTCATGACGTCTCCTATAACACATCAGGAATGTAGACGGCACATTGTGTAATTAAAGTCTTAACTTTAATTGCTGTAAATATTTCTGATCCTTTGGAGATTAGAGATGTTAAGAGATGATAAGATGTGATTATTTATAAGGCAAGGCAAGGGCAAGGCAAGTTTATTTATAAAGCAGCATTCATACAAAGAGCAATTCAAAGTGCTTTACAGAGTTAAAAAACAAAAACCAGAACAGGAACAATCAGCAAAAACACACAGCAAACACTTCAAACATTAAAGTTTTATATGCGGCCAGTTATGTTTGATCTACTCTCTCTCTCTCTCTCTCTCTCTCTCTCTCTCTCTCTCTCTCTCTCTCTCTCTCTCTCTCTCTCTCTCTCTCTCTCTCTCTCTCTCTCTCTCTCTCTCTCTCTCTCTCTCTCTCTCTCTCTCTCTCTCTCTCTCTCTCTGTACTTATGTAACTTAACGTACATAGTATGTTAAATGTGTTTGTGATCCTGCACCCTGAGGATAAAGGCTAATAAGGCTAATGCTGCACAAATCAAGGTTGTTCTATGTTGGAAAATCATTGAGTTTATGTTTAACTTTAGTCTTTACTTTTTGATGTCCGTGCATTTGCCGGCTGTAGTCTAGTTTTTGTTTATTTAGATTAATTTTGTAGAAGTTTAGAGTCTTAAATTTATGATTTGTGGATCTCTTTAGTGCTGAATATAAAATCAATATCAAATTCAATATCCTGAAAGACTAAGAACACATCATTCCTCGCTGTCCCTCCTAGTTTCCTATTCTATCCACTCGTCCTATCCTCTAAATCAGGTGTTCCCAAACTTTTCAGCCCAAGACCCCCAAAATATAGGTGCCAAAGACTTGCGACCCTCACTGTCCCTCAAAGTGATTCAATGTGGATTCATTTAGCTGGTCTGCAGAAAATGACCCTACCTATATGAGCATGTGTCTGTGTTTCCTGTGCCGTTATGAATTAACCTGCTGCTACTGATGCTTTAGATCATTAACTGTTCACTAACTCTAAACTTAGGAGTCATCTGGAAACAAAGAAAGGCAGAAAACTCATTACACTTTCTATTTTCAAGTTTTTATTTCAAGTTTAGCTTCTATTTTTTACTATTATGGGTAAAATTTACTCATTTTAGATAACTCAAAGAAAAAAAATCTGGAAGACATCTCACTACCCCCCATTTGTGTCTCGCGACCCCCAGGGGGTCCCGACCCACACTTTAGGAACCCCTGCTCTGAATAAAAGCATAAAAGGCCCAAAAACAAACTTTAAAAACTTTCATTTCAGTTTTATTATCTAAACACACCCCATGAATGAATGCTGATGTCTGTATTTGAACACAAACCCCAGACTAACGTTGATGTATTCCTCCTCAGAGCTCACTCCCTTACTGCCAGAAAACACAGACGCTACAAACAGCAAATACGGCGAAGGAGGAACAGTCCGGCAGCGACAGTGATCAGCGCCTGGCTCAGCGATGTTCACTCAGACAAACTTTAATTCACTGCTATCCCATGAGCTGATGCAAATCCAGCAGGTCTTCAGCACCATCGTGGGAATCTGCTACGATTCATCTCATATTTTAGTTCTCATCAGTGTCAGGGTTTTGTTTTGTGTACACTCAAATTTAAAAGAGGAAGAAGTGATGAAAGAAGAGACACTTTGACGATGTCAGTTTTTTGGTACGGACTGAGGTAACCACAGAATATGTTGAACCTTTGATGAAATAATCTTTGTTTATGAATGAAAACGCTTCAGTTCAGAGAGCCGACATGGATTCTGTGCTCTCACATGTCACCGCCCTCCTTGGTGTTTATTAATAACAAGGAGATATTAGTCAAAGTTTCAGGATGTCAAAGTATAAAGTGTTTTTATTGTTGTTGTAAGTTTTGATCACACGCCTGATATGTCTTCTTCTATCATGTAAACGCAGTACAGTGAGTATGCAGTAGATGTTAATAGTTGTTTGATGCCTAAACTATGAGATTATTATTTTTAAATTAAAGTTCCATGTTGAGTTTAAGAGATTACAAAATACCTGTGAATCAGGGTCGAGCTGGACGTTGCATATCCTTCCTCACGTCTAAAAACATAATTTGTTACTGAAAAACAAGATGGCCGAATGCTGAAACTTAAAACAAATCAACAGGGTGGCATGTGGATGTCACGTCCACTTCTTCTACTCTTTTTTATAACTGACACAATCTGACAATTTTAACTTTGTAATGAGGTTTGAGAGCGAAGTCATCAAATGTGTAGTTGCTTGAAAAGAACAGGTGATGCATTCATGTGCACTCGTCATGTGGGAGAAGATTCGTCAATCACATTTCAATGTTGTAAAGAGGAACACCGATCACAGAGGAGCTTCTTCAGTGTGGTTTTGTTCTGAGGTCTGTAAGATGATGTGGTATGGCAGCTAACACAACAACCTGTCGTTAGATGATCCATGTTTTAAAAACGATTCCTTGAGTTGTTCTGGATTCCCTTTAAAAGCTTGATGTGTCTCACTTTCAATGACTGGAAAGTTCTCCTTTGTGTTCGTATACTCTAATGTTTGTTTACATTTATTCCTTGATCAAACTAGAAAGAGTCACAGTTGAAACCTGAGGTGAGATCCAGTCTGCTGTCTGTTATACTTTTTATTGTTTTTCCCTTTTTTTTCAAACAAACTTTCAGATTTCCGATGTCTCAACCTGGAATTGAACTCCCCATCCTTCTTCTGGAGTCTCAGGGTTAAATTTGTCTCACTACAGAAACTGTTGATTGTGAGTGTTTACATCAGACTGTGTATATTCTAAGCCCCGCCTGCTCATATGTCCTGCACTGAGCGTTTTAACAAACTGTCATGACCGTGCTGTGGTGAGATCTCTATAATTAATATGTTGACTGGCTCTTGTTTCTGTGCAATAGGGTACTTTTATTATCGTGCAGTCTCTGAAAGAAACTGAAGCTTGTTGTTTTTGTGATATGAGAAAACTTTTTCACTGTTTTTCAATTTAGATTTTGTAAACTGCAGTTACTCTCTCTGATTTATTCGTCAGTCATTACACTGTTAGGATTGTTTGCAAAAATAAAAATGTGTTGGATGACACAGTTAGTAAGACGACGTCTGATAATCAATGCTTACAGTTTAAGGTTTATAGTTTTACTGTAAGGGGGGACTTCATGCAGCAGGGACAGGAAGGTGTTGAAGGTACGTATAACAAGACCTCAGATTAGATCACATTTTAGTGTGTAAGACTGTTTTTTCTATCTTTCTCCCACCTTTCCCTCTTCCAAATCAGACTGTGTGAGGCAGGAACAGTGTAGACCAGGGGGTTCCCAAACTTTTCAGCCCCCCGACCCCCAAAATAAAGGTGCCAAAGACTCCCGACCCCCACTGTCCCCCAAAGTGATTTAATGTGGCTTCATTTAGCTGGTCTACAGAAAATGACCCTACCAATATGATCATGTGGTTATGAATTAATCTACAGCTACTGTTGCTTTTGATGATTAACTGTTCACTAACCCTAAACTTAGGAGTCATCTGACAATAAGAAAGGCAGAAAACTCATTACAGTTTCTATTTTCAAGGTTTTATTTCAAGGTTAGCTTCTATTTTTGTCTATTCTTTACTATAATGGGTCAAATCTACTATTTTTAGATAACTAAAGAAAACAAAAAACAGTCTGGAAGACATCTCACAACCCCCCATTTGTGTCTCACAACCCACACTTTGGGAACCCCTGGTTTAGACTTGTCAGAGTCCTGCAGCAGATCACACCAACCTTTAACCTCCCACCTGTAAAGATGACAGTTAAGCCGTTCTATGAGACCCAAATCCTGGGACATAGACCGGTGTTTTTAAGGATGCTATAACTGCCTTTGCTTTCTCTTTTCTGTGAAACAACATCTCATAATATCATTATTAATGCCAAGTTTGGGAAGTGCAATCAAACACTCCCTCCTTTCTCCAGCATAAATCAGACATTGCATAAACCTGGTTGTAAAATGTCAGGTATTCCCAGACTGGTCAGACCCTAAAATAATGTGACCAACACCCACTGTCCCTCTAGGTAGTCAAATGTTAAACATCCTGGTAAGAATGAAGAAAAATGAATAAACTGAATTTTCTAAAATTAATGCACTAAAAAAGTATTTTAACCTATTAACCTAACCTATTGCATCACCTGATGGACGATCCTGATTGGCTCAGTTGGGGGGGTAGCTCACTTTTCACTTGCACGCTTTGCACACGACTCCTACCTACCAAGCGTGTCTCGGACTAACTTCGACCTCCATTTAATGGATGTAAAGATGTTTTCTTCAGTACTATGGAGTCTTTAGGTAAGTTTATTTGAATGCATGCAGTTTTATCTTGCTAGAAACTCATCTTGCAATCAATGACAACTTTCTGAAGAGGTTTTAAAACCAGCTTGGTGTTGGTTTAGTCTCTGAGCAGGTAGGCCTACTTTCGAGTCCTCCACCGCACAGGTAAAATAACCTCGTGCAAAGTCAGGTGATAATGTTTATTGGGGACAAATTCACAACACTTAGTTTTGTTTGAACACAATTAAATATTTCAATTTGGCCCAGTTGCATAAGAGTTAACTAGAAAGGCCTTTTAAATGTATTATTTATTTTTGAGGGGCCTCTAACATCTCAATCTGTTTAGGGAAACATTGGAATAAGTTAGTACACAACGGATGGATACAATTAAAATACATTTAATTACACTAATTTAGTTTGGAAAAGTTTTTGCAATCGATGCGGTTAGATGAGACAGTTAATGCGTAGCTGCTGTTACTTCAATTATCCAGTAGGGGGCGCTACAGCTCAGTGGAAAATTAAAGACTCAGGAAAAGTGTAAAGAATGCAGATTATTAAATATAATACTGAATATCATATTTATAAAGGAAAGGGAATTTAGAAGAGATATAAAAATAAAAACACAATAAGAAATGTAGCATTAAGTATGATGTATGAACACATGCAGATAAGATGTAATTTTACAAAAATAAAGATAACAATATTGTTTAAATAGAAGTTGCTTTAATAACAGTGTAAAATGAGCACTAAAAGGCCGTATTAATGCAAAGTATTTCAAAGTTGAATCATTGCAGAACATTGCACAGATGGAAGGTTAACTTTAGCATTCATTGTAGATACAGTGTTGTAAATAAATAATAAATGAAGGTAGTATTTAATAATGAATCGAGGAATAAATAAAGCTAATGAATTGACAAAATATTTAATACTTTTTTGTTTATTACAATATATTTATTGATTTTTTTTACAATTATGACAGAGTAACAAACAGATAAGCACACTGAACTAGTTTTGTACATGTAGCAACTGAAAGGACAAATAAATAACTGAATAGATAACGTAGAACAAAAAACAAATGAAGTCAGAAGTTGAACATACAACAATGAGATAATAACCATCAGAAGAAAGAGAACAATACATGAAAATACATTAAGAAAGTACAAACAGACAAACAAACAAACAAACAGACAAACAAAAGTCCCTCCCACCCCAGGACAAGGGCCATAATGTAAAGTAAAGTAGGGGTTAATTAAAAGTATTTGGTAGTTTAAACTAATCAGGTATACTAGAAACAATGTCCCTCTTTTGGTAAACACTACTGTCCGCTTGGCAGTCACTGCGCATGCTCATGCTGAAGCGCGCCACTCAATGCGGAAGTGAAATCCGTTCTGGCCATTCATTGTGATTTTTCTTCTAAATAATCGAAATTACATTAAATTAAATGTGTTATTTGATTCAAATATGAGTCAGATAAGTTGCTAATTAACTTTGTGTCTGGTTCTGACTTGTGATTATCATGTTGTTGAGGACTCAGGCTCGTTTTTTGAATCTCTGTGATTTGTATGGATGAATATCGCAATGCATGCTGGGTAAAGTGAGAATACAGACAGTTTAAAGTTCTGCAAAACGCGTAGATTTAACATTTTTATACATGTGTTACAAGGCGACATTTAATTTTCTCTAATCCATTCATTCGTTTTCGTATGAGGTAATTTTTAAAGATTGGAACCATAACCGAGAGTTATCCTTCGTGAAGTGACTTACGGGTCTGAGACTTATCCAACTCATACTTACCTGGCAGGGGAGATACCATGATCATGAAGGTGGTTCACCCAAGGCGAGGCTCAGCCATTGCACTCCGGCTGTCTGACCTTTGCGAATTCCTCAAATGTGGGAATCTCGACTGCATAATTTGTGGTAGTGGGGGACTGCGTTCGCGCTCTCCCCTGATAACACTGTTCAATGAAAAACTGAAGAACCACACAAAAACTACATGGAGTAAACAAGTTGGATGGAGGATGATGACACATGGTACTGGATGGTACATTTCAAAAGTCCTCCATTGTTTACACTACCAGTCAGAAGTTTGGAAACACCTTCTCATTCAAGTGTTTGTATTTATTCTAATTACTTCAAACACTGTAGATTAATACTGAAGACATCACAACTATGAAAGAACATATATGGAATTATTTAATTTTCAAAAAGTGTTAAACAAAGCAGAAAATGTTTTAGATTTTAGATTCTGTAAAGTAGCCCCCTTTTTCCTTCATGCAGGCTTTGCACACTCTTGGTATTCTCTTAGTCTGCTTCATGAAGTGGTCTCCTGGAATGGTTTCTAATTAACATGAGCCTTGTCAAGAGTTCATTTGTAGAATGACTTGCCTTCTTAATGTGTTTGAGACCATCAGTTGTGTTGTTCAGAGGTAGGGTTAGCACACAATGGATAGCTCTATTTGACTACTGTTGTAATCCAGATTATGGTAAAACCAGATTATTTCATAGTTTTGATGTCTTCAGTATTAATCTACAATGTTGGAAATAATTAAAATAAATAAAAACCATTGAATGAGAAGGTGTGTCCAAACTTTGACTGGTAGTGTATATCCGCTGCCCCTACACCCTCCTTCTATTTCTGTGTTACTATAATGTCATATTGCTTTTCAAATTAAGATCCTCAGTGTAAATCAGCACATTAACACAAATGTTAGTAATTATTAGAGGCATAGATGCATGGTTGCCCATGAGAGTGGCACTAAAAGACCCTTTTTAAGATAAGATAATACTTAATTGATTGCTGGGGGGGAAATTCATTTGTTGCACAGACATGAGCACAAATCGACAATAACTCTAAGCAAGTCAAATAAAAATAAATTAATAAAAACAAGAATAAAAATGTAAGGTATATACAAATGTTCCACATGGTTGAAATAGATGTAATAACAGGCAGTAGGCAAATATTATTCCAAATTGACAGTTGACATGGTGAGATTATGGTTTGGTTATGACTGATTGTAAGCAGTATAAATACATAAATATATATGGGTATGTAAAATGACTGGATGAAGATAAAGAGAATAATAGAAAGTACCAATTAATAGTACAATGTGTAGTAGCTATTTGACTTTACAAAAAACAAAACTGCAAAAGTTCCTTCTGCGGCTCTGATTAATCCTTAAATTAATTAACTCACCACCAAACAACTCAGTAGTAGTTAGGAGACATTCCTCGTCCCCTCTGACATGTGTACTCCTAAATTATCTGAAAGGTTGTACACATGAAAAAATGCTGCAGTGAGCTCCATTCTCCTGTAGAGGGTAGAGGAGCTCCACTGAATGATTTCAGTCACAGGGAAAATAAAAATGTCAGGGGTTTGCATCTCTCCATCACAAAGCCATACAATCTAAGTCTCCCATCGGCCCCCGGCGTATTTTTATTATTAGTTACCAAAGACACAAAATACTGAGCCTCCTGTTCAAATGAATATTTCAACATCATGTGAATGAACTTAGAACTGGATGTCTCACTCGGACAGGGATGTGCATGGAGGAATAAGAAAATATAACACACTTTGTTTATGTTTTATTACAGAGGCCATAGATGAGATGTGCAGCAGCCTGGAATGCATGCAGGATCCACCAGGCATGAGCTTGTACAGGGTGATACGTACCACGACTATCAGGAATGTGGACGTGCCGTACTACAAGTGTCTGCGTGGAATTCATATTTTATGAAATAGAAGTTATAAATTCTACAACTAAACTCACATTTAGCTTAATGTCAGAATGTTTCACATGATCAAGCCAACACTTACTTGCTCCTTGTCCCTGATGAATTTCCTGACCCCTTCATTTGGAAGCTGGTGATGTGGGTCACCGGGGTGTTCAGCCACCTCCTCACGGAACTGTAGGCCTTCTGCACCCCCTCACTCTGCTCCGGGGTGAAGTCCTCAGGGTGGTTTTTGAGGGCCTGGTACTGGCTGTACAGTCCCCACATTTTCTCAAAGGTGTGATCCTCGAAGCCCTTCTGCCCGTAGATAAACCGGGTGATGATATAAATAAAGCTTGATTGATTGATGTATAAAACAAAGACATTATTATGAATAATGTTTAGGAAATTGTTTTAAATCAGAAAAATGTATATAAAGAACTAAATTTAAGTGGGATTCGTTATTTTTTTAGTTTATTTTACCTTTAAAATAGATGTAGTGTATGTATGTAGCTAATAAACATATGTTATATATAAATTAGTGATTTTACCAGGATGTTTTATTCCAATCAGTTTCTGTCAGTATTGCTTCTTTATGCTTCATAATTAATTATGGACTTATTATTGTACTATATTAATATTCATGTTGTGTGTTCACCATCTTTCATTGCCTGGTTTGTTAATATGTTTTAAGTTTTAAATTTCATTGTGTCTTTCTCTTCTTTAGTTTTGCATGACAGATTTTATGGAATAATTGGTATTATTGTTTTTATTAGAATTAGAATCAATCAATCAAGCTTATTTATAGAGCACCTTTCATACAGATCAAATGCAATTCAAAGTGTTTTACAGCAATTGCTAAATAAATATAAGAATCTAATATATCATGACTAAACGTAAAGCAGAAATGGATTTAGAAGAGACTACGTAGAGACTAATGCACACAAAGTGCAATAAAATGTATATAAATAAACAAAGGGAAGAAATAAGTAAATAAAAGATTTTTTAAAAAGTCTAATATAAATAAAAGCTCTACTAGTAGCACCTGCAGTAGTATAAATATTAGTGCTATGATTATTTTGTTGTGCTCGTTTGAAGTTTACAGCTTTTTAAGTCCATATTCATTAGATGTATCAGTAACCATTGAGTGAAGGTATTTATCATTTTACACTTAATATTATGTGTTAATTGTGTTTCTCACATAATAGAAAGTATCTGAAAACGTTACCCCATGTTAAAAGTCCCTCTCCTGTTCTTTGTTGTTGAGCTTTATTACATGGTGGGATGAATTACTATTCCAGGCTGTCTTCTCACTCCTAACCGCTAGGGGGCAGCAGCGTGGATGTCAGATGACCGTCTACAGAAAACAAGACAATCCGGAAGTTGTAAATTAGAGAGAGAAGTGAGATATCTGTGTTTGCAGCAGGTTTGCAGGCCTGTCTCTGACGTTATATGAAGATTAGATTAATTCTTTATGTTTAAACATTTAGTTTTAGATGTTTTAACTCCTCGTTGAGCGGCTGGTCATTCAGTGAAGGTAAAATCCTCCTCACAGGGGACTTCCGGGTGGCGTTTTTAATGAAATACAGCAATTCCTGCTCCATTAATAACATTTATTTCTCAACTGCTCTTTTGAATCTACTTATGCAACTACTTATTGAATGTTTAAGGACTTGTTTTTACTTTGTTAGTAGTTTAAAGCGTCAAACGTGAAAAACGAGCTGTATTTCGGTGGATCTGTGCGCTCATTGGATGAGAGCGATCATGTGATCAAGTCGGCCCCCCCTCTCCACCTATACATTCACCGTATTATTCAAAGTTTGATCTAATGTGAGGTTTCATCAGGGTTTATTTATAGATCATTCGGTTTGTGTGTTTCCCGTTTTTCGGACTGTCCCTTAAACGCACCCTCCCCGGTGGGACCCCTGAGTGAGACCGGCAGGTCTGAGGATCAGGTCCCCTCCTCTGACAATATCACAGTATCGCTTCTCGGCCTTTTGGCTAAGATCAAGTGTAGTATCTGTTCTTATCAGTTTAATATCTGATACGTCCCCTACCCGGGGACCATATATTAAATTGATTTTTGGAACTGGGAGATGGAATAGGGGCTTGCTCCGTCCACTCCACGCATCGACCTGGTATTGCAGTACTTCCAGGAACGGTGCACCCCCCTCTACATGTCAATGAAAACAATCTATAAGATAAGATTAGAGCTGTGTCTCAGGTCAGTTACTCTCAAAGTGGGGTCTGCGCATCATAGCGTGGGGGTCCGTGAAATAATTTGAATACATTTCTAATAAATGATAAAATTGTGCTGTGTCATTACAAACAGCATACACCTTTGTTCTGATACCATTTGGTGGCTGAAGGGATATGTGAGTCTTGCTACTGTTAATTTTCTGAAAGTGTTTAAGATCAATTACTTGAAAAGTATAAATGCTGTCATGTTGAGTCCACAAGGAATGAAATGACCCTCTGTTTTAAAGGATACAAGTGGGATTTACATGAGTCAAATTGAAGTGTTCTCTGTTTATCACTATGGTACAGGTCTGAAGGAAGTTTTACAATACAAATAGTTCCAAGGGCAACTAAGAGTGCAAATGGTAGTAAGCATGTGCTTAATCTATGTTACAATTATGAGGGGGTCCTTGGAAAATGTTCTCACCTGTAAGGGGTCCCTGGCTCCAAAAAGTTTGAGAACCAAGCGGCACTGCGTCCACGCTCTCCCCTGTCATTATGTGAAAAAATAAAGATCAATCCACTCCTAAGTATCTTTGAGGACTATATTTTGTCTTTGAAATAAACTTGAAAAAGTATGCTGACATAATTAATATCATGACTGCAATACAAAATCTTTTGACATGACAGTTTTGCCTAATTTGCAACCCCTGCTTAGGTTCAGGTTCAGGTTCAGGTTCAGGTTACTTTATTTGTACCCGTAGGTAAACTTGTTTTGCAGCCAGTGAGATGTTAGGTCGATACAAAATTACAAGATAGACTTCAGACAGAACAAACTACTTAATGTGCAAAACATACAAAAATATCCTAAAACCAATCTTAACACTAAAAATGGTAAAATGAATAGACATGATAAAATGATAAAAGTGCGAAAGGTTCCATTTAAAATGCATATCAGAGAACAGTCAACCAATAAAAATGATAGAGTCACATGAATAATTAAGACAATCTGGGCTCGAGTCATAAAATTGGGGGCTGACTGTGTGAGGAAATAAAAGCTATTGCTTGTTCAGCTCAGTGATAGCAGCAGGAACAAAGCTTTTCTTGTGATGCTATGTCCTCCACCTTGGGACTAAAAACCGTCGTCCAGCGTGTAGAAGCTGGAAATCACTGTGCAGAGGGTGTGAGGCACTATTTAAAGTAAAGGTGGCTATCTGCTGTAACTGATTAGTGTACAGAGATGCTGTGGATGCCTGTGGCTCACCAATTAACTTGCCTGACCATTTAACTATCTGGTTTAAAGAGTTCCTTTCCTTCAGAGAGATTTGGCCAAACCATGAGACTAGCATGGTTAGTTACACTTACAGTATTTCTCAATTACTAAAACACATTTCCTGACATCCACCATGTTTTTCTTAACACTATAAGCACAAAACCCAATTTTCAAACTACATTCATCAAACCTCTTGCACTTCCTGCAACACCAAACTATATAGTCAGATCATACCCCGAGTCAATCACAATTAAAACAATACTGAGCAGTCATTACACAATACATCAAAACACTGAAAACACAATGCTCAGGACATGAAGCTGTAGAAATCGTGTGTATTGTTCACAGGAGGATAAATGAATTTAGCTCCTGTATCCAGTAAAAATAAAGTAAACACAAATATAAATGAGAAGCACTTTACAGTGTAATCCACAAAATCAAACTGAAGTGCTTACAGTGCTCACAGTGCTCACAGTGCTCACAGTGCTTACAGTGCTTACAGTGCTCACAGTGCTTACAGTGCTTACAGTGCTTACAGTGCTCACAGTGCTTACAGTGCTCACAGTGCTCACAGTGCTTACAGTGCTTACAGTGCTCACAGTGCTCACAGTGCTTACAGTGCTCACAGTGCTCACAGTGCTTACAGTGCTTACAGTGCTTACAGTGCTTACAGTGCTCACAGTGCTCACAGTGCTTACAGTACTCACAGTGCTTACAGTGCTCACAGTGCTCACAGTGCTTACAGTGCTTACAGTGCTCACAGTGCTTACAGTGCTTACAGTACTCACAGTGCTCACAGTGCTCACAGTGCTTACAGTGCTTACAGTGCTCACAGTGCTTACAGTGCTTACAGTGCTTACAGTGCTCACAGTGCTTACAGTGCTTACAGTGCTCACAGTGCTTACAGTGCTTACAGTGCTCACAGTGCTTACAGTGCTCACAGTGCTTACAGTGCTTACAGTGCTCACAGTGCTCACAGTGCTTACTGTGCTTACAGTGCTTACAGTGCTTACAGTGCTTACAGCCACCAGTGTGATCAGTTTTGAGTGGTTGTGTTTAAGCTGTGACACCTGTGCTTCAAATTTGCTTACCATCATGCAACACAAGTGCATCACAGTGCAATATGTGTTGTAGTGAGTGAGAATGTGTTTGTTGTGTCTAACAGGTGAAAACTGCTCATGGTTTCATCAAAAGAGTGACTGAGTCAATACATGGGTTCAGGCTGCTGAGGAATCTGGTTCAGATAAAAGGGTTTAGTGTTTTAGCAACTGAGAAATACTGTAAGGTCAAGATTAACTTACTTTACCAGACAGTCTTAGTCTTCAGTGATGAGTGATGACAAAGAGATGTTTTTGCTTTGATGCATCTTTCATCTTTAAACCTGACTAACTTGTAACCATGCCCATTCCTGTCACGTCTCTGAGTTTTGTCCTTCATGTTTCTTGTTTCCTGTTTTATTTTCAAGCCAACTTTTGTCTCTCGTTGCAGATTACCTTCTGTCTCCTGTGCTCTCGTGTCTGTGATTGCCCTGATGAGTCTCACCTATGTCTTCAGTGTATGTAATCCCTGTGTTACCTCCCTCCTGTGCCAATTTAGTGTTTGACCAGTTCTCCAGTGTTTAGACTCGGCCTGTGCTCCCTTCTCTGGTTACCTCTGCCTGTTCTTGTCGGACTACCTGAGCATCAACCTGGCTTTCTGAATAAACAGACTTTGAACTCTGGATCTGTGTGAGTCTCATTCCTCCACATATCGACTTAATTTTGTTTTCATTTACAAGAAAAACACCTCTTCCCTTAATTGTTAAAATTGATCCTCTTTATATAATGTGAATTTTTCTTAAATGAACAGATTTTTGAAAAAAGTGGGTGAAAAGAAGTTCGTAGATAATCTACAGGACAAAGAAAAGGTCTGGTGTGGCTGTTTGGCCAGGATGATCAATGATGTGTGTTGAGGCAATAAGGGTGAGGCTCAGTAACCAAACAGCATCATGGATGTTAAGAAGCACGAGTTTCAGTGTTGGAGCTGGAGGAGGGAGGAGAGCATGTTACAGTGGTGCCAGAAAAGAGGCTAACAAGCCTGATTAAGTAATTCTGGAAAGATAGATGGACAAAAACTTTGAGAAAATATTTTAAGGAATTCTCGAAGGATCAAAATATTAAAATAAAAGCTGCAAATAAATCAATCAGACTTTAGTGCTGTACATAGAAATAAAAGGAACAAATTAAAAATATGCACGGTTAAGAATATGATATATAAAATAAAGTATAAATAAATAAATAAATAAAAAAAATAAGTTACTGAAGAATGCCTTCATGATATCTTAATAAGGAAACAAAGGAGGAAAAATAAGAAGTTAAATCCAACACAGGAAATAAAGCTCACCAAAATAGAAACAAATATAATAATAAAAAAAAAATATTAAACAAGTAAGATGGTCCACTAAAAGCAAATTCAGCAAAATTAAACAATAAATATATAAATTCTGAGAAGTGATTGTAAAAAATATTAGATGATAAGATCTAATTAATATCTAAAAAAATAATGAAACAATCCACAATAAATTAATTAATTAATTAATACAAATAAAAAGTATACTGAATAAATAATATATATTCATATATATCTATAATGATTAAAAATAAGACAGTTTATACTTAAAAATTGAGAACAATTCTAAAAAAGACTCAGTTAAAAACAAGACTAAATAATGTTTCTGTGCAGCCCTCAGATCTTCAGGCTATTTAAACTTATGGGACACAGAAAAACTACTTGAGTCAATAAATAAATACAAAATCTAAATTCCTTTAAAAGGTTAGTAAGTTATCCTGTTGAGTTAGCATGATAATCGTGCAGCAGCATGAAATATGTGAAGTGTATTTAAGTGCAAGGTCTCAGCTGTGCATGTGTGAAACTGACCTGATTAGTGAGAACACATTACTGAGCTAATTTTTCACAATTCAATAAAGAGACATGACACGGGGACGTTCCATTGGGAAGGTGTGCTGTGTTCTCAGACATACCTTTTACTGTTTGTACAACCAGAAAATGCTGTTAGGCGAAACAGGTTTGCCCTCCAGGAAAAGGGAGGAGTGTGACCAAGGTAACAAACACCACTTTCATTACAACGCTGTCTCCGGCAGCAGCAGCAGCTCTACACCTGTGAGGCTGTAGCTCATGAGAGTTGTTGGATTACATGAGGAAGGAAAGAAAGTTCTCACACACAGACTTTTAAAGGACAGAATATGGACGATGGAAAGTCACAGGATGGAGAGGAGCCGAAGAGCCCAGAAGAGGAAGAGGATAGTTTTGATTGGCTTCTTGGGAGAGACAGCCCAGAGATTGAACATGCACCTATGGATACCAACTTCTTAATGACCAAGTAAGAAGGCCATGTGCTTGATTTCCTTACCTTACCTGTATTCAATGACTGACAGAAATCAGTGTGGCATGAAAGATGCTGTAAGAAGTAAACCTTGGATTAATAAAGAGTATCAGGTGACATGGAGCTGCTTTCAGGTAATCAAGCGTCAGTCTGTTGAAACCCTCATTTGTTCTGAAGCTGGATCATTTTCACAAGAAGCTCATGTTACGATTGTCTCTGCACACTGTCCTTTATGTGTTAGTGTTTAAATATTAATGACCACATGATGCTAAGTGTTAAACTTGTTACAGTATAACACATGAAGCTCTATTTAGAGTATTGATTATATGATTTTCAACTTTTCAGTGAATATACAAACACAGATGGCACTGCCAGTAAAGTGTTCACCAGGGAGAGGGTCTTTGAAGCAGCATCACAGAGGGAAGCTTCTCAACTCAGCGGCCTGCTGGACTACCTGAGAGACAACAACCAGCAGCTCACGAGTCCAGAGTTCACAGGTACGTTAAAAAGAAGCAGTTTATTATAAGGCCATGATTTCCTGTTTTTATATTTGCTCATGATAGTTTGAATGAGTACGGCCATGCTTCCCTTTTAAATGTTCCTCATGTGTCTCATGTAAGCTTTCTGTTTCATGACCCTAAACTCTGAACTCTCTGAACCCCCTGGACATTAAAACAGCAACTCTCTGGGTGTTTTAAAATATGTACACTAAGGACATAACTTTTTAACTCAGAGTAATTTCCTTTTAGTAATAACAATAATGATAATAATTAATACGACTTATATAGCGCTTTTCTAGGTACTCAAAGATGCTTATTTGAAGAGCGAAAAAGGACTAAAAATCTGCTTTCCAAATTCTTATTTTATAATATTTTACTATTTCAAATTTTATTGGTTTCCTTGTATCTTATTGATTTAATTGATTTAATTAAATTAAATTAAATTAAATTAAATTAAATTAAATTTAATTAAATTTAATTTAATTTAATTTAATTTAATGTAATTTAATTTAATTTAATTTAATTTAATTTAATTTATTTTATTTTATTTTGTTTTACTTCATTGATTTATTTTATTTTATTTTATTTTATTTTTTATTTTATTTTTATTTTGTTTTATCGATTACATTAAATTAAATTTATTTTATTGTAATTTTTTTTATTTAATTTGAAGTATTTCATATTACTTACCCCTGTCTTCTTATAGCCTTATATGATTATACCTTTTGCTGCTATTTTCTGTCTCTCTGTTCTCTATTGAAGCACTTTGGGCTGCATGATTGAATGTATGAAAGATGCCATATAAATATAAATGAGTTGATTTTGTGCAGGGTAATTAATTCTGGTAATGCAAAGCTTCAAAGCAAGACTGTATTCTTAGTCTTGTTTAGAAAAGGTATCATGAACAGCTGATCAGACTGAATCAATGAATCTCCCTCTAGACGTTAATCTCAAACTTGTTTATTAATTTAAGAGGAATCAGAAAAGCTACACACAAAATGTGAAATGTGTTATTGGAAATGTGACGTTTTAATTTGTCTCGATCTTTCAGATGAAATAAACGGGAAAACTGCGCTCCTGAAAGCTTTGCTGAATGTAAAGGATGGAAAGAACGACACCATCGAAGTCCTCGTCGATATAGCAGAGAAAACAGGAGATCTGGAGGATTTGATCAATGCGTCTTATCAAGATCCCTGTTACAAAGGTAGGTGAAGCTGAACTGAAGCAGGATCTTAAATGTGCAGCGTGTAGAGCTCTGTGAAACATTCAGGGTCAAACTATTAAACCTGGATCTTCAGAGGAGCTGCATGTAGGATTTAGTGGAAAGCAAATTGTTCTAATTCAACACCCAGGACGTCTGTTCTCATGCTCCTGTAAACACAAACAAACTCTGACACGTCCGGTACGCTGAGCGCTGATAGTGTTCCCCATTCATTCATTTATTGGTTGGTCTCACACGTGAGGCCGGTTATGTGAAGACCGGTTGTGTAACAGTGTACATGTACAGTGACAGGTTGAGACAAGACCCTTCTCACACTGTGGGGATTCGGTTTCACATAATCACCCTATCATTATACATTAACCTGCTTATTACCCAGTCACTGAGTGAAGTTAACAACAAGTTGAGACTAAGTATTGATTAATAAAACAGTCACTCAGAATCAAGGGTTGGTAACACTTAGAAATCTCCTTAGAATATTATGTTGAATTCTACAAAGTGATCCCCTTGAATCTTACTCACTGCTTCTTTAAAGTGTAGGCAGCAAAAACTAATGTTCTTCTTCATCTGTCTTCAAAACTCATCCCAGGTCAGACCGCTCTGCACGTCGCCATCGAGAGGAGAAGCTTCGACCACGTGAAACTGCTGGTGGAGAAAGGAGCTGACGTTCAGGCCAAAGCCAACGGGAACTTCTTCCAGAGAAAAACAGGACTGGGCTTTTATTTTGGTGGGTCACTACTTCCTAAATCTTACAATCTTCCTCTTCCATCTCAGATTTGATGGTTCCACCTCACCCTTTTACTTCCTTGTGTGTTTCCTAAAGGTGAGCTTCCTCTGTCGCTGGCCGCCTGCACCAACCAGCCCGATGTGGTGTCCTTCCTCATGGAGAATTCTCACAGGAGAGCAGACCTGACTGACCGAGACTCCCAGGGAAACACCGTCCTGCACACGCTGGTGGTCATTGTAGAAAACACAGAGG
Organism: Notolabrus celidotus; assembly: GCF_009762535.1. Lineage (NCBI taxonomy): Eukaryota > Metazoa > Chordata > Actinopteri > Labriformes > Labridae > Notolabrus > Notolabrus celidotus. The sequence goes on along the minus strand of NC_048285.1, from coordinate 31,793,080 downwards.
AAAGCACGGAGATGGTTTCACTGATGTACGACCACATTCTCATCACGCACTGCAAACTGGAGAAGAAAAGTGACATCCAGCTGGAGGAGATTGAAAATGATAAAGGGTTTACTCCTCTGAAGTTGGCTGCAAAGCTTGGAAAGAAAGGGGTGGGTCTGTTGTCCTCTTTTGATCTTTGTATTTTCATTTACACTTTGAAAGCACTCAAGATAACTCTCCTCTTTTATTGTGCAGCTATTCGAGCACATGCTACACCGAGAGTTTATAGATGAGGAGATGAGGCCGCTGTCCAGGAAGCTGACAGAGTGGGTCTATGGACCTGTTCACTCCTCGCTGTATGACATGACTTCCATTGAAACAGATGAAGACAAGTCTGTGCTGGAGATAGTCGTCTTTGGGAGTGATGTTCCGGTGAGAAATATCTATTCTGACCTTCTTTTGTGAATGATCTGTGCATGAAGATTTGAGTGATAGTTACCTTTCCCCTTTGCCTTTTCAACATGCAGTATGTAAGAGCAGCATGTGAGTGAATGTGGCCTTTAATGCACTTCAAACCTCGTTCAGTAATTATATTTGGACAGTCTGTCTTTCATTTCATAGTACAGCTGAAGAGAGACAGAACACATGAGGAGTAGAGAGCAGGGTCAGCCTGGTTTGACTCCAGTCCTTGATCCTTTGCTGCAGGTCTTACAGTCTAGACAAACTGCAGGCGTCTCTTTGCGAGTCTTTTCAGTCAAGCCAGGCCTTCTAAAGGTCCACTTGCTTATTGGTATACCACTGTTTTCTTTACATATATGATTACAACCCAGTGAAGGAGTCACCCTTGGCCACACGTTCTGGTCATGTCGATCTTCGGCTCACTTTCAGTAATTGCTGGTGAAGCCATGAACTCTAACCCTCTGACTGCAGTTTTTGGAGTGGTGGAGGGAGATGGAAATGTGTTTCAGTCATACAGAAATGCAACTGCTTTTGCATCACCTGCTGTCTCATCCTGTAACTGGAAGAGTAAGACCCCCTCTGCCTTTTCTCAGTGGATTCATGATCTGATCATGTTCCTAAAGTTAGAGAAACTGAGGTACTGCTTACACGGTACAATTTCTTACACATGTCCAAAGCTTAATGCTACCTTATTAAGGGGTTTGGCTATCTCTTTATTTATATGCTGCACCATAAACAGTCAGAGATTGTAAAATATGCCACAATAACTCAACTGAGTATCATGTTGCTAGGTGTTCCTAGAGTGCTTTGCATAGAGGAGTGGATGGTTGCTTTAGGGCCTACACACACTGAATGCCTCTGTTCAGCCCTATCATTCTGCCTGCACATCCGTGCCCTAACTGCTGCAGAGAGGACTATAGCCTCGCTCTATAAATGTGTCTCTGTTTGCTCTGAGGATGTCAAAATTAGATTTGCACATTAGCTAAAATAAAACAAATACACTTGCTAGATAGTTTGCACAACAGTCTGCAGATTAAACTGTGTAGGAAGTTACATTTTCTCCACACTTCTTTTGGTAAGAATGTTAAAATTGCAGAATATTTTTGACAGCAGTGCATCGCTTTATTGGTTGTGTTAGTCTCTGCTATGATACAAGTAGCAAGAGAAAGAAAAAAGGTTGGGAACCACAGCTTCAAAGCATGGGTACCTGTGATTGTCAGGTTGCAGCAATGAGTATCCTCTCTCTTGTGCAGATGTGGTCGCTCATGGCTCCAAAAGTCCACGGTGGTGCCTGACAAACTTGAAGCTTAGAGCGTATCAGTGATAACTAAGGGAGGAGTATATCAGAAACAGGACAGGTGTCAGAAGTTTACTATCTAACTTGTGGTACTTGTCTGTGAACATCACCTCAGAATCGACCTGAGATGCTGCAGATCGAGCCTCTTCGCAGTCTCCTTCAGGACAAGTGGGACAGGTTTGCCTCCAAGTTATTCTTGATGAACTTCCTGATGTATCTGCTGTACCTGCTCATCTTAACTGCTGTGGCGTTCTACAGGAAGAAAGGACAGGTAACGCTCAAAACACACCACCATCCTTTGTTTTAACAACTTCATCAAAGTAAGGATTTAACACCTTTTCACCTGCAGCCTCCTTTTCCTGTTCAAAACCTCCCGCTGGATCACCTCAGATGTTTCGGTGAAGTCGTCAGTGTCGTGGGAGCGTTGTGGATTTTCTTCAAAGCGGTGAGGCAGTGACACCTTTTCTAACATGTAAAAAAAAAAGGATCTAAATTCACCTCAAAGTGACTCCTTGTGTCTGTGTCCTCAGCTGGCATCTTTCAAGAGGAAGCCCCCGAGGTTCAAGGCTCTGTACATGGATGGATTCAGTGACATTCTCTTGTACGTCTCACCGTGAGATCTTTATAACTTTAACGTCTTCTGAAAGATGTTTTTATGCTGATCACCATTTCCTCCTGTTCAGCTTCCTGCAGGCGTCGCTCCTTCTGATCTGCACGGTTTTGTACTTTTGTGGGAAGAAAGAATACGTGGGGATCCTCGTGATGTCGCTGGCTCTCGCCTGGATCAACGTTCTTCACTACCTGAGAGGCTCAAAGCAGATGGGGATGTACAGTGTCATGATGCAGAGAGTAAGACTTCAGCTTCAGTAAGAAAGTGTTTAAAGGAGTTACCTGGGAAGAAATAAGTTGTAAATGTAACGTCTGTCTCGTTTCAGATGATCCTGGTGGACCTGTTCCACTTTTTATGCGTGTATAGTGTCATGCTGTTAGGATTCTCAGCTGGTAAGACTTCCCTGAACTCAGGACACTCTCCGATGTTCTCCAAAGGAACGACTTCTGATTTTTGATCTTCTCCCTCACAGCTATCGTCGCTCTCCATGAGGAAACTCCTCGCATGGTTAAGAAGCTGATCAACGGTACGATGGTATTAGTGAAGGGGAAGCCACGCTGCAAGAAACCGTGTTACAACAACATCCGATTCACCATACTGGAGATGTTCAAGTTCACCATCGGCATGGGCGACCTGGGGTTCACAGACCGCGTGGAGTACAAGGAGGTTTTCTACATCCTGCTCATCCTGTACATCGTTCTCACCTACATCCTGCTGCTCAACATGCTGATCGCTCTGATGGGCAGCACGGTGGAGAGGACCTCCAAGGAGAGTGAAAACATCTGGAACCTGCAGGTGAGAAGCTGTCAGTACTATGAAAACAGTTTATCTAATGCAAGAAATTAGGTTTACACTTTTCATTTTAGTCTCAGAAATGAAAACACACACATTTGGCTGAACCGTGTGTCTCTTAGAGGTGTGCATACAAAATAAAACTCCTGACTTGCTCTTTAATACGTCGTTCTGTTATCCTCAGAGAGCCGTCACGATCTTGGACATCGAGAGGACTCTGCCGAGGTGCTTCACCAACAAGCTTTACTCCGGGGTTTCAAAGATGGTGTGTTTGGGGGGCGATGAGGATAAAAGCCGGAAATTTTTCAGGTAAACATCTTTTTATCATTTATACCTAAAAGTTAATATAAACTGACTCATCACAGGTAAATGAGTTTGCTTTAGACTCAAGACTCAAACCAGAGGTCTTACTAAAGAGTCAAACCCTCTCCTGTGACATTCATCACTATTTTTGAGAGCTTGAGGAGAGTTTCATGGATTGTTGTTAAACAGACTTGACTCCAAATCCCTTATCTTAGTCCTCAACAAGAATTTGAAGTCCAATCCAATCCACTTTATTTATACAGCACATTTTAAAAAACAATCAAGTTTAGCAAAGTGCTGCACAGTGAGGTAAAATAAGTGAAAACACACAGAACATAAAACACTGTCAGAAAATACAACTGAATAAAATAAAAGAATCACAATAAAACACATAAAAAATAGTTTAAAAAAACTCACAAAAACTGAAAAAAGTTGGACTTAGTTCAGCTCTGTGTTGGAGCTAGATGTGTTGTTGATTTGGGAACCAAAAAAGACCCTAAGAGTCTGGTCCATGCTTTAGTTTCCAGAAGGTTTGATTACTGTTATGGTGAAGACGGTGAAACTTCAGCTCATTCAGAATGTGGAGCACGTCACCCTGGTTTTAAAGTCTTCAAGTTAACCACAGAATAGATTTTAAAGTGTTAAGCTTGCAAAATATTTCTGGTATGGGTGATATTTATAAACATGCTGAGTCAGAGTCCTGGATGAACACGGTGAAGCAGCTTTGAACTCATCTGGCTCGTGAAGCATATTGAGTTGCTTCTGTGTTTGAAATATGCTTTATAAATTTACATGCCTCCTGGTCTTGAGGAGCTTAATCATATTGAAGCCAAAGGGACATTCCCTCATCAGTTGTCAGGATGTTTGAAGCCTGAAAATGTGACTGAAGTTGTTTCCTGTGACATTAAGAGGATCGTTCCCCATTACTGAGGATCCTAACCTGACCTCTGTGAACTAGACCCAGACTGTCACCTCTGTCCTATCAGTTTATACACTGGGCACCATGCAGGTCTGTAGGACGTGTTCTCCTGGCTTCTGCACAGCACCAGATTCATCCATCACTCTGCCAAACAGTGAAATATGATCGATCACTCCAGTGATCAGAGCTGATATGAGTGAGAGGAGCTTTCACTAGCAAGGACCACACCACACAAGGATATATGTAGAAGGGGATAAGGAAAAAGCTGAAGTGGTGTAGAGAAAGGTGGGAGGGAGGGTGGATTGAAGAACCACAGATAAAGTAAGCTTGTCAGGTGATTGAGGTGTGGTTTAGGCGTGGTCCTGCTCCCAAATTTAAGTTAAAGGCTCTGTGAGGAGTTTTGAACTGGCTGAGAAACAGGCTGAAAATGATACTGATGCCTCTTTATGACCTTCAATAGCAAACAAGTCCATCAGCAGCAACACTGACACCTTCTCTGTTGTCATTTTTAATGCCTGAAACCGCCCTGAGGGGGTTGGTGTCAGACCAGATGATGGACATCTCTCTTCAGAAACAGCCTTTATTCGACTGTTTTCATGGAAAATAATCACATTGCCTGATAAAGTTGACTGTTAAAAGACAACAGGATGAGGTTTTTGTTGAAAACACTACTTTTGCATGTATAGGACAAGAGATAAGAGGTATCACTTTGTCCACAAGGGGGCGCCAGAACCGATATAAAACAAAAGTTCCTCACAGCAGCTATCACACCTTAACTTCATTTGTTGTAAGCTGTTCATCCTCTGAAACACTCCTCACAGAGAAACCTTATGAGGCTTTTTATGTTTCTACAAACCTGCACACACACTGACATCTGGTGGACTTTTAAAACCTATAGCAGCCCTTATAAAGACTGTCTGAAGCAGCAGCACCACGCCCTGCTGATATTCAAAGCTTTGATGATTTCTAAAAAGCTGACGCATCATAAACAGAACTATCTGCATAATTTTATTCTGATGTGCTCCATTTATATTTCATATTTCAGTGCAATATGTTGAAATTAAATAACCTTACATTGTCACAAAGCCCTGATACAAGTATTTGGTATTTTCTTCAGACATAAAAAATCAGTGACTCATTTTTGGTGTGGTTGTTTGAGGACCTTTTGGGGATCAGATCTTTCTGCTGCATGACTGATATTTGTGAGAGGACTCAAAGACTGATAGGCCTGTTTGATAAATAAGCTGATTACTAATGTGCATCACTTAGACTGTAAAACTTTCAATACCATTAAGCTGATTGAAGCGCTTGTTGAAGCCCTGCAGATGTTCCAAGCTTTAGATATCACTTACCTTGTGCCGTCTCCTCTTTGATGCACATTCTGACTCTTTGTTTTGAAACCGAGTCGTTCACTCAAGTAATACAAGCATAGGAGCTTTGATAACATCCACACATCTCTACACGAAGCACCTCTCATACATGTAATGTGCTGCTGCTGCTTCAAGAGGTAGATTTGGACTGTGCAGGAAACTTAAATTACATAAATCCTCTGCTTGTTACTTTTCTGATAACTGGATTTGATGCTGTAGAGTGTTAAATAGAATTTATGCATCTTATCCATCTTAAAATATCACACATTACCTTTCCAGATGGACAATCCTGCAACTAAGGGAGCTTAAAGGAGCATTTGCACACTTGGTTTTAAGTTATAGACAGCAGATTATCCAAAGCAGATTTTTGATATAAGGGGAACCAGCCTCCAAATCCTTAAATGTTGTTCCTCTGAATGAAGATGAAATCATGTCTACGTTTCACTCAAGAAGTCTTCTTCAAACTCAGGGTGGAGGAAATGAACTGGAAACAGTGGAAGTCAGATCTCGGTGTTATCCGGGAGGAGGATCCTGGAGAGGAGATGATGAAGTCTGTGCCCAACAAAGAGCCTCTGAGTACGACAACACCACCACCACACACACACACTTATTTCTGCGTATTGCAATGAAAATGTCACTAATAAGAGTTTCCACTTCTTGTTCTTCTTCCAGGGAAACGTTGGAAACTGAATCCACTGCTGCAGAGGATTCGTGCAAGACGGCAACCATCACCTCTTTCCAGTATTCCCTAAATCCCTGCGACATCGAGGTGTTTGGTTCCAACATTAAGATTCAGATTTTAATTGGAGACACTTTTTGTACTCAAACACTTTGAAACATGATGAATGTAGTGATTCATCTCCCTTATTATTTAACATAAGTCTTAAATCTGTCCGGGTTTGTAAAGAAGCTCATGCCTGTAAATTATATTTTGTAACAAAGTGGTGAATTGATTTCTAAATGATCTAGAACAGTGTATTTTGTAAATTTGCTGCACATGTACATATAAAAAAAGACAACCACTCAAAGCTTTGTGTTTGCAAACTTTATTTTGGTTAGGGGGAATGTTTGTGCAAGACATTTTATTCCTGAAGTTTAGGCAAAACTGGAATATCACATTTCACAAAGTAGAGAAAGTAAGCCCCCCTCCACCACCGTTCACAACATGACGCCTCTCTGACGAGCAGAGAGCATCACTTTATTTAGGAGATAAAATAAATCTAGAGAGAATTGTTTAATGCCTGTGCCCCAATAAATATTGCCATCTGAGTCGTCTGACACGGTGAGCTACAATGTGCTTAAGTAGATAAATTCTTACAGTGCGTATTGACTAACTTATCCTGCAGGATAATACTGTAAATTAAAAACCACCAAACAAACTTCTGCGTACATCTGAATCCCACTTTGGGTGTAACGTGCAGGCAGGAACAACCCACTCTAGATTTGTTAATGCTCTGTTCACATCTTTACACTTCACACGCTTCTTTGACCGTCCAAACGAGGGGCAGCAGCAGCAGCAGCAGCAGCAGCAGCAGCAGCAGCTCTCCTGTATGTCACCGGGTTGCCTCTTATTACTGTTGGAACATCACGAGTTTCCTCGCCGCAGCTTTTTGGCCGGGTGGTTACGGAGAGGGACGCTTGGTCACTTTGGTCAGTGAGTCAGCAGCAAACAGTTCACACATCCCGACAGTGTCTGGGAATCGTGGCACACTTCAGGACATCAGTCCATGACACAGTATCAGTAGTTACACTAAGTAGCTTGGTCCCCCATCATAGATTAACTTAGTGTGCAAGTACCCAAGCTTAACATACACACACGCAAGCACCCACTCACACACTTTTCCATACTGAGCCCAGTGGAGGCACTTCATATGAAACTGTAGAACCTGACTATACCGGGCTTTAACGAGGCAGTTCAAAATGAATGGGGCAGACTTTCAAATCGTTTAGTGTTGCTTTAAATGAAGGAACTAAAATAGGCCTGGAGGGTGTCCGTCTTTAGGCCACTGGAGGTCAGACTCCTGATCACACATCAAGAATTACTTCCTGTAAACGTGACCACAGTTACCAGAGTCTGATGCATTTTCACCCTGCGACCGTCCCATGAGCGGAGACTTGTTTTCACCGATACAGCCCAGAAAACATTTACTATTCATACACACGCACACACCAATCAAGAGTAGTGTGTGTTAAGATTAGAGTCAATAGCAGCTTTAAGGGGCAGGCACATCAAAAAACGAGAGCCAGGAAATTAAAGAAAAACTGCCACCAAGAGTGAAGACCAGAATCCAGAAAAGCTACCGCTCACATGCCTCGCCTCGCCTCGACACCTTTCCTCCCTTTTTTGTTCCCCCTGTCCTGTACTCTGAGGAGAAAAGCTCAGCGATGTGAGAGACATCAGATTAAAGCGTGGTTGCCAACTTATTTGCCTCTCAGGTTCCACTGTCTGTGTGTCATCTATGGCACCTAACATGAAAACACCTATGGCTTCAGGATGCAGTGGTCCAAAAACAATAAATTAAACTATATAAGGATATTTAATAAGTATAACAACTAAAACACAGCTCAAATACTTTAAAATAACTGCTTCAGCCCTGTTCTACATACCTATTTATTCTGCTAAATACTATTTATATTTTAGTCTTAAAATCATCTTAAATCCTCGATAGATAGGCGACATGTTGGACAGAGAGACGTGTGATCACCAACACAACAGGCGGCTTTATTACCTCCATTTTTTTAAATTGAAGGCAACATCACTCAGTCCCGTTAACTAGACGTACTAACACCGCCCACTGATCAGTAGAACCTGTTTCCAAATCATAAAATCAACAGTACAATGACGCTATAAGTGAATCTGGGATCCTGGTAACGTTAGTCAGCTAAGCTAAAAGGATTATGAAGATTACTTCTTTGACATTTAAGGCTTTTACCAGAAGGATGCAGAGCAGTAGATCGCCCAGACAACATCAACCTGAAAGACTGGAGGAAGAAATGGGCCCAGAGCTTCATGCTAGACACATCTCACAACACAGAACCTGCATTAAACGCTCTTATAGGTAGCAGAAACACAACGCAGGGCCAGTGATTAGTAAACAGACAGCCCACCGAAAGCCACACAGATATTGTCCACGTCACGTCAGGTCACCGGTAATACAGTAGTATAATGAGGAAATGTGTCGGTAGGGGGGAAATGAGCGTGTTCCCAGCTTGCACGCTTGCAAGTGATCAATTCGCTTTTTTTTTCACAAACTGAAAATACATACAGTTTAATATTATGGGATGTAACGGTTTCACATTAGCAACAGACAAATAGGGGCAAAACGGAGCTTCTTACTCCTTTCACCAAAATGTTATGCATCACATTTAAAAAATCAATTTCTACACTTCAAGTAGGACCATCTACAAAAAACTAATAAAAGAACGACTACTTCAAAAGCATCTTTAAATATTTCACACGAGCACTTTAGACCTTCAAAACCAAAGAAGAAGAACTACCTGCAACTTCAGAGAGGATCACAATCTGAGACACTGAGACTGTTCTGCTAGTGCTGGCTGGATCTGACTTTAAATTATCCTCAGGAACCTGCAAAAGCTACCAGGACTGGTCGCGGTGCAGTTTCAGAAGTCGTGATGTGGCTCTCACCTGCGCCCACTAACACACACACCTTTCTAAGAGAGAGCGCTCTGAGGGTCAAAACCCAACAACAGTCTTATTAGTTGCATATACATGTAACCTTCTTATTTAAATGGATCATAAAACCTGTTAAGAGGATAAATAAATGCAAATAAAAACATCACACAGGACATCCTAATGTTGCCTTTGGGCAGTCGTAAGGCCACAAATGCTGAAAAGAAGTCGAGTCGCTCCACGTCGACCCGACTCGGGAAAAGCACTATGACAGTTATGGCGAGCACAGTCTCAAATGCTGCAAATCAATATTCTAAAAACACCATACATACATGAACAGAGAGCAGCACATCCATGCCAGTGATGTAGGAAGAGGAATCATACTCAACAGTGGACAACAATCTCAAGAACCCTTCATCTGCAACAAAGGTATGACATGGCTTTACACCTGAGGAATACTTGGGAAAATTCACAACCTGGTGAGTCAACGAACCGAGGTCTGGAGCATTAAAACATCATTGATCACTTGCAAGATCAGAAAGAAGTAACCACAGTAGCTGAAAGCAGCTGTTGAGAAAAACTCAAAACACACCATGGGGGGGGGGAAAGTGCACGCTTTAGCGGTAGCCTGGGTGATGACTGTGGACACCCCCGCCATTGTTGGGCTCTTGATTTTGGCCCATGGCTGATCTGTGCATCTTCTGCATCACATCCATGTTCTGCTCCTGAAAACTGGGCATCTGGAAGTCTCCTCCTAAGAAATCCACATTCTGCATCATCTTGGGCTGACCGGCTGGACCTTCTTTTCCTGGCCGGTACTTTGCCCCTGGGATGCGGTCTGTGGCGGCAGCTTGCCCTCCTTGGAAAGCCACTGGGAGGTCCTGAGAGCCAGTCCCATTGTTCCCTGCTGAGGCTGGGATGTTGCCCCACGATGGCTGCATGTAGTGACCATTAATGTAAGGCATAGAACCCACTGGGCAGTTAACAGGCGATGGTGGTCGGGGTTTCTCTGCAGGGTGTTTCAGAGTAAAGGACTGCGCTGAGCTGGGCAGCTTGTGAGGATAGCTGAGGTTTCCAGATGGAAATGAACACTCAGTCGGATGCTCCATCCGTGGGTTTTTGCATGGATGGGCCCCCTCGGGGGGCTGCTGCATGTGGGCCAGTTGATGCTGGGCCCAGGAGCGCTGCTGCTGCAGCTGCTGTAGTTGTTGTAAATGTTGGTGCTGTTGGAGCTGCTGCTGTTTCTGCTGATGTAAATGGTGCTGAAGCTGCTGCTGCTGCTGCAGGTGTACCTTCTCTGGGTCAGTGTGAAAGGCAGGTATACTGTTAGTAGCAGCTATCGTGGGCTGTGAATGGAGAGCAGCAGTAGAAGTCTGAACTGTAGCTTTGTCGGGCGGTCCCACCATGAGGCAACGGGGCACAGAGCCCAGAGCTGGGTGGTGAGAGGACACCCTGGAGCTGGCATTGATCAGCAGGTTGCGGCTGATGGGGCTGGGATTAGCGATCTGTCCCTCACAGACGGAGGTGGTGCCCATTCCAGCCCGTGCCTGGCACAACTGGTTGATTTGGTGCACAATGCTGCTCAGGTCGCCAGGCCTGTTCTGATGCAGGCTGGCTGCCATGGACAGTGGGATGGTGGAGGTAGATACAGTAACATTTGGTGGAGCATCTGCGTCAGGCAGCTTCCGGGGTCCGTACGGCCCTGGTGGGTGTTGCTGGATGCTATTAGGCATTGTAGGAGGTCCTGCACCAATAGCCTGGGGAAGCGGCTGTGAGCTAACGAGACCCTGGGTGTGCTGCAGGCTCGACAGCTGAGCTCCATCAGACATGTGGCGTAGGTCCTGAGTCAGTCCTTGTTGTGAGAGTAAAGCTTGCTGAGGGGCAGTCTGATGCTTAAGTGTCTGCAGATGAGAAAGGTGCTGCTGCTGCGGCACCACCTGGGGACACGTCTGGCTCTGCTGTTGCTGTAGAGCCGGTGTGTGAGGCAGACTCTGCTGCCTCTGTATGCCTTGTGGGAGAGCCAATCTCTGCTGCTGTGACGTCTGAACCTGGGTCAAGCTCTGCTGTCGCTGCAGAGCTTGTGAGTGAGCCATGTTCCTTTGCTGTAAAGCCTGCGGGTGAGGCAAAGTCTGTGACTGCTGTAAAGTCATCGGGTGGGACAAGCTCTGCTGCTGCTGCTGGAGCGCCTGTGGATGAACCTGCCCGTGCTTCTGGGCAGCCTGAGCCCCGGAGTTAGACGGGCCGGGCAGGTGAGGAGGGGGCTGGGGGAGGTTTAAAGTGCTTTGAGGGGCGTAGGGCCCGCTGTGAGGGTTCATGACTGCTTTGTGAAGCTGTCGGGCGCGGCTACCGCCTGAATCTTTGATGACACCTTTGGCCGGTGCACGGAGGACAGCCAGAAGGCCCCTACTGGAGCTGACCTGAGAGGGGTAGGGACTGTGGCGTTGACTGGACGAGGATGTGTCAAGCCCGTTGACTGTGCGGCGAATGTGCTTCCTTTGAGGTACTTTGACACTGTTTGGGAAGATCTGGATGGTCAGAGGGTTGTTGGCAACTTTCTTAGCAAAGGCATCCAACTCTGCTGGGGTTGGGTAGCTGGCAGATCTCATCTTCTGTGTAGTTTCCCCTGCAATACACAGTCACTGATAAGTCACAGGATCTGACAATAAATCACATCAAGCATCACTTTGTACTAAGATACACTTCAACGCCACGCCGTCTGACATTAAGAGGCCTTCGGATCATACAACAAAAGCTTGCATCACCTCTATTAGTGTGCATCAAATGAGTAGATGTGTCGTTGTTTGTTTGAGCAACAAAGTGAAACAACCTTGACATTTAGGTGTTATAAAGACAGCTCAGTGCACATGTCCCTTTGACAGTTGACCTGCATGTTAGCTTGTTTATTAATCATGTGTCTTTGTTGTCAAAACTTGCAAAGCATATTTATTCATGCAACATATCAGACACATGATTAAATTGCTCTCAAACGTTAAGTCGCCTCTTATCTGATGTGCAGTGAAGACATCATGTTGCAAAATGACCTCCCAATTATGTGGATTGAGGAAACCATGACGTCATTTTGCACCATGACGTCTGCTCCTCCTCCCTGATGCTTACGAAAAGAGGAAACTCAAAACGAACACGTCAACACGGTGAAGGAAAGCACTTACATTTCTGAAGTCCAGTGTTCATCTGCGTGCGGGAGAGAAGTCTGACGGTAGGGTCACCTGATGCCGGCAGACAGGCCAGCATGTCACTATTCCACTAATGCAGCATGAGACGCGTTCCCCTCACCATACTGGGGGAGAAACAGAGCAGGCGTAAGTCAGCCGCTGACAGGACACTTACGGGTGGTGTGAAATGACTTTGCTATCGCCTGATTTCACATCCAGCGCTGTTTGACCTTTCACAGATGGCAGGTTGTAATAAAGTGACATCATGAGAGCTCGCTGTGTTCATCTTACAGCGAATAAAGAAGTGAGATTAAAAAACATGTTTATTCCCTGCAAGGAAGAAAGGAAGAACAGCACACACACGGGATGACATCTGGCTGCAAGCCAACCAGCAACGTTCTTCAAACTCCTGTCAGCACACGATAAAGAGGACCGGCTCCTCTGCTGAACACGTTTCCTACGTCCTGATGAAATCTAGAAGCCCTGGTCTGAATTTCAGCGCAGAGAGGCCAGCTGTCTTGTTGGAAAAGAAGTGCAGCACATGTCCAAGACATCATTTCAGCTCGGTCTCTTAAAGAACATGCTCCGACACAATGAGTCAACTTTATAAATCAGCAGTGATCGTAAACCTGTGATGATGATGACTCATCCGCTGTCTGCAAATCAGTGATGAATCTGCAAAAATGATACATGAGTAAAAGGGCTGGTCAGACTTTTAGGAGGTTGTGTCACTTTAATATGCTGATGATTTATAGTTCCTCATTCTCAAGTCATAATAAAAAGACTTTCTTTAATGTCTGACGGGTTTTCAATCCAGAGACGGGTCAGCAACTACTCACTACTGGAAGAAACAGTTGATGTTTTATTCATTAGAAATGATTAATCCTTAAATATGTTTGTTTTTTCTCCAATCAGCAGCTAAATATCCCAAATATATTCAGTTCACACATCATCATCATAAGTTATAAGGTTGTTCTGGGTAATTCTGCTTAAAAATGTCTTTAAATGATAATCTAATATCAACATTTCAAATGAGTGGTTAAATAGTTTTGTATTCGTGATCAGGCTCAGGAGTCACAAGCTGAAACGTGTTGTTAGCTTATATCAGACGTGTTAAACAAAGATGCAGTGTTCACATTCACAACACTTGCCATTAGGGCGATATATATACCCAGAGCCTCTGTGTAATGTCAGGCTAATGGAAAAATAAAATCACTGGACAGCAGATCCTGTTGCTTCTTCTCTTTAACAGGAAGGAGGAGGAATCTGTGAAGTCACAACATCTGCTTGGTAGGGATGGGCAAGCAAAGATACTATTCCACAGTCACTGATAGATATAGATATGATCTGGATGTTCTACTTTGACCTGTAAAATGTGCACTCTCTCTTCATAGCTTTCAGAGGCTGTCTGTCAGGCTGCTGTACAATGTTTTTATTTTTATTTATAACCTTTATCTAACCAGGAAATGCTCATTGAGATTAAAAATCTCCTTTCCAAGAGAGTCCTGGCCAAGAGAGGCAGCAGCACAGTTACAGAGTTACATATGAAGATGCACCGATCCGATCCTGGTATCGGATATCGGCTAGATCGGACTCAAAAGGCTAGACCGGATATGGGTGACAAAGGGCCGATATGTAGGCCGGTCTATGCATTTTTGCCCGGTGGAGCATGATGGGGGATAACTACAGAGGCTCTGCAGTTTAGGTGGATGCTTCTTTTGCTAACATCTCAGCCAGAAACTTGCAACATGTGCAGCGCTAATGTTTTGACGGATGGCGGTCACGCTGAAAAATATAATGGGAGCCCAAAGGAGGAAGTTTACGTGAGCTGTAGCAGACTGCAAAGAAGGAAGAAACCTTCTATTAATGGATTCAAAGTGTGAAAAAACGGACAGGTTATTGGATTTAATTGTTCCAGATCCTTGAAATTAAGGGATTCCAGCCTCTGGTTTAGCATTTGGAAACCAGGTACAGTTCCCCATCAAGTCAGAAAAGCCTGAAGTTGCCAAAACATGATTCTATCCTCACATTCAGGAATAGAGATTGTGAAATCAATACTGGGATTGGATCGGCTAGTATCGGTATCAGCATATACCAAAGCCCAGGTATTGATATTGGTATCAGGACCTAAAAAGTGGGATTGGTGCATCCCTAGTTACAAATAGACATAAACACAAACAGCTGACGCACACAACAGCTACACAACAAATACCTAATTAAAGAAAACATCTGCACACAGATGCATCAGCCTCCAAGTCATTTAAGGACCGCTTAAAAGCATTCAAAGGTTCAGATCCTTTTGTAAGGGAGCAGCAGACATGAAGGCCTTTATTCCAACTTCAGTCCTCACCCTGGGAACAGATCGTAATAAGAGATCCTGAGATTATCTTAGATTATGTTACAGCCAGTAGCAAGTCAAAAGAGCAAAGATGAGATATAATCACATGATTATTTGATTTCTTCTTAGTGAATGATTAAGCAGATATCATTCCTACTTCTTCTGGCCTCATCCTGCTGATGTATTAGATAAACAGATGGTTCATATATAATAATAATATTCAAATACTCCCCTGATGTAGTGGATTAAATGATCAATCTCAGTTTTAGAGGTATAAATGACACATTTAGTCAAGCCTCCTGGTTGTCCTTGTTGGATTATGTTAGATTTCCTCCCCTTTAAGGCCTAAGCTGACTCTGTTGAGCATGACGCAGTGCAGTGAGTGTTGTTTAAAGCAGGAAAAGAGGATCCTCATTAATGCAGGCGAGATAACGTGACCTTTTCCACAGACTCAGGTCACTCTCCCCGTGTGAAGCTGTGGGACTCCCTTTAGTTAACGCCTTAAATCATCTGTATGTGTTTTTTATTAAACCTGAAGCAAACATTAAACACAATCCCAGAAGGCTAGGTCAACTTTCAGACAGACTGCAGCTAGGTAACGTTAGCCATCTGTCTGGAAATCCTCCCCCCTATCTGCTCCAGTTAGCTTCCTTTAGTCCTAATCTGATGAATGCAGCTGGACTATTTCAGTCTGAAAACCAGGCTGGCTACGTGGCCAACATTTCCTCTCAGGAGGAAATCGAAAATGTTAAATTTACATGGTTGAAAAGGAAACCTGAAGTCAAGCAGCAGCACAATAAATAAGGAGCTTCTTTGTGCTTATTGTGACCAGGCCAGCTGCTGAGCAAACTTTGGCGTTTCATTGAAGAAAAGCAGGCGCATGCGCGGGATTAAAGAGAGGTATACTTACTCCTCAGGAATCTAGGAGTAAGGAAACTTCATTTTGTGGAGATATTGAGTTGGTATTGTTTATAAATATGAGGAGATCATCCCTTCTGTGTTGGTCCTCCGTGCTGCTGTCCGGCTACGGCAGCAACATTTACTGCGCATGCGCAAAGAGAAGGACCCCGATTCTGCATTTAGGTACCGTTGGATAACGCCTGATAATCCTGGATGGGACTTTTCTCACTGAACAGGGTTGGGCCACTAAAACAAATTAATAGAGGGCAGACAAGTAAAAGAAAAATAAATAATGAGGTGTATTTATTTTCTATTCCAAGAAAAAAGTCGGAATTTACATTAAAATGTCATATCTTTTATTTTATTTTACCTTACCTACAAAGACAACATTACTGACAAAAAATACCCCAGACTGATTCTTAATCATCTAAAAAGTACAGAAAGCATTCTTACCTATGGTTGGGCCCAGAAAAAATAAATTAATTGGAGGGCGGATTAGCAAAAAAAAAACGTTTGTGGTGTATTATTTTTTCAATTCTGAGAAAAAAATCTAAATTTTTACTTAAATGTCATATCTTTTATCTCCTTTTACCTGAACTATAAAGATAATATTACTCACACAAATATCCCAGACTGATCCTTAATCATCCAAAAAGTACAGAAAGCATCCATACATAGTATTCACCCCATTTCCTGCTTCATGAATTTATTTATTTAATTTATTTAACCTTTATTTAACCAGGTGAGTTAATTGAGAACCAATTCTCATTTGCAATAACGACCTGGGCGAGAAGGCAACACAGGTGGCATGACAATAAATAACAATAAATAAAAGACAAAACAAAAAACAGAGAGGACATACAGAGAAACCTAGAGACAGAACAATACAATACAAAAATATGACAGCAGAATACATCTGACATGTTTTCCGTGATCTCGACTTAAAGCTCCAATGAGTGACTTTCGTAAATCTTTGCTGATCTTGTCCTGTTAAGGCTGATTTATACTTCTGCGTCGCCCCTACGCAGCAGGGGCTGACGCGGACATGAGCCCCACATACTTGTGTGTCGATGTGTCTGTGTCACGCAGTGCGGCCTCTCTGATAGCCGGTCGCCTGCTTCCGGCCCCGCTATGATCTCTGTTTCCTTTTCCACAGCGATTCAGAGCGTGTTATGTTAATCTACAGCTGATACATGTTGCTGTTTATCATACAGACATGATTACATGAGGAATAGAGAGGAGGAGATGAAATACACTGACGATGTCCGGGATCCAGGAAGTGCTGTAAATGCGGGAAACACAATCACGCCAAGCGACCAATCACAGGGCTTGCAGTCCACATCGATTCTACACGTAGTTACATTTTGGAGGAGGTGCGCGTCAGCTATGTGCGTAGGCCTCTGCGTAGGTACGGGAGCTACACGGACCCCTGGTGTAGGCTACGCTGTCAATTCTACGCAGAAGTCTAAATCAGGTTTTAGTGTGTGCGTCGTGTTTTCCAACAAAGGTCTCATTCTGCTGTCTTTTATCTCACAATGATTATCAGCTGTGTAAAAATAAATAAAGGAAGGGTGCTGTCAATAATCTCGTCTGACACCTACCCCCTCACACAAGCTACAGACGTTAAAATAACACACTATAGAATCTGTAAATCTTGTCGTTGATGGTCTTGTTTGCTTTTGTAGCTCGTAAAGAGACATCACTGTTAATTTCAGTCATTTTCATAACTAGTCAAAAACTCCTTATATGTGCTTTAATGTCAGATGATCACAATTTATATCCCTAGATTTGCAAAGAGCATGAAACAAGCACAGAAAGCGGCTTATTCGTGTTTTTCATATATATTAATGGTCAGAAAATGATGCTGTTACCTTGAGGAAACAAGCTTTAATATTTAAATAGAAGGATAAGTTGAGATAAATACTTCTCTGTATTATGAAGTGGAATCAGGAGTCAGTGAAACTGATGGCATTTAGATTTATTAGAATGACAATAAGCTAAGAGTGAACTGATTATTCTGTGTACAGACGGATGACATGCAGCAAGAGCATACAGGAACTCATGGTTGCTTGAGTCACACAGTGTACATGTTGTAAAGAACATTACGAATGAAACACAAACGTGTTGTATTTACATCGGACACATTTGAAGCTGAACAAATCAACAAATGGTCACAGTATTCATAAAGTCACCGACTCAGCAGAGAATGATGGAAACACAAATCAACCCAGGATGAGCACAAGAATCTATGTCAACAACAACGATAACAGTCGTCTGGAAATGCGCCAAGGTAAGCTCATACCGGCTGTTTCTTCAGCCGCACATAAAACACTACTCTGCTGTGTCGCCCGTCAGTGAGACACTCTTCATGGGAGGGGGCTGACTCTTAAATAATAAATTATACCTGCTGTCTCCCCCTCAGAAACCTCTAACAGACAGCAGTGTGATGATCCTTTGTACTGCTGCACTGAAGCGAAGCGTTACAGAGCAAAACAACAAAGCTCATGATCATTTACAAACAAACAGTAGTATCACGTTTTAGAACAGAAGAACATTTTCTGAATAAGTTAAAGAGCTCTGATTAAATATCCTTCAGTATTTGATGTCACAGTTAATAAAACAAATCAAGGAGAACATGTACAAACATTGAGCAGGAACTGTGCGTCTCTGAAAAGTGTAAAAGTCTGATTTGTTGACACAAGCTGTCAAACATGGCTTAGCATCTAAAGATCTCTGTAGTATGAAATCAAACGTCAGATAAACTATGCAGTTAATCCTTTGATACAATAAAAATAAAAGGTCATCTACTCTATTTGGCATCACGGTTTGGCCTTTCATTTTTCAGAATCTATTCACATGAAACTTTTTTTTCTCCACAATATAAACAGATTTCTACTCCGACAATGTTTTTTTTTCTTCTTCATTTAACCATGAAATCTATCTTTTCTTCATCTTCATCTTTTTTTTTATTTTCAATCTTAATAAAGACTAAGACTATCTGCATTTTACATTTAAATCACACTTAATATTAAAGGACCAAATTACAAGCTAACCACATTAGCACAAGATCTGACCGCGCTTCCTGTTTTCTGGTCAGCGTTCGATGAACTTCTGCATCTGTCACGCCTGCGATCCACAGAGTGAGAGAATGAAACTCGATGCAGAGGAGCAGACTAAAATTTGCACAATGAAAAGGGCTTCTGTTTAAGATTGTAAGCACCTGTTACATTGTAAAAATCAATCACTGAGACAGGATCAACCTGATTAACAATAAAAATAACAACATGTACAGAACAACAAAAGCTTCACGAGTACAGTAAAACAATTCAGATTCTCAAGGGAATGAAGATGTGTCATTAAATAAAGACAGAGGTATATAAATCAACAAGAAGGCCAACAGAGGCCTCATTGTTTGAGAAAGCAGGGCCCGGATGTCTGAAAACTGAAGAATATGAACTAACATCAGCCTAACATCTCACATTAGCTCATATTCAACGACAGCTCATACAAACAGGCCAATTTAACAATTTAAATACAAATCATACTTTTAAAAACACAAAAAAAGACAACATAAAATATCCTCACAGTAAAACTTAATAAAAAAATCTTTGAATGAGCAGCAGTGCATGCAGATATTCTGGTCCTGTATAAAGTAAGGCACCAGAGGTTTCCAAAATTCACTTGGTTTACAGTATATACGTATAAAACAACAAAAGTCTTCAAGTGTAATAAAGGCAGTCTATCAGAGTGCATACAACAGATACTGAAGTCGTGTGGAGTCACTGCTTCTCTCAGGCATGAGCGCTGGTCATTTTCTGCAGCAGCGGGATCTGTCAAGAGAGAGAGAGAGAGAGAGAGAGAGAGAGAGAGAGAGAGAGAGAGAGAGAGAGAGAGAGAGAGAGAGAGAGAGAGAGAGAGAGAGAGAGAGAGGGGGAGGTCTGTTAAACTTGGATTCTGAGACTCTGAGATAAACCAGCACGAGCGCTCCCATGGAACAAAGGCTGAAACAAAATGCTTAAATCTAATACTGAGGCTCTGGACTGCATCAATCTACAGTCAGGATGAAGACTGAAGTCTGCCCACTTTCCCTGTGGATCATCAGTGCCCAGTGTTTTCTGACTGGAACATACAGTATGTGTCTTGTTGATAAAACTGTATCCTGTATGTTTTAAAACTTAAGTGCAACATAGGGCGTCATTTTAGACACTATTCTTATTCTTGTTTAAAGGTGACATATCATGCAAAATGGACTTTTTAATGGTTCTCTACCTGAAATATGTGTCCCTGTCTACAAACCCCCCGAGAATGAAAAAATCCATTCTGCCCCTGTTCTGATTTCTCCACCTTTCTGTAAATGTGTGTGAAACCAGCCGTTTCAGACTTCCGTGTTTTTGTTACGTGACAACAATATCCGGTCTGTCACGGAGTCAGAGCTCGGAGCTTGTTCAGCCCATAGACTGTATAAAATAATACTGAATCCCCTCCTCCGTTTTTCATTACCTGCACAAATGTGTGCTAACAAGGAGCTTAGGAGGGAGGCATGCTAGTTGTAGGCTGTCTTAATAAACACAAAGGTCGGTTTGACTCCCCACGTCTGCAGATTTGAAGATCTAGTGGATGATTTTTATTTATCATGGATAAGTGCTAGCGCTAGTTAGCATAGCTACATAGCTACATGTTCATAGCTGTGTACCAAGACACACGTCGACATACTGACAAATAAAACAACAAGAAACACTAAATCTGTGACCAATCCTTCAGAAAGGTCCTGCTACAGGCACCTCTCCGTCAGGATCAGATTCTGGATCAGATTCAGAGGGTTGAAGTAACGCGGGTCTGTGAGCAGCCGTGTATATTCAGCCAACATGTAAACATTAGATCAACGTGCTGGACAGCCGAGGCACATCCACTTCCTGAGGGGGCGTGGTCAGAGAGAAAACAGCCTGTTCTGAGCAGGGCTGAAGAAGAGGGTTTTTCAGGCAGACCAAAATCTGATTTCAAATTTTTTTTTTGAGCATAAACTTTAAAGACATGTTTTGGGGACCTCTTAGACCAATATATGTTGATGAAAAAAGCGTGATATGTCCCCTTTAATCAAAGGGTCACAGATGACGGTTGCATATCAGTGATTTTCATTCATATTACATTTAATGATCAGTTTATTAGATTCATATTCAGCTTCTGTGAACAGCTGTGTGATGACTTCAGTGTCTCTGCATTTAAATTATGGGTATGTAAAATGTCCAAAAAGGGTCAGCTCAGGACTATCAGCCCCAGGGTCTCATGTTAAACTCAAATCACCAGCATCCACCAACTCAAGTTTGTGTTTTGTCCCTCCATAAGCTTCAACTGGTTCAGAACTCTGCTGCCCGCATCATCACTAGAACCCCCTCCTTTCACCACATCACCCCTGTCCTCCAGCAGCTTCACTGGCTCCCGGTCAAATTCAGAATCTCATTCAAAATCCTCCTGTATAAATTCAAGGCCATCCACAACCTCGCCCCCCTGTGTCTGTCCGATCTCCTCCACATTGTCACCCCCTCTCGCTCCCTCAGGTCTTCTTCCTCCCTCCACCTCTCTGTTCCCCCTGCCCGTCTCAGCACCATGGGGAGCAGAGCTTTCAGTCGCTCTGCTCCCCAACTCTGGAACTCACTCCCACCAGACATCAGAAACACTGACTCTCTACCCGTCTTCAAATCAAAACTCAAAACCCATCTGTTCCAGTCCGCATCCTCTGTTTAATTTCCACTGCTTCATTTTTAACTTGGTGTTACTTTGCTTGTTGTTTTTATTTATTTCATCTTGTTATTTATTGTGTTTTAATCTTTCTGTGAAGTAGCCTTGAGTGTTAAGAAAGGCACTACAGCCAAAACATGAAGCCTTTCTACGTCTTTATTGAACTCCATCACAAACAAAACCGTCTTATAAAACCTGATCCTACACTTCAGTCCTTCATGCATTTAAAAACCGTCAGTACATGACGCATACCTACATACATATTGTTACGATTGTATTCAATAAGTAGAGCTTACCTTTGTCAAATCCACTCCAGTGAGAGCGTTGACAGACACAGGAAGTTCAGCCAAAAGGCGGTTGACCTCGCCCGTCACGCGGTTGCCCTCCCCGCTGAGGATGACGATCTCGTTGGTCCTGGCTAACGGCGCGGCCACCTTGGAAGCGATCTGCAAAAAAATGGTGAGAGTGTAAACAGTGTGCAGGAAATAATAAACACCTGAAGTTATCAGCAATCAAGTGATACGTGAATCACAGTGCCATGACTTATGAATCATTAACTGAAGGATCTGTGGAGATCCTGATGTAAGACTGAGAGCTGTAGTTTCCCATGACTTACGACACAGTTTCATGTTCCTTCGTTTAAAAAACACTTCTCTGTTTTGCATTTGGGGTTCTGTGATCAGAGCAAACTTCTTAAAGCTTTATCTGCTTTAAAGAACTGATAAGGACACTTGGAGAACCTTTCAAGGGTTTACCTTAGGCAGGGCCTCCAGGACCAGGGCGGTCTTAGCTGCCTCTCCGTACTGCTGATAGGCCTCAGCCTTCATTCTCATCTTCTCAGCCTCGGCCTTTCCGATAGCTTCAATGGAGGAAGCCTCTGCCTCACCGATCTTCCTGATCTTCTCTGCTTCAGCCTGGGCGATCAGCACCCTCTTTAACCTGACAGAGAAACAACAAAATGAAATGTTCCTGAACGGGAGAACCTTAAAAAAAACTCTCTGTTTGAATCCTCTGCAGGGACACTTCTTCTTCTCTTATATCAAAAAACGGATGAGAAAGGAGCACAGATTATAAATGTTTGCATGTTGGGATCTGAAACACCCACTCAACTCCTCCTCCACCTCCTCACATCTTTACTGCTCCTGAATTGAGGCTGCTGCTGTGAGTATATTTGGATCACACTGCGTATCAGAGACAGGGGTTTATGATTCTGTCATTCTGAGCATGTACACAACAGAGCTGTGTTATTGAATGTTTCAGATGCCACACAGTTTCTCTGTAAACCTGTGATTTCACTAACTGGTGTTACTGGTTGAGGAAGGTCATCAAACTGGTTGCGTTCTCACTCACTTCTGCCCCTCGGCCAGCTGCTGCATCTTATAAGCCTCGGCCTCAGCGGGCCTCTTCACGGTGGCGATGAGCTCCTTGTCTGTGCGGTCGATCTCCTTCTCTCCGATAGTGATCTCCTTCTTCCTTTGCACCACTTCGATCTCGATCTCCTCCAGGCGGATCTTCTGCTGCTCCTTGGCTGCCTGCAGCTCGTAGGCCAGCTGGGCCTCGGCTTTCTGAGGACACCAGAACACACACACAGTTACAGATTTAAAGCCCACTCACTCGAGGTAACACACAGTTTGTTTGAAGCTTTGTTACATTCAGCACAACCCTTTTCTTTTTGCTTGAGCAGCTCTGAGGAACAGAATGTCTAAATTATATTTTTATATCTTACAAGTAAAGTAAGAGATTTAACCCAAACCCTCAAAACCCACGTTGTGTGTTTTCAAAAGCTCTGTTTGGGAACCCCTGATCTATAAGACAAACCTATGTGTGACTTAATGTAAGTGACACTAATCCCCTGTCTGCCCACCTTGGTGTTGACCTCCTGGTTGAAAGAGGCTTTCTGCAGCTCCAGCTCTCGCTTGGAGTCGGCCATCCTGGTGTCAGCCTGGAATTTGACGTCCATCATCTCCTTCTTACATTCGGCCTCCTAAGAGACGGTAACAAAGAAAAACAAATGTTCAGCCGGTCGCTGTGCAAGACAAACCCCGTGTGACTCTTCCTCCTGCTGGGGCCTTCTTACCCGTATCCCAGCATCCCTTTCTGCCTCAGCAACACCGATGTCAGCGTCCCTCTGGACAGCTGCCGTCTGGGTCTTTCCGAGGGAGCTCAGGTAGTCGAGTTTATCGTACACGTCCTGAAAGCACAGACCCGAGGGTAAACTTAGAGGTTAATGAAGCTCACGGGAAAGGGACCACACATTTATCTTGATGAAGATAAAACAGATGAAGATGCCTCTAAACTGCACTCTCTTTAGTGACACACTCACTCCAACAGAATCACATCTACACTCAGCTCATATTTTCTGCTTTCAATCAGTAAAAAGAAAAGATAAGCCTGCACTTAAACGCCAACTCATCCTGGAATCACAAACACCATCTCGCCCTGGACTAAGTGATGAGATAGAAATGGACGCTGGGTTTCCAGAGAAGCACTGTGATCGGCCGCTCTGTCTGCACCACACTTCAATTAACCGTAATCAACACGAGTTCACTCTGCAGGCTGAGTGTCCCGACATCCTGACACACACTTATCAGAACCGTGGAATCCAACGACTGTGTGCGTTTGTGTGACTTCTACAGACACACATTTTCTTACTTCGTACAAGAAGGAGTGAAGAGAGGAGTTTTACATCAGTGTCTCTAAGATGTGATGCAAATATTCATCATTTGAAGCATGAAGCCAGACTTTAGCATCTCTGCAAAACATGTTCTTGATGTCTAACATGTCTCAGTAAACAGCATGATCACTTGTTGTTAGCTTCTTAGAAAGACAGCCAGGAGAGCTGAGAGAACACAGATTAAGCTACAGCATGTTTGATTCCATGAGACTTCACGGTTCAGAGTGAAGGATCTTTAAGTGGAAATCACTGAGAAGGTCATCGTCTGCATCTTTGACATCTGAAGAATGTGTCTATGTTTTCATAGCTAAACTGAGGAAGAGAAGCCGTGAACCTTCAAGAGAGGAACGTTCGCACACATTCCTCTCTGTTAGTCATCTTGAAGGCTCACGGTTTATCTTCCTCAGTTATGTTTCTACAAATGTAAACAGTCTGCACTAAAAGGATGGAGTAACAATCTTGCTCCTCTGTTGTTTGGCCATCATGTGGAAGTCCTGATCATTCTGATATTTGTCAGGGAAGACGATGAGATGATGCTGCAGCCTCCCACAGCAGCATCTTCCACTCACCTTGATGGTGAAGCTGAGGATCTCGATGCCCATCCTGCCGACGTCTGGAGCCGCCACCTCCCTCACCAGTTTGGCAAACTGGTCCCTGTCCTGGTAGATCTGCTCTACGGTCAGGGTACCTGCACAAGTTACACATCGCTTTAGACACACATCGCTTTGCACATCATACAACATGTCCTCGAAATCAAAGGAGCTTTTCAGAAATAAGCAGATTATTTTGAGTTTTGGGGAGAAGAGGAAAACAGTGACGTGTCTGAAAGATGATCCACTTCTGTCTTTCAAAAACTCAGCTCGTGCTGAGACCATAAATATTTTCAATTGTGGAAAAATGATCTTCACCTTTATCAAAATAAATTCATTGTGTAGTTTGTTTTCAGACAGAACTGCTTCAGATTCTCGTCTGATTTTGGACCACAGATGAATTTTAAAAACATCATCGGTCTTTAAATGTTTTACTTTTCTAACAAACAAAGTGAATAATTCACAAATGACCTGAGCTGCAGGTTTAGACCGAGTAGATCATTGAATTCATCATGTAAGGACAATAATTCATCAACCTAGCTGTGCTGCATAATATGAAACGAATGTCCGTACCTAGAATAGAGCGAAGATGTCCCTCCAGAGTCTGCAGAACCACAGCTTTGATGTCTATGACTGATTTACCCAAGAACTGTTCACAAGCGACCGCCAGCAGATCGTGCTCCGTCATGACTTTCACCTACAGCGGACCAAAGACAGACACAGGAGATGTAAGCTCACCTCAGGATGGACCAAACTCGGCTTCTTAAAGAGTTCAAGCTTCTCTTAACTTTAGGTGAAAAATTTGCAGCTTAGGACAAATCACAACCTTTCAGTAATAACAGTTGAATTCTGATTCATTCAAATCCAGACCCAAGAGAAACTATTTGGATGTTGTCTCACCTGAGCCACTCCAGTGACAGTGATGGCGACGCCTTCTGCTGTCTCCACGTCTTCACATCGAGGCTGCAGGGTCATGATCTCTAAGCTTATCCTGCAGAGAGGAATAAAGGACAGTTATTAGACACATGGAGAGAGAGAGAGAGAGAGAGAGAGAGAGAGAGAGAGAGAGAGAGAGAGAGAGAGAGAGAGAGAGACGTTCCTGCTCTCTCACTGTAACAACACTGATCTCAGTAATCTGACCCTTTTTGACATGAGAGGACTGAAAGCATCTCTTCATACGTTACAATCATTTGTCGAAGGCAAGGGGAAACTGTATTTAAAGAAACAAGTAAAACACCATGGTTTATGTTTCAAAGAGAGCGCACTTCTCATTCACATCCAACCTTTGATAACTTCCTAAAATTACACATGAGCTTTAAGAGTTAACGCAAGTGGACAAACTATATCAGGAGCTGTTCCTGCAGGCCTCCATGTACAAGCTAAAGTAAAGTCACAGTGAGCTTAAGTGTGAACGCTGCATGAAGACTTTAATCACTCTGAGTAAGCGGGTGGGAATTGTGACGTTTGTATCATGTGACCTGAGGGATTAAAAGAGGGCTTGAGAGACGAGTCCATACCATGCTTACTCTCTCAGCTTCACACACCTGTGCAAAGACTGCG
The DNA here is from genome assembly GCF_009762535.1 of Notolabrus celidotus. NCBI lineage: Eukaryota > Metazoa > Chordata > Actinopteri > Labriformes > Labridae > Notolabrus > Notolabrus celidotus. The sequence continues at coordinate 31,766,749 of NC_048285.1, read as the reverse complement.
TGGTGTTTGAGTCAGATGACTCAGTCATGCAAAACCATCACGGTTTCCATCAGCAGCCGTGAGGTGTGTTTGTTAGTGGAGGGTTTCAAATGTCCTTTGACCCACTGACAAGCCCGTCATTTGTTACAGGAGGGAGCTCGGATGTGACGGCACCTGAATAATTCTAGTTCTGCACGGAGCAACACTCAGGAAACGAGACAGTGGAAAATTTCTGGCTGATCTGTGATGAACTGTTAACCAGGCAACAACACCACGCGCTAAAGATTAACCTGAGAAACGCTCGGAAAGTTTGAGAGAGAGGCGCTTATTCATCAATCCCACTCTCAGCTCAGAGACGTGAGAACACATACGAGGAGAGACCTTTGCACCTGTTAAATAAAACACATCTTTAATACACTCAGGAATCTCAACACAGCACGACGTATTTCAGCCGCATGTTGTCTGAAAACCTCGACCACTTTGTCCAACTGTGTGGGGAGAGATGTTTAATCCACTTATCTGTGGTGAGTCACGCTTCATGACACATTAGGATTTAAGGGAGCGACTAAATCACCGTTTCAGGATAACATGACAGGACGTCACTGCCTCTACTGTGTCGTTACCTTTGGGTGTCTGAGATGAGACACCAAGCCCAGGCCCAGCCTCCAACGGCGTACGTCTTCGTGTCAGAGCCACAGCAGCCACCTGAAGGAAGAGAGCGAGATCTGTTTATAAAAGCAGAACATGTGATGTAATATTATCTTGATCCTGACTGAACACAGATAATAATAATAATGATATAATAAACTTTATCTATATCGCACTTTTCTTAACAAGGTTACAAAGTGCATCACAATAGAAAAGCAGAGAGTTACAAAGCATAAAAAACGCTGCAAACAGGGGGAAGAAAAAAGACAGACATCTGAATGCAGAGCAAATTCATGAATTAGGGGTGGAGATACACCTTCTTATATAAAGATGTTTTTAGGGAGGATTTAAAAGCAGTTAAGGTTGTGGACTGTCAGGAGTTCCACAGTCTTGACGCTCTGATTGAAAAGGCCCGGTCACCTTTTGTTCTAAGGCGGGATCTTGGCACAACCAGCAGAGATGCATCCACAGACCTGAGGGGTCCCCCCGGCACACAGGGGGTTAAAAGGTCTCTTAAATAGTTTGGAGTGAGTCCATTTAAAATGTTAAAAGTAGTCAATAAAATCTTAGAAACGACATGATAAAAAACTTGCAGCCAATGTAAGCTGGCGAGGACAGGAGTGATGTGTTGAGGTGCATTTCCACCAAGAGTTCTGGGGTCTTTTAGCCCCTAGAACTACTTTACCCTGAACTAAAAGGTTCCTGTGCCCCCCATTGTTGTCTGCGTTTTGACCACAGGCTGAAGTCCCAGGTAGATTGTGCAAATCAGGCCAGTGACGTATGGAGGGAAAAAAGGTGTTAAATAATATTTTGAAATCTTTTCTTTTTTTTTTAAAGTTATATTTTTGGCCTTTTTGCCTTTCAGGAAATTCGGGGAGTAGAGAGTGGGGGAAGACATGCAGGAAATGGTCGACCGGCCGGGAATCGAACCTACGACCCCTGCAACGAGGACTGTAGCCTCTGCGCCCCGCATACAGAGGCTACAGTCCTCGGCCACCAGCGCCCCAATATTTTGAAATCTTAATAAAAAAACTGAACCAGTTTGCTTTCTCAGGAACTCCCTCTGTGTTTCAACAACTGTGTAAACTCCACAAACACTGTTACATTCAACCGAAAGTCCCGGGACCTTTGAAAAGTACTACCCCCTAAGCAGGGGCTTTTCAGGGGGGAGATTATCTACCCCTGAACTAAATTTAGACCCTGGTTCCTCCGGTTGAAACGCACGTAGTTCAGGGGTAAAGTTCCTGCGGTTGAAAAATGCCTTTGGTATTTTGTCGTGCCTGTTAAAATCTGAGCGGCTGCATTTCAAACTAGTTGGAGTCTGTGGAGGGAACTCTGACTGATATCTGTTAAAGGTGCATTACAATAATCTAGAGGAGGAAAAATAAAAGCATGGATGACTTTGGACAGATCGGAGGGGGAAAGGAATGATCTTATTTTGGAGATTTGTTTGAGTTGGAAAAAGCAGGTTTTAACTGTATTTCTAACATGAGTGTCAAAGCAAAGATCTGTGTCAAATGTCACTCCTACACTTCTGACCTTCATTGTGATGTTATTGTAGAGGGTTGGAGAAAAGTGGTGGAGTGAGACTGACCAAAGATTATGATTTCTGATTTGTCAGGGTTGAGCTTAGACAGGTTTCACTCTGCTGCAGATTTCTGTTCATCATGTCATTATGAGAGAAGCAGAACATCTTTGCCTGGATGTGCCAGTGTAGTGGCTTTAAATGGAATCAACCACAAACACACACTGATGAGTGAGTGGAGTCTGAATGCATCTGTTTTCTCCTCTGTGTGTATGCAGGTCCTAACATCTCAGATCCACATCCCTTATTGTATTTATCCAACACTTTGTCATGTTTCTTTGATTTGACTATTTCCCAGTTTATTATTTAGTGTCAGCTCCTGGAGGATGAGCAAACCCGCCCCTTCAGAGTGATGTGAGGGCCTAACATGAACAATAGACTCATCCACAAGAACTGAATACATAACGAACATATCAATAAATATAATTTAAGGCTTATACTATAATAACATGTAAGACTTTAACAGGAAAATGAGCTTTAAACTTTAAATCCCCTGATCCATCATTACGCATAACACATATAAATCCGCCTTTCTGTCAGCTGATGTTCCTTCCTCTGATGTATCTGCTCACACTTTGAGTTATTACTGATATTTAGTATTTATTTATGCAGCTATCAACAAGTGGAGGATAAACTAAAGGCTTGGTAAGCTCTACACACTAGCTAGCTCTCACATTAGCTGGTCTCGTTAGCTGGGTTAGATTCAGGTTCAGGACCTACCTGAGACCACCAGAGCTTCGTTCGGCCCCACAGTTAAGCAGCTCCCCATCCTGACTCGAGACAGCGACGGACTGGACAGATGAATCGGTCAGTTCCCGGTTATTATCCGTTATTTGTGTTTATTTTAATCCGAGCCTGGAGAGAGGAACCGAGGAGATCACGTCCCGACCGACAGCAGCAGCAATAACACAGCAGCCCCCGCCCCGCCTCACGACGCAGGCGCCGCATTGACTGCAAGTGACGTCACTTTTGACAGCTCCAGAGCAGTCTGTCACTCGATCCAGATCACTCAGTGTGTGTGTGACCTAAATTTACATGTTGCTTTTTCTGGTCTAATTAAATATTTTGAAAGTGTTCTGAATGTTCACATCGGAGGTTGAGGTATTTATATCTGTAATGATGCTAACTTGACTAATTTAATCATGTTGCAGTTCCCCACTGCGACCACTAGAGGGCAGTAAAACCAAACCTTTCACCATCTTCATCTGATTACATTAATTCATTCATTCATTTATTAGTTCATTCATTCATTCATTCATTCATTCATTCATTCATTCATTCATTCATTCATGTATTCATGTATTCATTTATTCATGTGTTTATTTATTTATTTATAATTTTTTTAATTATTTATTGATTCATTAATGTATTCATTAATTCATTTATTTATTCATGTATTCATTAATTCATTTATTTATTTATTTATTTATTTATTTATTTATTTATTCATTTATTTACTTATTAACCTTTATTTCAGGGGTTCCCAAAGTGTGGCTCGGGACCATGGACAGTGTTGCTCTGCCTTTTCCCATTATACGGTTTTGAAGCCAAAAAAACCCAGTTCGAATGCGCAGCCATAAAACACAATTTCTGTGTTGCCACGGTAACGAGCTCCGCCCTACAGCGTACTGTCCCAAGGTCCTACGGAGTTTCTCTCTAAGGCAGCTGTCAATCAAAGCAAACCCGGATGTCAAACCCCAGTTTTTTAAACCTCTAATAACTAACGAAAAAGAAACTTTTCAGAACAAAGAGGCCTTTAACACAAAACAGTCAAATAATAACTACATATCACCACAGCATACGGATGTGAGAGACATTCATACATTCATTTTTTACAGTTTGACTGCAGGAGACAGAGTTTTTGACCTATACTGCAACCAGCCACTAGGGGGAGCAGTTTTTGTGGCGGCCTCACTCTGAGCCGAGCGAGATGACATCCATTTTATATACAGTCTATGGTAATGATGCTAAATTGACAAATGTATCACTGTCTAGTTCCCCACTGCGACCACTAGAGGGCAGTGAAACCAAACCTACCGCCATCTTCATCTGATTACATTTATTTATTTTTTTGAATCTCAACATCAGGAAGTCATGAAACAGAATCTATCTGTGAAATCTGAGTGACGGTTTCAATCAACAGAACGGAAATGGTTAACCACAGGACACGTTTAAATCTCAGCACAACAACTAATGAAAGCACAGTGTCTCGTGAACTTTTAACCATCTGGTGAACTCAAGGTGAAATAACACTTATGAGTCATAATAAAGCATATGATTACAAATACACTCCTTTTGATTATTCATTAATCAATCAGCATTTAAAACATGTTTGAACAAACACCAAGCATAGTAATTCATTAAGATTCAAACTACAGCATCAACAATCAAACATGAGAATGCATCATGCTGTTTTACCTCCCATACTACTTTTAGAGACAGGCCTGCTGCATGTTGGGAGTGAGTGTTGTAGAGAGGTAACATGGCACTATGTGATATAGGTCATCTTGAGACTGGATCCCAGTGTGTGACTGTGATCAGTCCTCTTGTCTCCCAAGACAGTGAAGCTTGAGGTAGGACTCTCTCAGTCCTGGACGGCCAAATCACTGATCCACTGATGTCTCTGGACGGCCCTCTGTGAGATCTCACTTCTAACACAGACTTGTTGTGGGATTTTTTTGTGTTTCAGTGTATCAATAAAAGGCTGGAAAACACTGAGTGTCTTTGTTTCAGTTATTCTTTCAAGAAGGAGCAAAACAAGAACAGAATCAAAGAGTCTGTCAGTGAAAGCTCAGATTATGAGTGGGTTAGATTATAAGTAGGTTGAGTTTCCGTCCCACCAAGAAGGAAATAGAACAGTTCCAGGCTGACCCTATTTGTGAGGAAAGTACATAGTGTGGTAAACTTTACTGTCAGGTGAACTCTTTTCTTTCTGTTTGTGGTATTTCTTAATGTAAAGCATTTTGAGACTTCAGTCTGTGAAAACTGCTGTAAAAAAAACAATGTGTTGACTGTAAGGGAAAGCAGAGGGAATTTTCCTCTCTATGTTTTATAAAGGTGCATCAAGGAGGCTCCTTTTTATGTTTTATACATTTGAGGGGCATTCCCAGTGTTGTTTCAGAGTATCTCTGTGAGCACGTTACTAGATGAGGAAGGTCTGTACTATATACTTCCTGAAAGTTTGATCAGCTCAGTCTGATTACTCTGAACAAGAGAAAGGCAGCTTCATCACCAGGCAGGTCTGAGTAAGTAGACTTCTGGAGGTAGACTTTTGTACAGACTTATTATAAAACCTTGTGATGTGCTGAAGCCTGACAGTGTCAACATTTCTAACTCATGTATGAAACTGCTTTTTGTTTGAATCATAGGAACTATTAAGGAAGAATAAGAGCTCAGATATATCACTCCTTTCAGTGCACAGATTTCTTTCAAGAACAAAAGTGAGCATTTTTAACATTTCCTTTTTTGCTAACTTAGATTTAAACAAGCACAGCTGTACTTGATATGATCTTTATAGCCTTCTTTCAAACATGGTGGAGTTGGTACACTTGGTGTCATGGGCGTTTTTAGACCCTTTTAGGGGTCCGGAGCCCGCCTAAATTTCATCCCAACACAATTCTGAATGACTTGCCATGACAGAGGGAAATCTCTCCTCTTGGAGGTCCAGAGGTTTAAAAATGTTAAAGGTTGGTGTGTTTAAGAGGTGAGGAAGGGACCTAGATAATTTACACATGGAAAAATAAAACTTTTATTTAGGAACAATTACAGGCTTACCATAATATGTTTAATTACTGTATCACAATGACAGGCATTCATGTGTTAATCATTCTTTTATCAGTGTTGATTCTCCCAACCCTCTTTTACCTGTAAAAATAATCATCCATTAGAATAATAGCACTTGTACCTTTGCAAATAAATAAATGTTGTTCAGTGAATGAGTGGTTAAGTAAGTTCCAACACTCTTTACTGAGCCAGGCTGACCATAACTGAAGTCTCCATCTTGCACAAGAATTGCATAACCTAACTTTCTTTCGTTTTTAATCTGTCTTTTCTCACAGGTTGATTTCAACATGCAGGGAAATCCACGGCCAGATCTGCCGTCACTTGTGATCAACCTCTTTCATGAGGCATTTCAGAACATCCCAGTCACCATGTGTGTCCTGGCTTTAAATGTGTGTCTTTACACGTTCCCAGCTGCTCCTTTATGGGAGGTAATTCATCATCATTTTAAATTAAGAGTATCTCTACTGCTACCAATCCTGAGATAAAGAGTCCTCCTCTTTAAAGGAGGTGTAGAGCAGATGATTTCATGGGACCAGAGCTGTTTGGAGGCCACTTGCCTTTTGTCTGGAATTGGTCCTGAATAATGAGTACCTGTTTCCTCTTGTTTCCAGTCTCAGTTCTTAGTTAAGTGGATGTAGCTTTCTTAATGATGGACGATTAAGGAAGTGATAACTATATTTGCAGAACGATTAAAATTGATGTCAAAATATGTAACTCTACTTTGCATTATAGCATCAACACCTTACTGTAAGGACACTCTTTTAAAAGTAAAAATCCCTCAAAGTAATTGGTTTTACTCTTTTTACAGGTTTGTGTGAACCTCTGGTTTGTTTACACTAACAAAGAGTGGTGGCGCCTCTTCCTGGCCCCTCTGCATCATCTTGATCTAAGGCACCTTTTCTTCAACATGCTTTCTTTACTCATGGAAGGCAAGAGTCTGGAGCAGCGTATGGGTGGAGGCTGGTTCTTTTACCTGCTGTGTGTCTTCTATCTGCTCACAGGGCTGATGCACCTGCTGCTGCAGGCGGTGCTGACTCGACTCAACTTGCTTGTGGAATTGACAGTCGGGTGTTCTGTTGGCTTCTCAGGTATGAACCAGTGCTGTGGTTCTCTTTTTGTGTTGTTGTTGTTGTTGTTGTTGTTGTTGTTGTTGTTGTTGTTGTAAGCTTTTATTTCTATAAAATGTTTTTTGAAATAAAACCACAAAAGTTTCATAAATCACACACACCAGAAAAAGCTTTGCACTTCCCCCCTGTATGCATTAAAGTTAAGAATAGCTGATTTTTCTCTGTCATTTCATTTTCTTTCCTTCTGTTTCATGTGTAGTGTCACCCTCTCTGTTTTGATGATACTGACTTCATCTTTTTTTCACCCATTTTCATGAAATCAATCCCTGTCTTTTTGTTTCTTCTCTCACTTTGTTTGTAGGAGTCCTTTTTGCTCTGAGCGTGGTCAATATCACCTACCACTCCGGTGATGTGGTCTACGTACATACCGTTCCTGTGCCCAAAAGCTGTGCTATCTGGATGTTGCTTGTGGTGGCCCATCGGTCTAATGCAAAGTGAGACCCATTATAACTGATATTATCCTGGGGGCAGTCCCAGTTCAACACAGTATCCATATTCTAAACAGATTTTACTGTGTTTTGTGTTCACACTGGAATGCAGAGTATTTGATGTAAACGTATAGATGTCAGTGTGCAGAGTCAGTTTTTATTAAGTGATTGTCACGGAAAAAAAAAACATCTGAAACAAACAAACTAGCAAACACAATATAATAAATCACAGGATGTGCAGTCTAGTCTTAGTTTGTAATTCATATATGCTGTGTAATGTGTGTTTTTCACTGCTCTACCTCAGGGCCTCTCTGATTGGCCACCTGGCAGGCATCCTTGTGGGTCTGCTGTACACTAAGGGTCCGCTGGAGACCATCATGAAGACATGTGCAGGTCTGTATGTTTCTGTCTCACAAAGGTGCTTGTGTGAACGAGGTTTCTTCTTCCTGAATCATTTTCAGATCAGTTCAGTTCACACGTTTATATATCAGCAACAGTTTGAGTGTATTTTGGAGCTACTGAGAGCTCAGATACACTACAGACCTAAAGACATTGGACACCTGCTCATCACACCTTTTAACAGAGCTTTTAGTAGACACTAATCTGCTCATCATTTGTGTTCTTCTGACGTTCAGATTTGCACATACTGAAACCACGTTGGCTTCCTCTTCTGTGCTGAGCTTTTGTTTCTAACGGCCCTTCTGCTTCAATAACGACCATTTCCAGTTAAAGAAGCAACAGAAAACAGAAATGTAACCACACACACTGACAGTACAACCGTTAAAGTCTCTGAGCTCCTTGTGACCTACTTTAAAATGTCACTGTTCATCTATGAAATGTGGAATAAATGATGGTGGTGCCCACTGACTTATGGCCATATAGGGTAACTGAAACATCTGTCAATAATACTGCATTCCCCTTTTTCTCCATCAGGTTGGGTGTCTTCGGATGGAACTTTTACGTGCATACTTTCTGACTACATCTCAGGTATGATACAGACTTTAAATAATAACCGTTATTCACTTACCACTCTGCAGCTTCTGCTTCTATAACGTCCACTGAGCGGGCTCCAGAGGCAGAAATGTCCCAATACTGAAAATGGGTACAATGATGACAGATCTAAATTTGAATCCCAATATTCTGCCAATCCTTGAAAAGCCTTCGGAAGTCTAAAATGTTCAATTTAAAGTTATAAAGAGTCTTAGAAAGTCTTGTTGATCTTGTGAGAGGTCTTAACTGTAAATCGGACAGATCTGAGACATGTCTGAGTACATAACACAATCAACACTGTCGACAAAGCATAATATGAAATCATTACTTTTTGTTTTTGCATGTCCACATGACAAATACAACAATCATGGCAGCTTTCTGCATTTGCATTCACAGACCACGAACAGAAGAGAGCAAAAGAGAGAAAATAAGATTGTGCAAATTTAAAGCTGCTGTGAGGAATTTTTGTTTTGTATCGGTTCTGGCGCCCCCTTGTGGACAAAGTAATACCTCTCATCTTGTCCTTTACATGCAAATGTCGTGTTTTCAAGAAGAACCTCATCCTGTTGTCTTTTAACAGTCAACTTTATCAGGCAATGTGATTATTTTCCATGAAAACAGTCAAATAAAGGTTGTTCCTGAAGCAAGATGTCCATCATGTGGTCTGACACCTACCCCTCACGGTGGTTTCAGGCATTAAAAATGACAACAGAGAAGGTGTCAGTGTTGTCGCTGATGGTCTTGTTTGCTATTGAAGGTCATAAAGAGGCATCAGTATCATTTTCAGTCTGTTTCTCAGCCAGTTCAAAACTCCTCACAGAGCCTTTAAGAAAGGTTGACATCAAGATGAAAAGTGCAGGGAATGGATTGTTGCAGGAGTAAATATTAAGTGACACTCAAGATATGCAAATATGGTTTGAAACTTAGGATAAATGTGTTTCAAATATGTCATATTTGTTTCAATCATTTCTTCTGCTGTTATTTTTTGGTCTTAAAAAGTCTTCAGTTTGATTCCACAAAGTGTGCAGAAACCTTGCTACAGCCAAATGTCTCCTGCGCCCCCTTATTGCAAGTTGATGTTAATACAAGTTCTGGGAAGATGTGCAAGAAGTTGTATAGAAATTCACATTTTAAAGAAGTGTCTGAGATTATTTTGTGTCACTAAAGACGTCTTTTAATTGTGATTCAAGTTGAGATTTCATTCTTCAGAGTTAGAGCCCTAACCCAAACAAGTACACACTATCAACAGTAGTTTGATCAAACTTTATCTACATGTGTTTGAGTGTAAGGCTGCAGTGGGACCAGACGAGAGAAACCTAGCAAGCCGAAGATTGAACATTCATCACATTCATCGGCTCATAGAAGCCACTGCTGAATAAAACCTTCAGTCTGTTTAAAATCACTACAAACAAGAGCAGAATGTAGTTTAAAAAGCTCAAATTAGGTTTTGTATTTTGTTTTTTAGGACGAGCCTGGCGTGGAGATTATCAACACCCCATTGAGGATGAGCTCAGGGAGAGGAGACTGAGGAGGTTTGGACAAGTCCCTGACCAAGACAGGAGGGGATCGTAATGACTGAGAAGACATTGTTATCATTCTTACATCATTACCTCGTCATTTTCATGCCTTGTTTTCTTCTGGATGTTGTTGGTAGTTTGTTTTTATTTCTTTTTGTTTCATATTGACTTTCATTCATTTCTTTATGGTGTGTTGATGCTTCATCATGTGGAGAAACCGTACAAAGGACTTCTTGCGGGATGTTTGCACTTCCCAGCTGCTGTAAAAATGTGATGCTACCATGAACTCTCTGAATGACTGCTTGGTTCTGTACACTAAATAGATATTTCCCTCAGTTAGAGGACACAGGCTTTAAATACTACTATTAGTACAAATACTACAGATAATGAGAATAAAAAACAGCCTCATTCCTTTAGTCGTACATCAAGGACAAGATTTGTATGACTGTTAAATTATTTTATTTTTGTATTTTGCGTATTAATTTCTGTATTGTACATCCAAGTGTTTGCCATTTTATAAAAACAATAAATAAATGTGTTAAAAATATAAAACATGACATATTGACAGCTTATTGCTGTTCACATTTTTGTTAGGGTTTAGGGTTAGGGGTTAGGGTCAGGGTTAGGGGTTAGGCTTGTGGTTAGGGTTAGGGTTAGGGTTAGGGGTTAGGGTTAGGGTTAGGGTTAGGGTTATGGTTAGGGTTAGGGTTAGGGTCAGGGTTAGGGTTAGGGTTGTGGTTAGGGTTAGGGTTGTGGTTAGGGTTAGGGTTAGGGTTAGGGTTAGGGTTAGGGTTATGGTTAGGGTTAGGGTTAGGGGTTAGGGTTAGGGTTAGGGTTAGGGTTAGGGTCAGGGTCAGGGTTAGGGTTAGGGTTAGGGTTAGGGTTGTGGTTAGGGTTAGGGTTAGGGTTAGGGTTATGGTTAGGGTTGTGGTTAGGGTCAGGGTTAGGGTTATGGTTAGGGTTGTGGTTAGGGTTATGGTTAGGGTTATGGTTAGGGTTAGGGTTAGGGTTAGGGTTAGGGTTGTGGTTAGGGTTATGGTTAGGGTTATGGTTAGGGTTAGGGGTTAGGGTTAGGGTTAGGGTTGTGGTTAGGGTTATGGTTAGGGTTATGGTTAGGGTTAGGGGTTAGGGTTAGGGTTAGGGTTAGGGGTTAGGGTTAGGGTTAGGGTTAGGGGTTAGGGTTAGGGTTAGGGGTTAGGGTTAGGGTTAGGGTTATCATCACTGATCCACTGATGTCTCTGGACGGCCCTCTGTGAGATCTCACTTCTAACACAGACTTGTTGTGGGATTTTTTTGTGTGTCAGTGTATCAATAAAAAGGCTGGAAAACACTGAGTGTCTTTGTTTCAGTTATTCTTGCAAGAAGGAGCAAAACAAGAACAGAATCAAAGAGTCTGTCAGTGAAAGCTCAGATTATGAGTGGGTTAGATTATAAGTAGGTTGAGTTTCCGTCCCACAAAGAAGGAAATAGAACAGTTCCAGTCTGACCCTATTTGTGAGGAAAGTACATAGTGTGGTAAACATTACTGTCAGGTGAACTCTTTTCTTTCTGTTTGTGGTATTTCTTAATGTAAAGCATTTTGAGACTTCAGTCTGTGAAAAACCGCTGTAAAAAAAACAATGAGTTGACTGTAAGGGAAAGCAGAGGGAATTTTCCTCTCTATGTTTTATAAAGGTGCATCAAGGAGGCTCCTTTTTATGTTTTATACATTTGAGGGGCATTCCCAGTGTTGTTTCAGAGTCTCTCTGTGAGCACGTTACCAGATGAGGAAGGTCTGTACTATATACTTCCTGAAAGTTTGATCAGCTCAGTCTGATCATTCTGAACAAGAGAAAGGCAGCTTCATCACCAGGCAGGTCTGAGTAAGTAGACTTCTGGAGGTAGACTTTTGTAAAGACTTATTATAAAACCTTGTGATGTGCTGAAGCCTGACAGTGTCAACATTTCTAACTCATGTATGAAACAGCTTTTTGTTTGAATCATAGGAACTATTAAGGAAGAATAAGAGCTCAGATATATCACTCCTTTCAATGCACAGATTTCTTTCAAGAACAAAAGTGAGCATTTTTAACATTTCATTTTTTGCTAACTTAGATTTAAACAAGCACAGCTGTACTTGATATGATCTTTATAGCCTTCTTTCAAACATGGTGGAGTTGGTACACTTGGTGTCATGGGCGTTTTTAGACCCTTTTAGGGGTCCGGAGCCCGCCTAAATTTCATCCCAACACAATTCTGAATGACTTGCCATGATAGAGGGAAATCTCTCCTCTTGGAGGTCCAGAGGTTTAAACATGTTAAAGGTTTGTGTGTTTAAGAGGTGAGGAAGGGACCTGGATAATTTACACATGGAAAAGTAAAACTTTTATTGAGGAACAATTACAGGCTTACCATAATATGTTTAATTACTGTATCACAATGACATGCATTCATGTGTTAATCATTCTTTTATCAGTGTTGATTCTCCCAACCCTCTTTTACCTGTAAAAATAATCATCCATTAGAATAATAGCACTTGTACCTTTGCAAATAAATAAATGTTGTTCAGTGAATGAGTGGTTTAGTAAGTTCCAACACTCTTCACTGAGCCCCCCTCAGTTTGATGCATTTACTTACATACAGTTCTTTCTTTAGAAATAAGGCTGACCATAACTGAAGTCTCCATCTTGCACAAGAATTGCATAACCTAACTTTCTTTCGTTTTGAATCTGTCTTTTCTCACAGGTTGATTTCAACATGCAGGGAAATCCACGGCAAAATCTGCCGTCACTTGTGATCAACCTCTTTCATGAGGCATTTCAGAACATCCCAGTCACCATGTGTGTCCTGGCTTTAAACGTGTGTCTTTACATGTTCCCAGCTGCTCCTTTTGGGGAGGTAATTCATCATCATTTTAAATTAAGAGCATCTCTACTGCTACCAATCCTGAGATAAAGAGTCCTCCTCTTTGAAGGAGGTGTAGAGCAGATGATTTCATGGGAACTATATTTGCAGAACGATTAAAATTGATGTAAATATGTAACTCTACTTTGCATTATAGCATCAACACCTTACTGTAAGGACACTCTTTTAAAAGTAAAAATCATTCAAAGTAATTGGTATTATTCTTTTTACAGGTTTGTGTGAACCTCCAACATGTTTACACGAATAAAGAGTGGTGGCGCCTCTTCCTGGCCCCTCTGCACCATCTTGGTTTAAGGCACCTTCTCTTAAACATGACTTGTTTATTCGTGGACGGCAACAGTCATGAGCGGCGTATGGGTGGAGGCTGGTTCTTTTACCTGCTGTGTGTCTTCTATCTGCTCACAGGGCTGATGCACCTGCTGCTGCAGGCGGGGCTGACTCAACTCAACAATATCTCTGGGCTGCTTGAGGGATTGACAGGCGGGTGTTCTGCTGGCTTCTCAGGTATGAACCAGTGTTGTGGTTCTCTTTTTGTTGTTGTTGTTGTTGTTGTTGTTGTTGTTGTTGTTGTTGTTGTTGTTGTTGTTGAAAGCTTTTATTTCTATAAAATGTTTTTTGAAATAAAACCACAAAAGTTTCATAAATCACTCCTTCCTTCTGTTTCATGTGTTGTGTCACCCTCTCTGTTTTGATGATACTGAGTTCATCTTTTTTCACCCATTTTCATGAAATCCATCCCTGTCTTTCTGTTTCTTCTCTCACTTTGTTTGTAGGAGTCCTTTTTGCTCTGATTGTGATCAGCATCACCTACCACTCCGGTGATGTGGTCTACGTACATACCGTTCCTGTGCCCAAAAGCTATGCTATCTGGGTCGTGTTTGTGGTGGTCCATCAATTTGAAAAAGAGTGAGACATCATTATAACTGATATTATCCTGGGGGCAGTCCCAGTTCAACACAGTATCCGTATTCTAAACAGATTTTACTGTGTTTTGTGTTCACACTGAAATGCAGAGTATTTGATGTAAACGTATAGATGTCAGTGTGCAGAGTCAGTTTTTATTAAGTGATTGCCACAGAAAAAAAAACATCTGAAACAAACAAATACATCAAACACAATATAATAAATCACAGGACGTGCAGTCTAGTCTTAGTTTGTAATTCATATATGCTGTGTAATGTGTGTTTTTCACTGCTCTACCTCAGGGCCTCTCTGATTGGCCACCTGGCAGGCATCCTTGTGGGTCTGCTGTACACTAAGGGTCCACTGGAGACCATCATGAAGACATGTGCAGGTCTGTATGTTTCTGTCTCACAAAGGTGTTTGTGTGAACGAGGTTTCTTCTTCCTGAATCATTTTCAGATCAGTTCAGGTTTCACTAGTTTATATATCAGCATTGGTTCTAGTGTATTTTACAGCTGAGAGCTCAGATACACTTACAGACCTAAAGACATTGGACACCTAATCATCACACCAGAACCAGATTTTAGATTAGACACTAATCTACTCATCGTTCGTGTTCTTCTGATGCTTTTTAAAGCTGGGGTTGGTGTTCAGATTTAGATCCACTTTTTGTTATACTTGTTAAAATGATCTTTCTGTTCCAATGGTAATCAACACATGATGTGTTCTTTAAAAAGAGGTAAAAAAAAGCCGCTATACAGCCGGAGTAAACCTGTGAAAACCCCAACCAATCCCTGCCATCAGGAGCTAAATTATGAAACCAATCAAATCCTGTCCTGCTGTTCTGCCCGCCTCCTGCAAAGCGTACATTTCATGTTTGTGTTTTTAACTTTCACTATGAGAATGTTTTGGTGTTTTCTTACCGCTGAGTGAGACATGAGGTGACGTAGTGCAAAACACAAACAATATGCTGAGGACCGGTTTGGAATCAGTCACCATCATATGGTCGCGAATCAGCGGCACTCATGCATGTGAGCGGGGGCGTCGTTTTGGAGGAGCTCCGAGGGGAGGGGGGGAGGGGTTAGACGGAGTCCTGAGGAAATGCTACTTTCAAATTCATGCTAGTTTTCCGTGACTACCAACCCTAGACTGTATAAATAATGGACGTAGTATCCGTGATGTCACCCATCTGTTCCTGAGAGCTGTTTTGAAACCAATCGACGGTGGCAGCCATATTGGTAATGCTGAACTCAACCAGGCAGAGTGTGGCGTAAAGAGGCGGAGTTTGAGCCTCCTAGCCAACAAATTTGTGTTCCCACCTGTCAGTCAAGTCAGTCATGTCCTTATTTGGGCAAAAACTCGTAATCTTAATATCTTCTGAAGCGTCGTGTTAGAAAAAAATTCACCCCCGTACAGTGTGTGCCGATAGAGAGATTAACTACGTAGAGCCAAGCCGTCTTTTGTACCAGGCTGTAAACATGTTTATTAATGCTGTAAAGATCGTCTTCTTTGAATGGGTGTGTATGTGTTTCCGGTTTTTCTGCAGCCAGCCTAAAGCGGATGCTCGATGAATTGCAATTTGTAACATTTCCCCATGGGCTTCATATTTTGAGACCAGATGTCGCAGCTTGCTACCAACCCTAGCTTTAAATGGACTTGACGTTCAGACTGGCACGTAATGAAACCTTGTGTGGTCTATCTCTTCCTGTTTTTCTCTCAGGTACTTCTGTTTCAAATAACGACCATTTCCAGTTAAAGAAGCAACAGAAATTTAACCAGATGACTTGTTGCAAAGTTCACATGCACTGACAGTAAACCCAAACAAGTACACACTATCAACAGTAGTTGGATCAAACTTTATCTACATGTGTTTGAATGTAAGGCTGCAGTGGGACCAGACAAGAGAAACCTAGCATGCCGAAGATTGAACATTCATCACATTCATCGGCTCATAGAAGCCACTGCTGAATAAAACCTTCAGTCTGTTTAAAATCACTACAAACAAGAGCAGAATGTAGTTTAAAAAGCTCAAATTAGGTTTTGTATTTTGTTTTTTAGGACGAGCCTGGCGTGGAGATGTTTAACACCCCATTGAGGATGAGCTCAGGGAGAGGAGACTGAGGAGGTTTGGACAAGTCCCTGACCAAGACAGGAGGGGATCGTAATGACTGAGAAGACATTGTTATCATTCTTACATCATTACCTCGTCATTGTCATGCCTTGTTTTCTTCTGGATGTTGTTGGTAGTTTGTTTTTATTTCTTTTTGTTTCATATTGACTTTCATTCATTTCTTTATGGTGTGTTGATGCTTCATCATGTGGAGAAACCGTACAAAGGACTTCTTGCTGGATGTTTGCACTTCCCAGCTGCCGTAAAAATGTGATGCTACCATGAACTCTCTCGGTGACTGCTTGGTTCTGTACACTAAATAGATATATCCCTCAGTTAGAGGACACAGGCCTTAAATACTACTATTAGTACAAATACTACAGATAATGAGAATAAAAAACAGCCTCATTCCTTTAGTCGTACTTCAAGGACAAGATTTGTATGACTGTTAAATTATTTTATTTTTGTATTTTGCGTATTAATTTCTGTATTGTACATCCAAGTGTTTGCCATTTTATAAAAACAATAAATAAATGTGTTAAAAATATAAAACATGATATATTGACAGCTTATTGCTGTTCACATTTTAGTGCTGCGCCCAACAGTTACATCACCGTCCCCTCCTTCAAGGCTCTTTGTCGGCCCCAAAGCGTTCCTTTTCTTCCTCTTCCTCACATCCTCTTCTTCATTTTCTCTGCCCCCTCGTTCCCTCTCGGTGTCCCTCTCTCCCTCGCTCTCATTGGCGACTGAAACTTCCTGCTTTGTGATGTCTTCATCAGTGGTCACAGAGGTGTCGTAGGATCCTTCCTCACAGGTGGATGAGGAGGAGGAAGAGGAGGGGGCAGGTTGTGGTGTTGGCACAGCATTAAAGGTGATGAAGCCAATGAGGATGACCACCAGTGAGACCAGGTAGAGTGCAGAGAACTGAGGTGAGACAGAGAGTTTACAGGTTTCATTATTAACACACCGGTCTCTTCATTCTGTTATCACATTAATCAGCTGACATGTTGCTTTTTGAAATATTGAACCTCATATGAAGATTTTCTGGCCACTTGGGGGCAGCAGAAACACGCTGCAAACAATATCCAACATTAAGTTTGAAGCTGATATGATGGACTTGTTAGTTGACAACTTTAACTCTCAGGTGCAGTCCTGTTTGTGTCCACCTGAAGAGGTAAAGTCAGTTCTGTGTCTCTCTGATAACTCGCAGGTATAGTGCACCCTTTCCCAAAAAACTTGACTGCTGGCATTGACTCAAATGAATCTTCACTAAGTCATTCAGACTGTAAACACTATCACAACTCTGTGAAACAACTTGACAGGATTACAGCTCAATTACTATTCCAGGGTTCAGCCTTACTAGACTGGTTTAGACCAGGTCCTGTAATCATTCATCGCTGCTGCTGTGTTCAAATCTATCAGGTCACTGTGACCCAGAGATAAAGATGAGGGATGAGCGTGAATATATATGAGTGTGTGTGTGAATTACTGCTGCTATGACCAAACCAACACCTGTCTTCTACACACTGGAAAATGTAAATAAATAAATACAACTGTTCATAACTTTATACTTAAGTAATCAAAAGGGCTCAATAATTACCTTTTCATAGGGTTTCCTGACAGAAAGACTTATCAGTGTGTGTGTGTGTGTGTGTGTGTGTCTGTGTGTGTGTGTGTGTCCTCTCACCTTGTACTGGAAGAGGAAGATCCCACAGAAGAGGCTGAAGAGGTCAGCGGTGAGCAGGGAGAGGTTGACGGAGGTGGCGCTGCTCAGCTTCATCACGATGGGCATACAGCTGTACAGAGTGTACATGCACAACCCAAAGGCAGCGAACAGGAGGCCTGAGAGGACAGACACACACATATGTTGGTTCAGAATATCAAGTCAACTGCTAAAGGGCAAGAAATTATTTCCATTTCTTCCCTCCACCTCTCCTCCCCACATTTCCCATCTTTCTTCAGGCAAACAAGCCTAAAATTATAAAGACTCAGGCTCTTCATAATTCATAATATATTCCTTGTATGCTCACTCTACCAAGCATGTCTGTGTTAGATGAGTACTCACCCACTTCCCAGCTCCACTGGATGGAAGCTACTTCATTACGCTCCAGAATCACCCTGAGTGAGGAGAAATACGTTATCACAGATTCACGGTAATGTTGAATGAGTCATAGGAATCAGATTCACATGAACACACTTACATCTGAGCAGTGCTAATCACTGTGCCGAACAGGCCCACCATGCCCAGGAACTCCTCTCTGCTCAGATTCTTCACCGTGTATTCCTGACACACATTAGACACGGCGTACAGTGTAGCACTGAGCAGCACCAAACCGTCTCCTAACAGGATGTTGGAGGCTGAGGAGAGAGAGACTCATTAAAACTGAGGTCAAATGTCAGAATATCCCAGATGAGGCTGATGGGGATGTTGGGTTTGTACTCTGGGCAGTCATAAAAGGTTTACTCTATCTTGTATGCAGTAGGTGATGAATGTTAAATCTGAAACGATGATCTTTATGAGGTCTTACTGGATCCCTGGTCCCGTTCAGACAGCAGGTCTGCCCCCACCATGGCCCCCACCCCGAGGAGACAGATGCAGACCCCTACATAGTGGACTGGCCTGTAGCGTGTCTTCAAAACCCACCGGGACAGTATCATCAAGACTGGGACCACAAAGCAGTCCAGCATCTGGAGACAGAGACACAACCAGAACCATGTTCACACATGAGCACAAATATCAATAATCAGAATTATACATGTTTTATTCCCCTCCGAACATCTCACTGACTCACTGATACTTAACTTTACAGACATGTCAGCTTTTTAATATGTCAGTAAGGGCTTAGAAATAGAATCACACATTAAAGTATCCCTGACACAAAACTTCTCAAGCATTAAAGCGTGTTCCTCCTCTTAAAGCAAACTCACACACATCTCATATAATTAGTACAATCTCATTGTGTACACATAAACACAACCTGAACCCACCTGCACACTGGTCAGGGTGGTGTACTGGTACGCTTTAACCACCGCGTAGTTGGCTTCCACGTCCACCAGGCCCAGCAGAAGGTACTTCCACCACCGCCTCTTCAGAATCTGTAAAATATTGCCATCCCCTGCGTTTTAAAGGGGGACACCCCTGAACTTCAGTAATGACATTTGTGTTTCAACACCAAGACTGGGGACAGTTTGATACGACTCAATCAATGCTTGTCTCTGTGGGCAGACGAGCCGGCGTCCATCATCACTGCTCATTCATTCATTTATTAGGAAAGCTGCACAATAATTTCCCCACTAAGAAAAAAACATGGCTGCCTGGTCTCATTATCTGTAACCATGATTGTCTTGGCTTTAACTTTAGTGATCATTTTGTGCATGCCTACCAAAGGAACTGGTCAGACACTTAAATTTAGGTGCTGTGGCATAATCTATAAAAAAACCCCCTTCATTATAATCTTTACTTAAATCAAAGTCCTTAGAAATATCTTCAGAATAAACTCTACTAACCTATCTTACAGGCCTGTTAGTAGTATTAAACTGTATCCATAATATGCCATATATTTTTCAGTGTATGCAATTGTTGATAGACTGATCATATAAAGCAACTTGAAGTGCCCATGCTCAAATACAAGTGCCTCATATTTGTAGAGAAAGAAAGAAACTTTTAGCAAAAGAAAATCCACCACTGACCTATTTTCAAACATATATAAGTCATAATAGATTCATTCATTATTACTCCATTTCTCTCAGGTGTTAAGAGCCTCTGAGTGTTCACCTGTTCTGCAGATCAGCATGGTGGTGTAGGTGACTAAAAGCAAAGCATAGTTCAATAAGCTCTGCAGCATCGGTGTGTTCACACGGAAGTTTGTGGCCAGGTACTGAGAGGTGACGGCCGTCCCACAGATGAGACAAGCCAGGCCCTGACCCATGGCCAACGTCCTGGCCAACTGCCTGAGGGAGAGCAGCACATCTTTAAAAGTTAATTTTCTTTACTATTATCCACTTCAAACACTCTTGATGACATATTGAAGGTGGCATTCTGCTTATTCGCTTTTTCTGCAAGGGGTTAAATGAGAAGATTTAAAACACCTAGCTGAGCACAAGGACTAAAAAACAGGAACCTGCTTCTGTTATATGGCAAAACAATCACATCTTCCTCTTAACAAGGTGGTGAAAATATTCCCTTAGATGTCAAATACTACTCTGTTTGAGTGTTTTATCTATTTGTGAAATAGTCCTCCTCTATATATCTCATTTAACCTCATAACAACAGACCTCTTTGTTTTTTCAGACCATCAGAATGACTTTTACAGCACAAGCTGGTAAAATGACAATCTCTTAATTTAGTCGCTTATACACAAATGTATCAGATTAACCTTAACTTAGATGTTTCACTATATTATTGACCTTACTACTCACACATAGGTCTTGGATGCACACACATATGCACACACAGGATCCTATGAACATGCAATAATGGTGTGATGTCAGAGTGAAGGGGCTGCATGTGATAGAGTGTCCCAAGCAGTTGTAGGTCAAGTGTCATAATCAAGGGCATCTCAGCAGCGCCTGTGAAGTTTACTGGCACTGCTCCAACGTGTTGCAGTTTCCATGCTTTGGTCCATACCAGGACTTGAAGCACTGACCCTGATAAGTCCCTACAGACCGAGTAACTACCAAACACAGCCATGCTGAATAATCACATTAAATAGTGTTACCTTCTCCACAAACATAAATGACTTAATGTGCATTTTAAATCAGATTATGATGTATAAACTGCTGATGAAGTAGCTCTCATATCTCTGGCTTACATTAAAGAACCAATATATAAAGTACTCTGTTAAAAGAACAAGTCCTCCACTTAGGTAAGAGCAAAAGTGTCAGCAGGACTTATGCTTGGCATCATTGATATAAAATAGTTGACTTATTTCTTCCTCATAACTCTGTCTGTTTACTCACCAGGTGAAAACATCCTTGGCGTTAAATTTCCTGATCCTCATCATGAGTCCACTGCTTTGGTTTTCATTACTTATGTCCCTGAATGTATCTTCTGCAGGTTTATTGTCCATGTTGTCACCCGACTGATGGAGGAATCCTCTCTGAGTTTTACCCGTCACAGGCTTTAACTTCTCAACTTTCACAGACTCGGAGCTGAATGATTAACTAAGTCAGAGGACAAAGATTACTCTTTGACTTATCTGTGTGAGTGTGAATAATGTGTTTAACAGCCGGCAGCTTCTTAAAGATAAGAGAAGTTGATGAAAGAAAAGTATAAAGGACTCATCACTGCGCATCTCCTTGATTTCACTCTCATCTGTTATCAGCTGGTGATTAGATAACAACTCATCTTGGAGGTGCTTCATCACTGGGTTCCTCTATATGAAATGGATCTAAGTACATTAATTCAAACACTGGTTATTGTTTGAAAGAATAGAAATACTCAACTACATCACAAGACAAAAGTTGCATAAGGAATAAGGGCAGGGATAGATGCACAATCACAGCTCCAGGTCATACTGAGGTGATTTAATACCACATCTGTAGTGCAAACACATGATTAACACTTATAATAACATACCAGCAGCTCACAGTGTATTAATCAAATAACCTCTTTGTTTTCCTGTCATTTGTAACCCATGTAAAAAAGCTAAACACTTAAATCAGATGGTCTTCAGGCAGTATCACTGGCAGGTTTTTATTCTTTGAATTGTTTTAATCTTTTGTTGTTTTTAGTCTTCCATCATTGTTTTATCTTAACCTCTTGTCTTAACTTTTTTTTTAACTTCCTTTCTGTCATTTCTTTTTGCTGTCACCTCCTTGCAGGTTATTGATTTCTATTATTATTTTTATTCACTCTTATTGTCTTTTAGTTTTTTTCTTATTTGTAAAGCACTTTGTAACCTTGTTTGAAAAGTGCTATATAAATAAATATTACTATATTTAAAAAAATAATTGGTTTGGTATTGCTATGTTTTTCTTTTGTCATTGCCCCCACTCTCTGGAACTCTGTCCCTCCACACATTCGCAACTCTGACTCTCTCCTCTCATTTAAAAACCACCTCAAGACCTACCTGCTCCAAAAAGCATACAACACATGACCTCTCCCCCCGCCCCACCTCTGTCCCTGTTTTGTTTTATTTATATGTTTTATTTTTTACTTTCACCTTATGTAAAGCGACTTTGAGTACTTAGAAAAGCGCTATATAAATTCTATGAATAATTATTATTGTTATTATTATTAAGTTTTTTTTTTTGCACTTTCTTGAAAACAATAAAGAAAAAGGAATTACAAAAAAAATAAATACAAGCGGACCAGTTAATTGAAAATTAATAACACATTATAATAATGATTAAAAAAAACAATTATAATGATAATAAAGTGTATTATTTCCAGCATTATTATTATTATTATTAGTTATTAATTTCAAGAAGTATCTGTCTTGTATTTACTACAAATATTATTAATTTAAAGATGTAACTTGTAGTCTTATTGTATTTTAGCTGATAGTAAACACCCTTCAGGGAGAACTTCCCATAGAGACTGTATAATAAAAGAACTACCATGACCTAATCCTGAGCGAGTGATAGGATCTCGCGAGAATGTGCGAGACGATAAGTTGAAGAAACATGGCGACGTCTAATTTGTTAAAGGTAAGAAGCACTTGAATATCTGATATTCCCGTGTTTGTGTGCAGATTTAAACTCCTTCACAGTCACATATATTTAATAAATGCTCGTTAATAAACTCCTGATGTTCAGTGTAGAGGATTTAAACATGTATCGAGTTAATAAATGAAATAAGAACACTAACAGGAGCCTGAAGTCAGCTGCCACCGTTTCTCGTTATCCGGTGTTTTGCTCGGAGTCTATTTCCCATCGATTTATCTGGACTGACTGGATCAGAACCAGTCCTGAACCCGAACCACATCCTGTCTCCTCTGTTTGGTCTTTAAGCTGTGAACCCAAACACAACATGCATGGTACCGGGACATTTAAAGACAACCTGAAAACACTAACATGAGGGTCTGACACAGGACACCTTCTCCCTCCGCCTGCGACATTAAAGTTCTGCTGGTTAACAACCTCACACACTTATTTACCTTATTATCTAACATAACTCAGTCTGCAGGTTATATCAGCTGTAATCACACATAATCAATCAATACAATCACAGCTACTGAGTCTGTCTGCAGAGATGTGACTGTTCAGGTGATATATTCAGAATATTACCCACAGATAATAATAACACTCAGGTGCTGGTTAGGTAGCTTCACTGTCTGCCTGATAATAAACATGCTCAGGTTTAAGTCTAAAGGAAGGAGGACAGAGATCCACAGGGTCCTGCATGAGAGGGATGAGTCGTGATTTTCGAATATTCGATTAATCGTTTAATAAAATAAAAAAAAAAGATATATATTTTTAATATTTCATGTCACTATAATCTCACAGAGATCAGTTTGCTTTTTGCCATTAAATAACACAAACCTTCCATAACTTACAATCATTTATTTTTAGCTCCACCTTTTTTATTGTCTTAATTAGTCATGTTTTATATTTTACTTTCTCATTTCTTAACTAGTTCCCTTTGTTGTTTATTTATACATTTTATTGCAATTAATGTGCATTAGTCGTGATTTTCAAATATTAAATTAATCGTTTAATAATAAAGAAAATAATATTTATTTTAAATATTTCATGTCATTATAATCTCACAGAAAGCTGTTTCCTTTTTGCCATTAAATAACAAAAACCTTCCATAATTTATAATAACTAAAATTTAGCTCTTCAATTTTTATTATCTTAGACTTTTAGTCATGTTTTATTCGATTATTTCTTAACTTGTTCCCTTTGTTGTTTATTTATATATTTTATTGCAATTAATGTGCATTAGTCTCTACTTCTAAATCCATTTAGAGTATCTCTAGTTTTAGAAAAGACATGACATTCTTGAGCTATAACATTTTCCCTTCTTCAGTGAGGTTAAACAGTTGTCCAGATATCTTCAGAGAAGTCTTCAGGTTATAAACATAAGAGATAAGATAAGATACTTAAACACAAGTACCGATGAAGAAATTGCTGTTCTTGGTCATTTGAAACAATTTATTTATTTAGTTTATTTGATAGGGTCGATGCAAATTACATAGTAAAGCTTCTGCCTGTTACAAACAGCTGTAGTAAGTGATGCTTTGCATATAGAGATTATAGCTGTTGCTAGTTTCCAGCTCCTGTTCCTCTTAGGCTCTTAGTAAGATAGAGGAAGATAGAAAGATGTCAAGATTACATAGAAACATTACATGTGGAAACATTAAAAGAAGACCAGAGGGTGAATATTTATAAATCAGTTATAGATCATTACAGAAAAGCTAAAAATGCTCACATCTCTGATTTTGCTTTAGCCATGCTTTAAAGCTTTTGTTAAAAGTCTTTATATCTGTATTAGTTTTATTTCTGTTGGTAGTTTGTTCCACATTCGAGAGCCTTTTATAGAAAAAGCTGACTGTCTGCTAGCTCTTCATTTATTTGTTCAGCTTTGTTTTGCAGAGTTCATAATTATGTGAAATGGCAAAGTTCATATTCCACCTTTTAGAGAATTCAGAGACTTTTTTGAATTTAATATTTAGTAAATTGTTAAAAGTTTAATCTTTGTTAGTTGGATCCCTGAAATAATATCAGTGATGCAGAAACTTGTAGAATAACATGATGACAGAGATAATGTAGATTTAGAGGTCAATGGGATCTGTAGAAATCAGAGCAAACTCTGAAAAGCAACGTTTATTAAAAGTGACTGAACAGCAGCTTTATGAAATTCCTTCAGCTACTTGATCTAAGCCCTCTATATAGTTCTGTATGTATCTCTTCATTATTCTCTTACTGCTCTCCTCTAAACTGTCTCCTCTATCTTTTTTAATCCTTCCTGTTCCTCCTTCTCCACCACCATCCCGTATCTCATCCAGAACAAAGGGTCCCTGCAGTTTGAGGACAAGTGGGATCTGATGCGGCCCATCGTTCTCAAGCTGCTCAGACAGGAGGCCGTCACCAAGCAACAGTGGTTCGACTTGTTCTCGTAAGAGATGCTCTCCTCTCTCTCCTCTCTCTCCTCCGTCCTGTCTTATTTCTGTCTGTGTTTGAGAGAATGGACCGGCGCAGCTGCTCGTAGAGCTTAACTTCAGAGCCGTAAAACAATGTGGGGCATCTCAGCAGCACATAAAAGCAGCTGACGGGTTTAGTTTTTACCAACAGGTGCTGGACTTTACGTTGTCACCTCAAAATGTCATCAGTTTGTAGGTACGCCAGTTTTGGGGATTATCCTGATTATGAACCAGGAAGGAGAAGTGTCTCGTTTCCAGCGTTTGAATGCCACACCCTGCCTTGTAATGTTAGAAAACTACATGAAATACATCTGTTTGAAGTTATAAGTCTAAGTTATAGAGCTGACAAGTACAAGTTGATCTAGTATAATGCTGGTTCCTTCTTTGTTGAGGTTAAAGTTGTGATTTCTTCGGGCACTTTTTCTTCGTCCAGCTGGAGTGATGAGGATGACATGATTGGTGCTGTGCTACATTTATAACGACCCCCAAGCTGTCCTATACGTTTAGGGGAAGCAGTAATTGTTCTCATTTATGCTAGGAGGTAATAAACAGGTTAAAGATAAACAGGTTGTGATATCAGGGTGTGTAATTAAAGAATTACTTTTAATGTCAGAGCGAGTTAAGGAGTAAAAGCAGTCGAGAAGAGGAAGTTAGTGTTTTCTCTTTTTGCTCTTGGGGGAAGAGAGGAAGAGAGAAAGGAGAACTAAACAAAGAGATATTAACTTTCTGCACAAACTTCTCCAAAAGAAAACAGGAAGAGGTCACGTTTGGTTTAGGACATATTAAACCAAACACAGTAGAGTGTGTAAATAACTTTGTGTAGAGGTGTATCGTGTTGTAAAGACAATCTGAAATGGGAAAGTTGACCCAAGACTCAAGTGTGTATTTGATGTATCTGATGCATCTGATGTATATCTGATGTATCTGATGTATATCTGATATATCTGATATATCTGATGTATCTGATGTATCTGATGTATCTGATGTATCTGATGTATCTGATGTATCTGATGTATATCTGATATATCTGATGTATATCTGATGCATCTGATGCATCTGATGCATCTGATGCATCTGATGTATATCTGATGTATATCTGATATATCTGATGTATCTGATGCAGTGTTGCTCTTTTTCACTGAAATGGAAACCAAATGTTTTTTCCAGTGTTGTCCTGTTCGGTGCTGGATTCTCTGGAAACATCACTGTGATGTTTTTTAAAGCCTTCAGAGACTCTGCTCCAACTTCTTTTTGGTGCCAAGAAAAATGTTGAACTGTATTTGTTTCCTGGCAACGTAAACACAAGCTTTTTGAAAAGGATGCTGTGAGGTTCCCAGACTTCCCAGAACCCTGTAGTTTTCAGTGGCAGCAGCATCGCCTCAGTGAAAGTCAGATGTGTTGTGCTGTAATGTGTTGTGAGAATCAAATATATAAAGCTCATTTATTCCTCCTTTCTTTGTGTGCCTCACAGAGACGTCCATGCTGTGTGTCTATGGGATGATAAAGGACCTGCAAAAATCCATCAAGCCCTCAAAGAGGATATCCTAGATTTTATCAAACAAGCACAGGCTGTAAGTGTTTACATCTGCTTGGACTGGTTTGTGTGTTTTTTTGTTTCTGTCTCTTATGTCTGTTTGTTTGTTTATTTATCTAAACACACGCCCCCTAACATTAATACGATGGTACTTCAGCCCGTCAATTTCATATCTGAATAAGCACCAGAGACACTTTTATGAAGAAGTCACAAAAGCCAACTTACATGTGGCAACACTCAGTATGGTGCAAGACTGAACTAAATGCCATCCATCCATTATCTGGACTGCTTATCCTGTTCAGGGTCATGAGGGGCTGGAGCCAATCTCAGCTGACTTTGGGCAGAAGGCAGGGTACACCCTGGACAGGTCACCAGCCAATCACAGGGCGAACATGTAGAGACAACCATTCACGCACACTCTCATACCTAGGGGCAATTTAGAGTGACCAATTAAGCGGGAGCATGTTTTTGGACTGTGGGAGGAACCCAGGGTACTTGGAGAGAACCCACACATGCACAGGGAGAACATGCAAACTCCACACAGAGAGGCACCTGCCCCACTGGGGACTTGAACCAGCTGTGAGGCAATAGTTACATAGGCAAAACTTTTAACTGATCAGAAGATTGTGTCTCTGTCATTTTGATTTAAAACTGGAAACTTCAAGACAGGATAAGATCCAGTCCCATCTTACAGACAGGACTCAGTCTGATCTCATCTCAATCCACCATGAGCAGAGCACTTTGCAGCATTTAGCAAGTTACAGTGGCAAGGACAAACTTCCTTTAACCGGCAGAAACCTCCAGCAGGACCAGACTCATGTTAGACACACATCTGCTGAGACCGTGTTGGAGAGAGGGATAGAGGTAGATGAAGAGAGAGAGAGATGATAGTGGTGAGACGGATAGTAGTAGTTGTAGCAGCTGGAGTCTGGGACGTCCACAGCAGCAGAGATCCAGAGGAACCTACGAGACAAGGGAGCTCAGGGACTCCAGAAAGGTCTATGGTTTGTAACTTTAATGGGACAGGAAGAGTTAAAGTGAGAGACAGGCAGAGAGAGGAGAGAGAGGGGAAGACAAGATCCCAGGCAAGGACAAACTTCCTTTTAACAGGCAGAAACCTCCAGCAAGACCAGACTCATGTTAGACACACATCTGCAATAGTTGAAGCACCTGTCATGGAACAGACGTGTTCACCTGCTAGGAAGAGAGATGTAGGGACTAAAACATCAGGGTGCTCCTTAAGTATTCATCAGTTCTCCTCCCCCTCATCTAACTTTGGTCCACGTCTCTGTTCTCATGGCAGCGCGTGTTGAGCCACCAGGATGACACAGCACTTCTAAAGGCCTACATCGTGGAGTGGAGAAAGTTCTTCACCCAGTGCGACATCCTGCCCAAACCCTTCTGCCAGTTAGAGATCACGCTGATGGGCAAACAGGGCAGCAACAAGAAAACAAACATGGAGGACAGCATCGTACGCAAGGTGAGAGGAGGAAGAAGAGAAAAGCTGAGTCATGATAACTATAAGGACCAGAAAGAGATGTTAGACAGAAGGTGACGCAGGAGCTGAACCAGACAAGAGTCAGATGTAGGAGTTGTTATATTTTTGTGAGGAAGGTCTCTGAGATAAATATATGTGTTGTACAAAGTGCAGGAAGCTGTGGGTGACTATGATTCAGAGAGCAGAGGGAAGAGTTTTTGTAGAAACCTCATAAATAACTCGAGCTTTGACTTGTGCATGGCTGAAAACGGAGAGTAACTTATTCATCAAGAGGACGTTAGCGCCCCTGATGTGCACTCATTTCTGCCCCTTCCATATTTTTTTGCAGCTCATGCTCGACACGTGGAACGAGTCGATTTTCTCCAACATTAAGAGTCGCCTGCAGGACAGCGCCATGAAGCTGGTGCACGCAGAGAGGCAGGGGGAGGCGTTCGACTCCCAGCTTGTTATAGGCGTCAGAGAGTCGTACGGTAAGAGATAAACACACAGAGAAGGATTAATGCAGAAACACAAGTTACTACAGGTGGATGCAATAGGAATGAAGTAGATGACTAACCACACTCTCTGTCTTTCTGTCCGAACAGTGAACCTGTGTTCAAACCCGGAGGACAAGTTGCAGATCTACAGAGATAACTTTGAGAAAGCGTACCTCGACTCCACAGAGAGGTTTTACAGAACACAGGCACCGTCCTACCTGCAGCAGAACGGCGTCCAGAACTACATGAAATACGTAAGCTGCATTAATGTTGATTATTACGAGCTCAAGTGTAAGTTTGAAGGTTATATATATATATACTTTAAGTTATATTTTTAGGCTTCTACACCTTTATTTTATAGAAGAGAGGACAGTGGATAGTGTAGGAAACTGGGAGAGAGTGGGGGAATTACATGCAGGAAGGAGGCCGCAGGCTGGATTCGAACTTGGGTCATCCGCTACATGAGCGCGCAACTTAACCATTAGGCCAAGTCTGCGCTTCTTTGAAGGTTATTTTAACATGCCAGAAAGATTACAACTCAAGAATACTCCATTCTTGCACGGTGCTGGAGCTCCAACTTCATGAAGGCAGAGTTGAAAGAATGAAATCATGAAAACTGTCACATCTCGTGTTTCTGTAGAGCAGAATGTAATCTCATTTTATCAGTTGCCTCTTGAGTTTTCAGATGTTTGCATTAACATACTTTATGTAAAGATTTAAAGAGAAGCATGCAAGTTTTAATCATGTGTGTGTGTGTGTGTGTGTGTGTGTGTGTGTTGCCCAACAGGCTGATGCAAAGCTGAGAGAGGAGGAGAAGAGAGCACTTAGATATCTAGAGACACGTCGTGAATGTAACTCGGTTCAAGCAGTAAGTTGACTTTTTCATCTCACGTCCATTTTGCCCTTTTCATTAATTTTCCTTGCAGTGTTTTTCCTGAATGTGTCCCTTTTTGTTTATGAAGACAGTTAAGACAAGTGTTAATTAATCTCAAAGTTCATCTCACACTCTGTCTCTCTTTGCTCTCTTGCAGCTTATGGAGTGTTGTGTGAATGCTTTGGTGACTTCTTTCAAAGAGACCATCCTAACTGAATGTCCAGGGATGATCAAACGGAATGAAACAGACAGTGAGTACTGCAGAATCCTAAGTTGTGGATGTGGACACTCCTCTGTCCTCTTGACTCATGCAGGAGTAACCCCGCCTCTGAATTCCTCACTGATCTGTTTGAGTCTAACACTCTGCTTCTTGTGTAACATCGATCTTCTTTCCTCTGGAGCAGGGCTGCACCTGATGTTTTCATTAATGGACAAGGTTCCCAGTGGAATCGAGCCGATGCTGAAAGACCTGGAAGACCACATTATCAATGCTGGACTGGCAGACATGGTGGCTGCTGCTGAGACTATCACTACTGTACGTGCACAAACTCACTCTTGAGAAATTGTTTCTTCTCGGCTCTCTTCACAGATCATGTGCTCAAGGTGAAATACAAACTTTAGTTTATTCAGGGGTGCCACAGAGGACAGAGGTGTGGGTTCAGACCACAGTATCTGCTTAAAGGACATATCACTGCTTAAGTTTGGCTGCTTTAGAATAATATATCAGTCATTACAAAATACAGAGAGATCATTTCTTCATTGTTATTTGTGCTCAAGTCGTACAATTTAAACAACATGCCTGATATTGGACTTTTAGGTTTCCAAAACCTTCTAAATGCACCTTAAAAATATTAAAAGTACCCCTTAAAATAGAATCATTGTACAATCAATCAATCTTTATTTACAAAGCACCAAATCACAACAAGTTTTATCCTCAGACTCTTTCCAAACAGAGCAGGTCTAGACCGTACTCTATGTATGATTATTAACAAAGACCCAACATCAAGACAGGATCAGATCCAGTCCCATCTTCAAGACAGGACTCAGTCTGATCTCATCTTAATCCACCATGAGCAGAGCACTTTGCAGCATTTAGCAAGTTACAGTGGCAAGGACAAACTTCCTTTAACAGGCAGAAACCTCCAGCAGGACCAGACTCATGTTAGAGAGACAGCTGCAATAGTTGAAGCAAGTAGTTTGTGTCACCTGCAGATATTAAAGGGTGTTAACATGAGGGATGAGTAAAATAATGCAGTGCAGCTTTTAAAATCTGTGCAGTAGTTACATATGTGTTGATGTGTGTGTGTGTGTGTGTGTGTGTGTGTGTGTGTGTGTGTGTGTGTGTGTGTGTGTGTGTGTGTGTGTGTGTGTGTGTGTGTGTGTGTGTGTGTGTGTGTGTGTGTGTGTGTGTGTGTGTGTGTGTGTGTGTGTGTGTGTGTGTGTGTGTGTGTGTGTGTGTGTGTGTGTGTGTCTGTCCAGGACTCTGAAAAGTACGTGGAGCAGTTGTTAACTTTGTTTAACCGCTTCAGTAAGCTTGTAAAAGAAGCCTTCCAGGATGACCCTCGCTTCCTCACGGCCAGAGATAAGGTCTGTTTATCTCTCCTCCAAAGTGCTGCTTACCTGAGAGTTCTAATTTTAAATTCACCTTAACGCTGCTACATGTTTATTTGCTTCCTGCAGGCTTATAAAGCTGTTGTCAACGACGCCACAATCTTCAAACTGGAGCTACCTTTGAAGCAGAAAGGGTGAGTGGAGCGACTTGTTTTGTCTTCACAAATGTGGACTGAAATTTTTCATAACCAGGGATGCAGAGTGTTCACAGTGTTGTTTTGTGTTTGTAATTGTCTGTCTATCCAACCAGTGTGGGTATGAAGACCCAGCCGGAGTCAAAGTGTCCTGAACTGCTGGCAAACTACTGTGACATGCTGCTGAGGAAAACTCCCCTGAGCAAGAAACTCACTTCAGAGGAGATCGAGCTCAAACTCAAAGAAGTGGTGAGTCCTCGTCTTGTTTGCCTGACCTCTTCGGTCCTGTTCCTCTTCCTCACTCATATGTTCTGTCGCTCTCTCTCTCTCTCTCTGCAGCTTCTGGTGTTGAAGTACGTCCAGAACAAAGACGTGTTCATGCGTTACCACAAAGCTCACCTGACCAGGCGCCTGATTCTGGACATCTCTGCAGACAGTGAGATTGAAGAGAACATGGTGGAGTGGCTGAGAGTGAGTTATTCTTTCACTAAGACAACAAAACTAAAGTGCAAGAGCTGTGCTTAGGTTCTGACATGGCTTTAAGAATTGCACTGAATTAGAAAATATATATAGATCAATAAAACAAGTGCCATCTTTTGTCCAGGCAGCGTTGGATACTCTCATAAAAACATTAGTTTGTTATTAAAAATGAGGCGTGGTAGTAATATTAGTAAATCTCCTTTGCGATGTCGTCTTCTTTCCTGTCCTTTGCATTCTTTCATGATGGTATGTGTGTCTGTGTGTGTTTTCAGGAAGTAGGAATGCCTGCAGATTATGTCAACAAGCTGGCCAGGATGTTTCAGGACATCAAAGTCTCAGAGGACCTCAATCAAGTCTTCAAGGAGATGCACAAACACAACAAGCTTGCACTGCCAGGTACTTCACACAAACTCAAACACATAAAGATGCATTCTCACACAGAAGGAAAGTGTCTCTGATGAAGAGTGTGTTTTGAAATATGCGATCTGTTCCGTGTGTTTGGTAGCGGACAGCGTGAACATTAAGATCCTGAATGCTGGAGCCTGGTCCCGAAGCAGTGAGAAGGTTTTTGTGTCCCTCCCCACGGAGCTGGAGGATCTGATCCCGGAGGTGGAGGACTTCTACAAGAGGAATCACAGCGGCCGCAAACTTCACTGGCATCACCTCATGTCCAATGGCATTGTGAGTAAAGAATGGAAGATTCTACTGCCAACAAAAGGAATCTTATCTGGTCAAAATCTAGTTTTTATCACACCTGGAGTAAAGACATATATCCCTTTAGGACATCTCATCATTCTATTTCTTATTTTGGCTCCCTTTTCATTTCTATGCTGTTTGACCTTTAAGTTAAATGCATGTTGGTGAAGAGAAAAGGGGGAGCAAGCTTTGAAAAACTCCTGCTGCTAGCTGAGTATTTCCTCTGCTAGAATCTTTCAGCAGTTAAAACCAAATTGAGGAGAACACACTGCATTTAGATAAATACAAGGACACTAAATCTTTGTTTCTCCTTCCTTCTGCTCAGATCACCTTCAAAAACGAGGTTGGACAGTACGACCTGGAGGTGACGACGTTCCAGCTGGCCGTGTTATTTGCCTGGAACCAGAGACCCAGAGAGCGAATCAGCTTTGAGAACCTGAAACTCGCCACAGAGCTGCCTGACGCGGAGCTACGCCGAACACTCTGGGTCAGACCAAGGAAATATTTTAATTACGGTTTTGAATTGTCATTATTCAGACTGAATATTACCAAAGATTTAATGTGTACGCTGTTAGTTGTGGGTAAGAACACCCTGCAGATGGGATAGATCTTATCCAGCTACCTTGCATTTCTTAAAGTCATCAGCCGTACTTTGATGTAAGGTCACTGCATACTTGTTTGTTAGCATCATCATATCTTAAAGTGTACCTTCCCTCCTCTCATGCAGTCTTTGGTTGCCTTCCCCAAGCTGAAGAGGCAGGTGTTGTCTTATGACCCTCCTGTTAACTCGCCCAAAGACTTCACAGACAGCACACTCTTCTACGTCAACCAGGAGTTCTCACTCATGTAAGTTCTGAGTTTTGTGTTATTTAAATATATAAACTATCTCTGATTGATTTCCTGAGTCCCCACTGATAAAAGCTGGAACAGTTGCATACATACCAGGCGTCACTTTAAGAAAACACAGTCATATATGTAGAAAATGCACATGAAACATGTCGTCTGAACCTCAGGTCTGCAGCTATAACTATGCATGTTGTCACTAACACTTCACCATCACTAACTGTTGTTCTTAATGTGTTTAGTTATTGATCCATCTGTGTGTCTGTGTCCGTCATTCCCTCAGAAAAAACTCCAAAGTCCAGAAGCGGGGGAAAATCAATCTGATTGGTCGGCTGCAACTGACGACAGAGCGAATGAGAGAAGAGGAGAATGAAGGAATAGTCCAGCTTAGAATACTCAGAACTCAGGTACGACTGACAAGACAGCCCTCACACACGGTCTGTTCATGAGTCTAACATGAGTCTGGTCCTGCTGGAGGTTTCTGCCTGTTAAAGGAAGTTTGTCCTTGCCACTGTAACTTGCTAAATGCTGCAAAGTGCTCTGCTCATGGTGGATTAAGATGAGATCAGACTGAGTCCTGTCTGTAAGATGGGACTGGATCTGATCCTGTCTTGATGTTGGGTCTTTGATAATAATAGAACATAGAGTACGGTCTAGACCTGCTCTGTTTGTTGTGATTTGGAGCTATTTAAATAAAGATTGATTGACATTGTCAGATAAATGTTGAACTCTCTGTTTTCACTGACTGTAAGTTCTGTCCTTTATCTCTCCTCACTGAGGGATCATGATGAGGTGGAACTATTACAGTGACTAAAAACGATGTCAACTCTTCTGTTTTCCTTCTCCAGGAGGCAATCATTCAAATCATGAAGATGAGGAAAAGGATTAGCAACGCACAGCTGCAGACGGAGCTGGTGGAGATCCTGAAGAACATGTTCCTGCCTCAGAAGAAGATGATCAAGGAGCAGATCGAGTGGCTCATCGAGCACAAGTACATAAAGAGGGACGAGACTGACATCAACACCTTCCTCTACATGGCCTAGGCAGGAAGGGAGGGGAGCGATTCTTGCTCTCTTTTTTTTAAACTCCTGGCCGGCAATCAGCGCTTTGAAAACCTGCGAGGGGACAGGGGCGATGATCAAACGGATGTGTTTGTGGGGAAAAAAAGGATATTGGTGATGACAAGAAGGGAGCATTTCAAGTGAAGAAGAGTCTCTCCAGCAGAAGTTTGGATGGTGTTTTGTGTTTGTTAGACACCGGTGTGTAATGCGAGTGTCGAGGCGTAGAGTTGAGTCATCGGACTGTCTGTTTGTCTCTGCTGCTGTCTCGTGTCGATCAGACGAAAGGGACTGCAGCGTTGTGCCATTTGCCTGCAGCTCAGAAGAAAAAAAAAAATAGTGACATTATTAAATTAAATACTTCCTGCCTTACTTTCATCAGCAACAGACTGCAGACAGAGGAGGAGAAGCAGTGACGATGGGACAAGCTGATATCAATCCTTTGCTTTCACCTAATGCCACAGCTGCCATCTTAACAGCAGCCATTTTGCATCCCTCTATTCTACATCTGTCTTTTTTTGTAAACCGGGAACGCAAAAATCTGGAAGCTGCCATTATGGAGGCGTGGACATGGATGGGAGGGATTAGTCGAAACTACCGTGGAGTATTTTGCCAAAATTGTGTGTTTGTAAGTGTGTGTGGGAGAGTGTGTGTGTGTGTGGATGTGTTCAGGTGCATGGTGTGCATCTAGTCTTTTAGGTGTGTGTATGTGTGCACTTTCAACAGCATGCTGCTTTATGAGTTTGTTTTGTTCATTGGAGGGTCTGTCACACTTTGAGGTTGAGTCTGTTAACACAGAAGAGACCAGCCGTCGATTAAATTATGATATTTAATGTTACTTTGTGTCACCTGTGGCTGGTTCAGTTTGTCAACAGGTAAACATAAACTTTATGGGCTTGATTTGGTGTTTAAGACCTGTGCTATGAAATGTTGCTCTGAAGAGGGACACATCTTTGAGACCAGGACGCCAGAAAATAGAAACACATATCTGAATTTTCACCTCAATAATCCGCTTAGAGAGTGAGTTTCTTTTTGCACAACGTCAAACTTAACAAACAAAATCATGTCATGGAGATAAAACTGATCAAGCTGCTTTCTTTCTGACCTTTCCTGGAGGACATCTCTCCTGGAAATTTGAGTTCATGCGGCCATCATTTCATTCGTTACCCCAATTTCTACCTAAACTCACAGATCCAACAGACGCCACTCTCTTTAGAAGGAATATAATCAGTCTGAAGTGATGGTGTGAAAGCAAAGGAGGCATTGGATGAGAGCTTATTGGTTTTATTGTGGTGATGCTTTCTGGGTGTCCTCTCTTTTTATTTTTAGTTCCAGTTAAGAAGCTATAGAATATTATTTCAGACTTGTTGCAAATTATGAAGACATCATTCTTGATGTGTGTGTGTGTGTGTGTGTGTGTGTGAGGGATGTTTTGGAGTCCTGCTGATTAACCCGACTAGCAGGAGTTTGCGTGTAGCTCTCTGTCCATGAGGAGGAAACTGGGGTTCTGTGTTTTACCTGAAAGTTACTTTAACAGGAACGCAGGTGGGTTCATTTAGCAGGTAAGAGTCCGGTCACTCAGGGTCACATGGATCTGCATTACATTGCTCTGTGACGTGTGGCAAAGTGAGTGATAGCTTATAAGAGATGGATCAATGCATGTGAGAGGGAAGAAGTTAAGACAATATAGCACAAAAAAACTTGGAGAGTGATTCAGAAAAAACAAGTTTTCCAACAAAGAGCACTTAAAGGATGTTTTTTTTAGTTTGTAAAATGAGTTGGAGAGGAATGTTGGATGTCATTGTGAGAGCTGTGGGTTTTAGAACGGACTATAATCATTATTGGGACTGAGGAAGCTCCTTGCGTGCATTTGGGCGTGCTGTAGAAACTCAAAATTGAATTTAAAATATCTGAACCCTTAAACAAGTTCTCCATAAATCTCTTAAAGGTCTGGGGCGCTGGTGGCCTAGCGGTCTAAGCGCCCTACGTACAGAGGCCACAGGCCTCTTTGCAGGGGTCGCCGGTTCGATTCCAGGCCGGTCAACCATTTCCTGCATGTCTTCCCTCACTCTTTACTCCCCACAGTTCCTGTCTCTCTTCAGTTGTCCAATAAAATAAAGGCAAAAAGGCCAAAAGATATAACTTTAAAAGAAATCTCTTAAAGGTCTGAAAACCTTGGACCAGCTGAAAACTCACCGTGTGATAAAAAACACTTTTTGAGAGCACAGGTTCCTCAAACTGCACAAACTGAAGACCCTTCCTTCTTCTTTCTTTGTTCCTCTCAGCTTTAACTCTAGAGATCCCCGTTATCCGTTGTGACTCCTGAATCCTCCAGTGTGGCAAAGAGCTGTTTGTTTTTGAGATACAGTTAAAAGGAGCAGACAAGTGTTTGAGTGTATCCTCCAGAGGCTGAGTGAAGCCTTTTAAAACATGTTTGAAAGCACTATAATCACATCAACGTTAGTTCAAGAATACAGGGTCTGCTGCAGAAACGTCAGTCCAGTGAATCAGATTCATTAAAGCATGATCAGTTGCACTTTTCTCCGAAGGCGCTCTTGAAGAGTTCATGTCAGAAACACTGTATTTAGAAACACGGGGACTCCTCCTCCTCCTCCTCCTTCCTGATATAGTTCCATTCATCTTCAGTCATTTTAACGCTGCTTTTATGAATCGTGAGAGAGCATCTTATTCATCTCTGGTTTCGGATATCATCATGTGATCAGTGAGGAAGAGGACAGAAGACAGTGAATGTGTGGGAATGTTTTTTGTTTTCATATTTATTCGATATTTATGAAGAATGTTTCTGTTTTTCTTTGTCGGTTCAAATGTTCATGTTTCCTTTTCCTTCTTTGTTTTTTGGTAACATGCTTCCTTTAGTGTATTGTTTAACTTTAAAGAGAAAAAAGGATGATTTATTTCATACTTCTAGTTTGTCAAACTGAAATGGTTAGAGAGCAGGTTGGCAATAACAAGATTTACATTTGACTCACTTTCTTATAAAAACTAAAGATCAAACCAAGACGTCGTCTTTTCTGAATGCAGGGAAGCGTTTCCTGAAAGGATAGAAACTCCTCTTATTGATCCCATTATGCAGGTCTTCTAACTCTATATGCACAGAGAAGCTCAGTTAGCATTATGCTGTTAGAACACTTAACCTAAACACATGTTCAGATGCATGGAGCACAGTGAAAGCTGAGTTATTAAGGACAGTTGTTCTTTCTCTGGTCTCATTTAGTTTCCTCAACAAATTCAAACAAACGTTCTGCCTCTCATTTCTTTTTAGATTGAACAGAAAATATGATCCCAAATTATCTGAATGTGTTACATGTTGTATGAACAACTTAGTGAGCCTGAATGTTAACAAGACAGAACACTAAATTGCACATTCAGAGTCCACCCTGTAGTCATATGTTGGAAGTCCAGATCCAGGACAAACTGAGAGAACTGATCATTACCTGTTCGGTGAAGCACTTTCTTGAGCTCTAGTGCAAGGCCCCCCTAAAAAGGGGTTTAATTGTGTGCATGAATTAACTTTCAGAAATAGTTTTTGGAACATGGAGTCAGTATTAGTCCGTACTTGAGTCCAAAGTTTCCTTGATTCTGGTTTAAGGACGCCCTAAATCGCCCGCAAGCTTCAAAAACATTCTTATCCATTAACTTCAATCTGTCACCGGTCGGACAACATCTCAAAACTTCATCAGCATGCATGTTCAATCTCCAATACTTCAGCCTTTCCACAACATCTACCTTTTTGTCTTTTAAAATCTTCAGTTTTGGATCCTTTAACTGAAATGTGTCTTTTCATTTAAAGGTTATTACTGAGATCATACGTAAATGTGTTGAACTACATTATAGAGACAGGTTGTCTATTTCTTTCTCCTCCATTTATGCACAGGGGGGTAAATATTTAAAATACCTCAGTATTATGCAGTCCAGTCCTCATCCATCAATAACTATGAACTCAGCGCTACAACGTTAAACATTACTAACACCTCTATGACTGTGTCAATAGAAAACTGAGCGTTCAGGAGACAATGAAAGTTGACTTTATGCACAGTCTTAGTGGATTTGGCAGAGTCATTGGCTATTTTCAGATATAGATTTCAGATAACACTCCACAACTTGTTCATTATCCACAGCTTCATTGAGTTTATGTCACTACACACTAAGTTTCAATGACTTCTTCAGTTTAACTTTAATTCATTGAATGTTTTTATGAATCTGAGCCAACAGTACAACTTTCAGTCAGAGCTTTAAAAAGAAAAGTCAACAGAATTTATATTTTATCCATTTCTAATTCAGCACAGCACACAAAGGTGTCACTTCCCTCCTTGGTAACATTTTTTAACATATGAGTCTCTTTTTATTTAACATTACTTGTTATAAATGATTTAAATCGATGGTGTAATATTCTGTCCATCATAATAAGTCTGTAGCTTTTTAAAAGTCCTGGTAAAAGAAGATTTGATTTCAGTAGAAGTTCAAAGAAGTGAAAGCTTTTTCCCCCTCTGTGAATGATGGAGTAGGAACTGTGGTTGTATTGTTTTTCTCATTTGAATCCTGATCACCTGCCCATCAGCCTGGCCTACACAGGGGGGCAGACCCACCTGTAGCCTTGCATAAAGACAAAACTTGAAGTAAACACAATCGGTGACAGCCTAAACTAGCTGAATGTTTGTAACATCGAACTTTGAGTGGAAGGAGAGTGGTTCGACCACTTTCATGTGCTGCATTGTTTTCCTTGTTTCAAATGTTTTGAAAGTTGACCTATTTATTTCCTGGCAAAATAAAGACAACTGTTATGACAGAGAGTTCTGATTTTTCTTCTCTTCACCGTACTGTTGTCTCTGAGAGCAATAAATACAACATGTTGAGCACTAATTCTCAAAATAGAAAAAGAGAATGAGACATTTTTTTCCTTTCTTCTCCAGAATGAACTTGAAATATGATATACATCAAAAAAGAAAACATTGATAGAGACTCAAAAAATGCTGCTCCTGATCCTGTATCTCTAGAGTAGGGGTTCGGGACCAGGGGAGCATCCGGCTCGGCTGGTGGTGAAGCTTTCAGCGGTGTGTCTGCCCCCTGGTGGCTGGCTGCAGTACAGGTCAAAGCAGTCTAACTACACTAAAATAAATACACGTCGTACGAATGTTTCTCCCATCCGTATGCTGTGGTGATATGTAGTTAGTATTTGACTGTTTTGTGTTCAAGGCCTCTTTTTCCTGAAAAGTTTCTTCTTCGTTAGTTATTAGAGTTTAAAAAAACGGGGTTTTACTTCTGGGTTTCCTTTGATTCACAGCCGCCGTAGAGGGAAACTCCAAAGGACACACAGCGTCTTGTGACGTTACGCTGTAGGGCGGAGCTTGTTACAGTGGCTTCACAGGCTCTGGCTGCACAATGGCGGCGCCCAGGAGCAGGATTTTTTGGCTTTCGAACTGTAAAACGGGAAGAGGCGGAGCAACGCTGTCCATTTTTATTTACAGTCTATGGTCGGGACCCCCTGGGGGGTCGTGAGATGTCTTCCAGAATGTTTTTTTTTTTTTTAAAGTTACCTAAAAAGAGTAAAATTTTACCAATTATAGTACAAAATATTGCAAAAATAGATGCTAAACTTGAAATAAAACCTTGAAAATAGAAAATGTAATGAGTTTTCTGCCTTTATTTGTTGCCAGATGACTCCTAAGTTTAGGGTTAGTGAACAGTTAATTATCAAAAGCATCAGTAGCAGCAGGTTAATTCATAACAGCACAGGAAACACAGACACATGCTCATAAAGGTGGGCTAATTTTCTGCAGACCAGCTAAATGAAGCCACATTAAATCCCTTTGAGGGACAGTGGAGGTCACAAGTCTTTGGCACCAATATTTTGGGGGTCGTGGGCTGAAAAGTTTAGGAACCCCTGCTCTGAATTTTCCCTTAGGGATAAATAAAGTACATTCTATTCTATTCTATTCAATTCCAGAGGAGCAGCTTCTTTATGATTTTTTGATCCAGGGTGGGTTGAGGTAAGAATAAAACCTCTTCCCAAGCAGACACGTTTTATAGCCATCAACCACTTTCACCAGATGAAAATTAAAACTATGTAATCAGCAGAAAGACTAGACAGAGCAGCCTATCCTTAACAAACAAACCTGTTTTACCTTCTGTTTACATAATAGAGCCTTAATAAATATACATATATAATATCAGTAATGCTTACAGGCTGCTGTTAAACGGCACGTCACTATTTTGGGTCAGTGAGTTTGTAATCAGTGAAAACGTGAAGAGAAAACATGTGAGAGCCAAAAATAAGGGATTGTTGCTTTAAAACATTCACGTTTCACCCTCTTCAACCACGGAGGGGGGGTCGGGAATTACAGTGTTTTTTTTTTACAGTGTTTACTTTCAGTAGAATATTGTACTAAGTGATAAATAAAGAGTATAATTGCGTTTTTGTACATTTTCATTGTAAAAAATGTGTCCATGTGAACGTTTGAATCCGAATGGGAAGGCTTATTTCTCATTACACCCCTATAAAGCAGTGGTACAGTCCACTCCCCGGAAACCGTAGCGACAGCCTGAACCCCGGTGTGAGAGAGGAGAGAGGAACTGATTTGTCAGCCGGTGACGAACAAACTGAAGACAAAGTAAGTATCCGGTTGTATCTGTAGGACTTCACACATCATCAGATATTAAATCAATAATTGAATCTTTAATGTTGTTGAAGCTGGGATCAAATCAATCCGAATGACGTGTCTGTTGACAAACAAGCTAACGTTAGCAGCGCTGCTATGACAGCCAGCTAGCAAACAAAAGAAGTCTCCACAAACTGAGCCTCAAACTGCGTGAACACAACAATGTGTGCCGCATGGTGTAATAAGAGGTGGTTTTATACTTCAGTGACAAGCAGCTGCGAGATATGCTCACGATTTTTAATGCTAATCACGTCAACCTGTTTTATGCTAGCACCTACGGAAGCCGGGTGGCCGTAAAATCAGAAGTCAAACTCCTCGATAAAGCGAAGGCGTTCATGTGACGGCCGGTGTGTCCCTGTCTGTGACTGGATGATCACACAGGAGGTCTCACTCTCAGAGCCGGACCTAACAGACCTGGTGCCCTAGGGGAGATTTGAACTGGTGCCCCTACAGTCTATGGGTGCCCCTTTAACTGTAACCAACTCCAACAATCACATCACAAATACACTGACAGACAACTGACATCCAGCTGCATGTTTCACAGGGTTCCTTTGTTTTAATATAAAAATGACCTCTAAAGGAACATTAATAAAATGGTGGGGGTCAGGTCATGTTTGTAAATTGTAATATACAGTCTATGATGAGAACCGGTTCTCAAACATTTTTACCTGGTAAAAAAAGATATGCTATCCTTTATTTGTCCTACAACGGGGACTTTTAAGTGTTACAGCAGCAAAGTAGACCGTGCAAAACAGTATAAAGAATCAGAATCAGAATCAGCTTTATTGGCCAGGTATGCTTGAAAACACAAGGAATTTGACTTAGGTAAACTGTGCTCTCTTTGTACAAGGCATAACAATAAGACATACAAATAAAAATAAAAATATAATAACATAACATCAGCTATAAATATAAAAGAACAACAAATTGGCATGACTAATATGTGCAGGCTAAAATAATATGATAATAGTGCAGTGGTGAGTAGCAGAGGTAGTTTTAACATTATAAAAATAGTAGTTAAATAATAAAATAAATAGAAATATGGAATTCTGCTTGGAGAATTGTTGCATTGTATATTTACAGAGAGTATTGATCCAACAGGTATGACACTGTTATGGTTTAGTGTTCATCAGACAAGCAAACAAGAGCCGATAAAATAGCAATTATTAAAAAGTTATTAGCAATTAAAATGAAAGAAGTAAAAAAATAAGCACATCTTACAACATTTATACACAACTAAATAAGTACATTTACAAATAAGGTCAAAAAAAAAAGAAAGAAGAAGTAATAACACTGATATTTAGCTGGAAAATAATAACACAATTTTATTACCCGGCTCTCTTACTGATCTCCAAGTTGTGTAAGAAGCTTGATTCTGATTGGTCAAAACCCCTTGACAGTGGTTATTAACATTCACTAACATGAGCAACACCAGAGTCAAACTGATCGCATGCATTCATATCAAAACAATCCACTGAAAAGAGTTTGGTCACATTTAACAGGCAGATAAGAATCCATCACCATGGAACTCTAACTGACGTGGAATCACTGGGATTATTTTGAAAAACTGTGAACATAAATCATTTTAAATCAATAAAATAATATTTTGACAGAATGGTCAAAAACATTGATGGTCAAGACCCCTCCGCTTCATGTAGGTGTCTTATCTCACCCTGTTAGGATTCTTTTTCCCATAACAACCTGCTAACCATACATCCCTTACTTAAAATGCACAATGTAACAGTTGTAGAATTTATTCAGTCCTTATGTAACACAATCATTTTCACAGTGATAGCAGTTTAAACAAAGCAACAGTCATGTATTAAGTGATGACTGAAAAGGCAGAAGCAAAATGCTTGTTTAAGCTCACAGCTTCCAAAGTGTGAAGAAAACAACAACAACAAAACAAAAACAAGTAAATCATAAACACTTATTATAACCCTCAAAAACTGATTTGAATACCATTTTATGGACCTCCATGGATGAGACTGACAGCAGAGGGGAAGACACTGTCCTTGTGGTGCGAGGTTCCACTCCTGATGGACAGCAGCCTCTTGGCGAAGGAGAGAAACTCTGAGGCGGTATCTGGGCTGATAGGAGGTCAGCCTTAATTGTACCTGCATGCCTCGGGGTCCTAGAGGGATGCCTGTTTACAGCC
Organism: Notolabrus celidotus; assembly: GCF_009762535.1. Classification (NCBI taxonomy): domain Eukaryota; kingdom Metazoa; phylum Chordata; class Actinopteri; order Labriformes; family Labridae; genus Notolabrus; species Notolabrus celidotus. Next base: position 31,723,647 of record NC_048285.1, on the reverse strand, counting down.
AGGAACACTAACATTAAGAGGCAAATGAGATGTTATCAGGCCGCACTCACACAACATTAAAATAACTATAAAGTAAGATATGTATAGCATGCATCTTTAACCTTTTCCTCGTGCTAATGACGTCTCGTCTGTTCTTGTTTTTTGCTCTTAGGAACAAGTTTCACAGACATCTATACAGAATCTGACACACTGGACAAGCTAGTAAGTACTCTAGCCTCTGATTGGTCCAAGAATCATCACAGTGGTTTGCAGGGACGGTTTTAACTGAGCTTTTGATTCCTTTTACTCAAGAATCTTTTAGATCTGAATGGACAAGGCAGCCAGAAGTACACGGGTAAGACCTTCATCAGGCGGCTTTTATTCTGAGATAGTTCACTGATTGTTGGCATCAAGAGATGTGTGTGGAGGAGGATGAAGTCTGGATGTGTTATCTCACTAGGTTTGTGATTTTGTGAATGTTTTGTGTAGCCCAGCTAGTGAAGCCCATGAAAGGTTCGGTGATGCCTGTGAAGAAGAAGAGGAAGCTCCCTGCTGCAGAGGAGGAGCCCAAATGTAAAATTACCAGGTAAGCAGACTCAAACTCTCACCAACAGCATAACAGCCAAATTCCTCCAGATCCATGTCCGGTCTGTCTCCGATCTGTCACAGCATCAGAGCATCCCCAGTGTGTTTACTTTTCATTTAGAGATAGAATGAATGTCTTGTCGTTGTACTTTATAAACATCCTTTCTGAGTTATTTTAATACAACCCCTGTCTCCTATTTTAGTTTCACCCGACCTCAAATCCGTGGTGCCAGGCCGATTTCTGACAAGCTGTTCTCTGGGAAGAAGTGCCTGGCCTGGTTCCACAAGTACGCTGGTCCCGACAAGGTGGTCGGTCCAGAGGCCATGGAGCAGTTCTGTCTGGACATCGGTGTGGAACCAGAGAATGTGAGTCTACCTGTCTGCTGTACTTACCTTCTCCCTAACCTTGATCTTGATCTTCTATTCATCAAGCACTTTGCAAAGCTGGTTAAATTCAGCTTAAGCTCATTCCTTATTGACTTACAGAATTTGACTTTGTTTTGTTCTTTACATTTTTAAACTTCTAACTTGACGGGTCCCGTTAAAGGCCGCAGCAGAAGATGAAATCCACATGTAATTTGTAACCTCTCTGTCCTGCAGATTATCATGTTAGTTTTAGCGTGGCATCTAGAAGCAGCAACCATGGGTTTCTTCACAAAGGACGAGTGGCTCAGGGGAATGACGTTTTTACAGTAAGAGCTTTGCATGAATTAAACTCTATCCATGCTTTTTTTTTCTTCTCACAGCCAGGCCTCTCTCTGCACTCTAACAGTGTTTGCTTTGCGTGTGATCCTTTGCCTACTTACAGGTGTGACTGCACAGAGAGGTTACAGAGCAAATTGGATTACTTGCGCAGCGAGCTCAACGACTCTGTGGTCTTCAAAAACATTTATAGATATGCCTTTGATTTCGCCAGGGTGAGTCTACCGTCTGTTTTTACTGTTTAAAAAAGGGACCAAACATCTCGTTGATATCGGACTTTCTGCAGATCTGTGTTTAGAAATGTACTCAGAGTTTCAAACTCTCTTCCTCAGGAGAAGGACCAGAGGAGTTTGGACATGGACACAGCTAAAACAATGCTGGCCTTGCTGCTTGAGAGAACATGGTCTCTCTTTCCAGTCTTCCATCGGTTCTTGGAGGTAAACTGCTACGCTCTTATTTTGAAAGACCAAAGATAAGAAGATAAAGATTTTAATTGTTGAATGGAAGTGTTGGATGCATGCCAGTATTTCTCTCCGCTCCATTTTAAAACCGCCCACCACACGTTTATCTCTCCCACAGCAGTCCAAGTACAAAGGCATGAATAAGGACCAGTGGTATAACGTCCTGGAGTTCAGCAGGACCATCAAGACAGACCTCAGTAACTACGACGAAGATGGAGCTTGTGAGTAAACTAGAAAGGCTCTGACAACTTGGACTTGAAGCTGCTGTTGGTAGTCCTGGAATAAACATCAGTTCAGGGAGAGATTTTGAATGTCAACACTGCCCCTCCACACCAGATTTCCCTCTCACTACATCCCTCTCTGCTTCTGTAAGCCCCACCCACAAACAGATTGTAGTGCACGCTCAATCAGGACAATGTAGGAGGACCAATCAGGAGAGTGGCTCTGATTGGTCAGAGCTGACGGGAGCAATTAGAATTTATAGATTGCTGGATAAAGAGGCATATGAAAACACAGAGATCTCAAAATAGCTCATTTATTGATGGCTGTTGATTACTTTTTTGCCAAACACAGCACAAAATAAGTAGTTTTTTTTTACCCGAATCCTACCAACTGCACCTTTAACAACCTGGGAAGCTTAAGATTTGTCCATTTAAGTTTAAGATGTCAGTATGAGTGCAGATAAGGAAGGAACACATGTTTAAAAGTGAAAGATTTCACTCCGTCATCTCGAATACGATGACAGAATGTAGGCGGAGTTACTGTGGACGTGTTAAGTGTTGTGATGGTGCAATCAGCTGGTGAAATCTGTCACTCACATGCGAATTAAAAGCTGCTGCTGCCAGATAACCCTCTGCACCATGCGTTCAAAGTTTAGTGACCCCTTATTGGTTGGTGAGTTGCCATCATTTGCTGTGGCCCCTTTCCACTCGTCCTTTTGGCGTTCCTTCACTCAGCAGAGCCAGAGCGAGGAGTTATGTGACACTGGATGATGCAACACAGCTAATATGATAGCTTCCTTCATTTAGACTGTGGCTCCCTCCATTCCCTCAAAGGTCAGCTCTGCAGTGACCGTCTAAGATCCCTACAGAGTAAAAACAACAAGCCCAGATAAAGACTTATCAGTCCACACCAATTCTGATAACTATATCAGATGTCAAGTAAAGATAAGAAGCCTTTCGGTTTTCCCAAATCAATCAAGTGTCTTTAAAAAATGAGATTCACATTCATATTTAGAAACTGATCATCAACAGTTATCATGTCCTACTGATCAGCATTTATGTTTTCACTCTGAATGAGAGTAACTTCTACCTTGGTGCTCTAAAGCTGCTCTTTGCTGCATCATTCCTCAGATTGAAAGCTCTTTAATCGTTGGATGTTTTGTGTGTTAATATTGTTCCTTTCTCGTTGTGTTTCCAGGGCCAGTGCTGCTAGACGAGTTTGTGGAATGGCAGAAAGCTTGGCCCACATCATAGCAGACAGCATCACGTCACCAAAAAGGAGAAAGAGGAAAAACAAAAACACACAAACACACAGGAGGAATCATTTTATCCTTTCAGAAGGCAAGAACTGCGGTTTTTCGATCTTACATATACTGACAGACTTTAACGATTTCAAACGCACAAACATGGACTACAGAATCCTCTCTGCGGACTCTGGGTACAACCACATCCTCACGGAGACTATCTCTGTGCATCATCAGCCTACTGTGGTCAAAAAAAGCCTTTCTCTAACCGAGTAGTCTTTTTATAGAGTTCATTTGGAGACGAGAAGATGAGGATAAAAGAATGTTAAAGAATACAAAACATGAACTGGGAGAAGAACTGTGGAATTTGAGTTTTCTTTATAATTATTTTTTCCCATTTTGTGACTTATCTGTAGATGTTTCATATTAATAAAGAGAAAGTGGAAGTATTAAAATCAGTCTGTTAATAAGCGATGCGACCTCAAGGTTTTATGCAAACAACTGTGAAACATTCAAACAAACAAAGCAGATTTTAGTGATCTTAAGAGACTCCAGAAGTCCAGTCCTCCAAACAAAAGGCTCTCTGGGAAGCTGATTTACTTGGTGTGACACAATGAAAGCTTCACAAGGAGGAAGATGTGAGTGAACAAGTTGATAAGAAGTAAAATGAGAGCTTTCATGGTGTCATTTAAATCCTGTAAAAATCCTAATCAACATCGTTTAAGTTTAAACTCCATCTGTGGTTCTCCATCCATAACTGGAAGATGAAGCAGCTTCTTCAGGTCCTCCAAATGTCCCCGTTTCATCTCCCCTCTGAAGATCCGGTCTCATATGTCCATGTGGAAGTGTGGCCTCTCCTCTTTCCCCTCCTTCCCCGTCTCTGTGTCCAGCGGCCCTCCTGAGGCGGCGGCCATGATGGCGTTGAGACGTGTGAGAGAGAGGGAGCGCTGCTTGAGTCTGGGGTTGGGGCCCGGCTCATCAGGTTTTGGGTCTGGGAGGTGTCCGTATCGCTGGCCGTCCTCGTCGTACTGGTACAGGCGGATGACGCGGCTGCGGCGACCCCGGGAGGGCGGGGAAGTCGAAGGTTCTTCTTCTCCATCTTCAGAAGTGCTGTGTGCCATTGTGTCCGAAACTGTCTCATCATTTACATCTGCCTCCTCTTTCAATCCTTCCTCATCCTCTGTTTCCTCTCCTTCTTTGTTATCTTCCTCCTCCTCACTTCCTGTACTATCCTCTCCATCCCTATCACTACTACGTCTAATCTCCACTTCATTTCCCTCCTCTAACTCCTCCTCCTGTTTTGAGTCCCTGTTTTCCTCCTTGCTCTCTCTTTCATCCCTCTGCTCCTGATCCTCACTCTCATCCTCTTCTGTTCCACTCGGACTCCCTCTGTCTTTATCTGATAAATAAAAGGAAGCACTTGTCTGTCCTTCCTCCTCTGCCTCCCCATCACACCCTTCTTCACTTTCCTTCACACTCATTTGCTTCTCCTCCACTTTCACGTAGTCGCACCCCTCCAGATAGGCCGTGGCTTCCGGCTCCTCCTCTCGTTTTTGCCGGAAGCTTCTCTGAGGTTTGGCGGGGGGAGACGAGGCCGTAGATGAGACCGTTGACTCCAGGGTCACACTGATTACAGAATCCTCTTCCAGTGTCACCTCTTCCATTTCGAGGGCCTCGTTGCTGTACGTGTTGGGCAGGGTTGTGCTAACTTCAGAGCCGTGATCTGATGTGTCAGCTTGGGGGTGGTTTTGTCGTGGGGATCTCAGCCTCCTAGTGATCCCATCGAGACATCTGAAAGGATACAGAGCAGGGGTACTTTTTATACTTTAAACACTTTTTACAAATATAAAAATGTCCACTCAACATCTTTTTGTGGATATAAGGTCTACTTTAATGAAATGATGAGGTGTTTTGAGCATTTGATGCCATAGAAAGTCAAGAAAACAGTAAAACCAGAGAGTCAGATTTTGAGATTTTGTTCCAAGTCTGAAAGAAGCTTGACTGTGAAGCCCCTAAACTCACCTGAGAACCCGAGACCTGGACAGAGCTCCAGCGCTGAAGCCCAGCACAAACGTCAGAAGCACAGAAGCTGCCACGGCTCCTGCAAACTGCACATTTGAAACACCTGCCTGCCTCCCCTCCACGGACCCAACACCCCTCCTGAACCTGTACCTGAACGCACCACAGCTCTGTTGCTCAGTGTGTTCAGCGTCTGTTTGACTGTTTGGACTAACACTGAGCTTAAACGGCCACAGTGTAGTTCCCTCTTTGTGCTGCAGGAGGCAGTAGTACAGGCCGCTGTGCAGAGAGCTGGCATTGGAGACTACCAGGCTCCCATCGTGATGCACAAAGAGGGGGTCCAGTTCACTCAGGAAACCAGAGGTCTCTAGTTGTCCAAAAGGAGTGTGCCAGTACTGGACCACACCTGCACATGAAAGAAGGAGAGGAGGTGTGAATATATGCTGATGTGTCTTAAAAGCCTTTAATCAAAAATGTTGCACCCTCAGAAGGAACACAAGGATTAAATGTGTCTTAAGATTTAAAAAACATCTTCCTGACCTGTGCTCTTTTCATCCCCACATCTCAAAGTCAGCTCTCCCTCTGGATGACCTTTGACCCTGCAGGTTGGTGCAACAGTCAGACCGCGCTGGCCATTTGCTGCGCTCGCTGGATCTGCTGAGGCAGCCAGAAACGCTGTGAAGGTGATCCACCTGGTTAGCATTTTAAACCTGTGGAGGAAACGAGAGTCAGGAGGGTTTTTATGGTTCAAGTTTAGCAAATTAGAAGGTTAACAACACAGTCGTAGAAACTCTTCACATATCATCCTCATTTCTACCGCACAGCTGATTCTAGACGACACATGAAACAAGACAGACAAAGTTAAAGACTAGAGGTGGAGGATTGCTTTTATTTTAAAATATTTTCCAAGTTACCTCTGTGTAGCATGATAGCATATACAATTTATCAAATTCAACTTGTTCAGCTGTCCTCAAGAGGCCTAAAAAATCAAGTAATACAGCTGCTGCTGTCATTCAGATCAAGATAATCAAAACATGCTGTAGAAGAATGTGGTAGATTCTGATATAAAGGATTGAATACATGATAATATTCATGAAAATGTAAGTTTAAAGTTTTCAACAGGTTGTGAAAGTAAAGCATTATATTCCCTTTTGTATATCAGTGTTTTTGCCGTCAACCTGAGGTAGGATCTTTTGTAATTTAGTCTCTAAGTTAGTTCACTGTGCAGCTCAAGAAAACACTCAGTCACACCAGGTTAACAATTAAAAACACGACAAATGGTGAAGTAGAAAACAAACATGAATCCTGCAGAGTTTGTCGTTCTTAACGTTTGAATCGTTGATATTTACCTCTGACGACGTCCTCGAAATGCACTGATCTCCTTCTCATAAGTGAACTCACATCCTGTGATGCATGTGTTGGTATTTCAGTCTCTCCCTGCAAAGTGTAAAGTGCAGTTTCTCACATGACACTGTGGATGTCTTCTCTGCTGGTGATGTTAAAGATTAATAGCATCCCCTGTGACAGTGCATTGTTTTATTAAGCCACCTGCTGTCTGTAAAAACACTTCTTAAATTATAAACTCTGAGCAGTGACGACTCGAAGGAGCAGACAGCCGGATCTCATAAACATGCTCCTGCCCTCATCTGTTAAAACACCTTTTATGATCCAGGATGATTCCTGTCCTCTGCTGTCAATAAGTAGGAACTGCAAGAATCCTTGGAGAAGCACATTCTGCAGAGAGATGCTGCTACTGCTTTGTTAATGTGTAGCTGATGATACGTCTCCTGTATGCAAATCAGCAGCTGCACAGGTAGATAACATTTCTGAAATCGCCTCAGTGCCAGAGGAGGAACATAACCAAATATTTGTCACAAGTAGGTTAACCTCGCAGCTGCTCCTGGGCCAACGAGGGGTTAAGAGTCAAAGCAAGTTTAACTGGCCTGATAGCCAAAGGGTTATATGAGTCAGAAGCCCCTCTGACTCTTTTCTGTTTTATCATATTTGTCATTTTAATTATGTTCTTTTATGCCTGTCTGAATGTCTCCAATGCTTTTAATGTGTTAATGTAAAGCACATTGAGTTGCCCTCGTGTATGAAATGCGCTATACAAATAAAGCTGCCTTGCCTTGCCTTGCCTCTGACATCCTGTTCAGCCTGCTGTTGTACATTTTATACAACATTGTTATACTTTACTCTTCAGACCTCCTGGAGACAAACCAACGATGGCTGGAATACCTCTGACCCTGGTTTTGGATCTGACAGCTGTACACACGAATGCTGACTTTGAAACTAAAGATTCTAACTTTTAAATGCACTTTATTCCTCTTACTTCACTCTGACACGGACTGCTTCAGGCTGTTCTTTAAAACAAAATCTGAGTGCTACAATTTAAAGAATAAGTTCAGTTATTTAGGGAAGAAAAAACGCCATGTTGGAATATTCTCAAGAAGTATCACATGATTTAATTTGTACCTTTGTGCAGGATTTGTTTTCATGTTAGCTGAATTATTGACTGATTTGATGCTGCTTATTTTCAGAGGTGCTGAATTCTTAGTCACAGTCCAGTAAAATAAAACAACATTGTACAAAAAGACACTCACAACATGCATCTTGAGACCAGATCCAGCAGAGGTCAGTAATAAACGCATTCTGAGAAACCTTCCAGCTGTCTTTGATAAATTCTTTCCGAGCATCATAAAAAAAAGGTGTCCCTTTATTTCCAGGTTTATAGTTTAACCCTCTCTGCTGTGTTTTCCTTATTTTGCTTACATCTTTGGACTGTACATTCAAGATGACGGCTTCGGATGCGTGGATTCACTTGTTAAAAGCTTTCAGATTGTATGCCAGGTTTAACAGCAGACTCTCTGCTCTTACTGAAATTAGGAAGTCACTATAAAAAAGCAAGATGCTAAACTTTATCAGCCACAAAAGCCAGAGTCTGAAATTGTGAATAAATGAGGATGCTAAGGGCTCTCTTACAGTGTGGACACACTTTTTGAGGCTCTTATTTCACGTGTTTGTTGATTTATTAACATAACAAAGCTTGTTGTCATGTTATTATGATTGCAGGATCATTTCCTGGAAATATAGGGGAAAAAAAGCAATTAGGCTGGTCTTTGAGTTTTTGAAAAGCGCTATTTAAATAAAATGTATTATTATTATTGTTATTATTATTATTATTATTAGAACTACAGCTAGAGATAAAAGGATACAAGAATAAACAAGATAGAGGAATGTGCAATACTTAAAAATTAAAATAAAATAAAATCAATATAATAAAATAAATACTAGAGAAATAAAATAAAATAGAATAATAAATGAGAAGATAGAATACAAATAGATTAAAAAAAGAATAATTCAGGGACGCATAATTATTATTTGTATCTGTATTTCTTGCGGATCAATTGTTCAGTATTTGCTAGAGTTTCGAATTTCCGTGCCGCGCCTGAAGGCATCACAGTCTGGCTGCAGCCTTCAGAGGAGGAGGAGGAGGGTCTGGGTGTCAGTGGGCTGGAGCTCCTCCTGTGTGTGTGGTTTTACTTTGGATGTCTAACTGAAAAGCTTCTCACATCCCAGACCTGACAACAAGAAGAGGAACTGAAAAACAACAAACTTTAATAAACGAGAAGAAGAGAGGAGAGAGAGAGAAGCCTCGTGCTCAACCCAGGGAGCTGACAGTGAACACATCTGCAGGTAAAGTTTGAGAGAGAAGCTGATTCAGCAATGATCATCTCCAGACATCTGAAATATGCAAGGCTGTGTCTCTGCTACACATTAGTGTGAAGTGTGCTGTTCAGTACAAACTTTAACACTTCACTTCTATACAAACTCTGACGGGGTGCACGCGGAAGGATCTTTTTGTGGTTATTATTTAGTTTGAAAATGTAAAGAGAGGTGATTTAAGAGGTTATTAAAACGTCAGTATCACATGACATGAGTCTGTTTAAATTTAATTTTCCTTCTTGTCAGATGAGATGAAAAATCTATGCAAAAAAAGTCGCCATCTGTCAAGTAGCGTGCATGAGCTAACACACTTCCGGTTGTCTCCTTCAAAATAAGACATACAATGTATGAGTTTAATCAAAAACAGGAAGTTAGTGAACTTTAATGAGAATTTTTAAAAACAGTATGCTGTATGTGAACCACAAGTCATTTAGTGCTCCATATGTTTGAACAGATTTAAATATATATATATATATTATCAGAGATAAGTTGACTTTAGTGGCTCTAAACAGGATTTTCTTTTTAATTTAATTCTATTTATTGTAGTAAACATATAAGAGAAAAAAAAAAGCAATATGCTTAATCACAAGAGTCAAGATTCAATAGGTAAATTGAATGATAAAACTAAACACTAACTTTAGTGACATGTAATGTGCAGGAGGAGCCACAAAAACAATAACCGGCTTGAGGAGTGGCCCTCGGAATAAAAACATTCAACACAAAGAGAAAGCATTAATGTAGAACAGAATATCTAGATACTAAATATAAGGGTTAACAAGAAGGATTAATATTGAAAACAATGTTAAAAAGATAAGAAGAGATGAAAACAACTATATATATGTTAGGAAAGTAGGGAGAGTATGTGTTTTTAAATCTGGGTTACACTCAGGATTGGAATAAGTATCATGTTGTGTTGCTTAACTCACGTAATAGAAAGTGTTTGTTTCCTCAAGTAGATGAAGTTTGTGTTACTAGTAATATGACCGGGTAAACTGTTCCAAAAGTGGGGTCCTCTGTATCTGATGGAAAACTGACAAAAAGTGGTGAATGACGTTTGTTTGCAGACTTAGATGGATCTAAGAGTTAAACTAAAATACATTTTTAAAGCTTGTTGTGGGCCAGTTATTAAATACAAAATAATATATGTATTTGTTTAATTGATTAAATACAGCAAAACAAAAAATAATGCATGTAGTTCCAATTGTTTTCACATACAGGTTTGTTTTGGTGGTGTCCTTCTAAAAATCAGCCTTGTAATTTTATTTTGAAGGCAACTTTTCCCACTTCCGGGTAAGATTTTGACACGCTTTGTTTGGCTTCACATTGCTGATACGCTCTTAAACCTCTTCTATAAATTCTGTCTTCAACTTAACTTCAACACTGAGAGATAGACCGTTTTAAAAAGCTGCACGTGCTGTCCATACCACTCTTAACCCTAAAGGCCCTGCAGTGATATTTCAACATCTGCACGGAGCTGTTGTTCACTTGTCACATGCGGTGGCATGTCTATTGGTGCCCAGATGAAACCACACCCATGTTAGGCTGGTATTCCTGTTGAGCTCGCGCCATAATCAAACATCTGTGTCTGCAGATAGAGCTGGTGGTCTGCACAGATTCAGCTCAGTCTACATGTGTCATTTCTGTTCACATGAAGAAATATGTCATCAGATACAAAGTGAATCAGAAGTGAGCTTCATTCAGAGCATGCTGCAGGAAAAGAAAGACAAGTTAATCTGGTAAAACTGCAGAAAATGAGACAGAGGAGAGGAGTGAGTGACAGGTGACAGATGGGAACAGGTGACTGCCTGCCTCCTGAGCAGTGTGCTGAAAGAATGTCTCCTTGTTTGCTCAGCTCACAAACCTTTAACATTATACTAGTCTTTATTCAGAGTCCAACTTCTCAGTGTTTTTAGGAGGTGATTGTTCTGAGTAATGCTGTGGTATCCCTCCTGGTTACAGTCACTCTGTGAGAGCTGCTGACTCTAAAGAAAAGAGCCACAGACACTGAAGCTTCCTCAGAGTTTGACAGCTGCTGTCACACTTTAAGAGACATTATTTGCCTACTCATCGGTAAAGAAATGCATCATGTGTCACACTATAATTCAGCTCCATACCTCGTGTCTAATTCTCATAATTTGACATCCTAGCAATGTCTTCTACGCCCCCAAGACTAGACAAACCTGTACCTTATTTATGCACAGTTGAAACTGAGGCTCTGAACCTGGACCACTGTTACAATGTGCTTCAAGCTGTTTCCTTTTATCTGATGAGCTGTTGACTTTCAGAAACTTGTTCTTTATGATGAGGCTTTGTGACCTTTTGTCTGTCTGCAAAATGTCGTCATTGTTTCTTTCCAACATGAAGTATGCAGAGCAACTGACTGTCAGAGATTCCTGCTGAGACCTATATATCAGCTATAAGATACAAATTGATGGATACCGTATAAAGCATATCCTCTCTTCTGCTTTTGTTTTGCATTGTTTGGAATGAAGGTTTTATAAAATACGATCACATCAAACATGATCACACTCCTCAAAAATATGAGAAACATGCAATGCAGCATTGATCATGAAGGAGGAGCTTAAGTGATATTTTTGGGGCTTTTTACACCTTTATTGTGGAGGAGAGGACAGTGGATAGTGTAGGAAACAGGGAGAGAGTGAGGGGAACGACATGCAGGAAAGAGGCCGCAGGCTGGATTCGAACCCTGGCCACCCACCCCATGGGCGTGCAACCCAACCACCAGGCCAAGTCTGCGATCTAAGTGATATTTTTTAACCTTAAATCCATATTTTTTGGTTGAAATCATTCAGAAAAAGCAACCCTTAGAAAGAAGGATGCTTGTGTTGTTTCTGTTTCAATATGAAGTCACATTGTAAACAGTAAGCACAGGGATCCTGAACATATCAGAGCCTGGTCACTGTATTTAGAATCCCTAGGTCACAACCTCAGCTGTGAAGGAGGCCTGAAGATAACATGACACCAGAAGAGCTGGCTGAGGGTCAGACTGGAGGCAACAGAGTCAGATCTCATGTTAAGAACGTCCAACAGGACTTTAACTAGTTTTATTCAACATATGAGAAAGAAGAACATTGTCCCACTTCTCCCATCTGACCATGAGTCATGTCCCAGGCATGCTGGTTGTCTGTTGTGAGGAAGGTCAGCTCTGTTTCTGCTGGCTCACAACCTCTCAGGGTCCACATCCAGTTTCCATCACTAGATGGTTTATTACTCTCCAAAGTGTAAACAAAATCTGTCTCTTCTGCACGAGTCCACCGGATGTTTCCTGGAAACTTTTAAAGGATGCCAGAAACGAAACGCTCAAATCTCAAACGTAAATATCTCTTCAGTAGAGGCCTCTTCACTTTCCAAACACACTGAAGTCTCTGATGTTGAAGAGGAACTCTGTCTAATAACAAACAGATTTACTGCACTGAGGGTTTCATCTTTAGTGTTTCATCTTCACACCAGTGAGAGTAACTCTTTGGTTTGTTGAGAAGTCTGTCTCTTGTTCCATGAAACAGTGTCCTCTCTGTGTTTGGGCCTTTTATTGACGCTAACACACTCACTGACAAGTCTTCCCTCTTTATGCAAAGCCACAGGAGGAGGAGGGGTGATATGTAGCTTACTGCTGAAGATGCATCCCTGAGAGATGAATCCTATAAACCAGATACTGTTCTGATATGTTCTGTGTGTTTAACTCCAACAACCCTGGAGTCATATTTGCTTTGATAACTCTTAGTACTCATGTTGGAAACTCTTTTGTCACACCCTGTTGTAGATCTAAGCATGAACAGTGTCACGAATGAAGGCAAACAAAAGAGCAGGACCCAAATGCAGGCAGATTAAAAAAGTGTTTTATTTAAACAAAAGCCAAACTAAACAAAACATACTTATCAAACACTTCAGAACACGGAGGGAGGACCCAGGGGAGAACGGAAGGACAGGAAGTGACTAAGAATCACACAAAACCAGGAAAATACAAAAGTCAACAAAAGCTACTCCTGAAATAAAGTACTGCACAACCCAAATTATTCACCTTTAACATATTTGAACGATCTAATCCATGAGATTTATAGCCACAGATGAAGACGACAAATCAACGCTAAGGTGACACAAAATCTGAGTCTGGAGGTACAGAGATGAGCGGTCTCCTTCATGAGCCTTTTATCTCTGACACCGGCGCTGGAGGCCCCAATCATCAAACCCTCAGGTGTACCACACCTGGGCAGAGTCATGAGAGCGTGAACAGAAGCATACAGAGCGTTTGCAGCATGTGAGGGGGTTTCAGATCTCTTGTGTCACGCACCACAAAGATCAAATCTCTTCATGTATTTCTTCAGCGCTATGTCATACATCACTACTTCCTCCTTCAGTCACTGTCTTACTTTATTGAGCCACTTTTGAGTCACCACAACCCCCCCCCACACACACACACACACACACACACACACACACACACACACACACACACACACACACACACACACACACACTCACTCACATGCAAACAGAGGCATGCACCTTGCATCATGTGTTTGCTCTGCTGCTAAGCTTTAGTCAAACATGAGCGTCCAGGTTTGTGATCTTCATCCTGTCATATGACTCGTGGGAAAGCTTATCTAATGTATATTTGTATACCTTCAGTGTGTGTGTGTGTGTGTGTGTGTGTGTGTGTGTGCACATGCATGATTTGGGAGTGTTTAAAGGAGGATATCCTTCTAACTAATCCTTAGCTAGCTGGACTATCAGTAGCTAATGAGAGTAATGTCCACTGTGTCCTCATGGACTGGTTTGAACTATCCTCTAAATATTATCATTTTGGACTTTACCTCTTCATTAGGATGAAAAACAGGGTTTGAATTTGCTTGTACGGGTCAAGGTTAGAACCACAGCTCTCAAAATAAACCTTTTCTTTCTCCTCCTTCTGTCAACTCGACTTCACTCGCTCAAAAATCAGAATATGGTTTAATTTTGGATCAGGGTTTTCCAATTTCTGCATGAAGTCCTTGGGAAAAACCCCAAAACAATGACCCATTTGTTTCTGTAAGGGCGTAAAATGTTGAGTAAAATATGTCCCTATGCTGATTTCATTAAACTTGGAGCAGAATAGAAATTTACACTTGGTTAGATAAGTGATGGAACAGACATTTGCTATCAGAGGTTTTGGGAATATGTTCAAAAATCAAGATCTGCAGCGAAACAGACTTCCTTTTCTGTATTAATTTCCTAATATATGTTTAACTGATGCATTATGCTGTTGAACATAAGATGAAGAGTGGAACTGAAAGTCTTAATGTGGGTCTCTCTGTTTGCAGCGGGATGGTGGTCCCGTACGAGGGTCAGTCTTTCTCTGCTCTGAGGAGACAGTGCCAGCAGAAAGGAGTCCTCTTTGAAGACCCTCTGTTCCCAACAAACGACCAGTCCCTGTTCTACCAGAGCAACCGCATCGGCAGTGTCACTTGGAAAAGACCCAAGGTGAGCGAGACTGTCACACATACTTCATACGAGGAGAGTGAGAGGATGAATTCAGCTGCATCGCTCCGGTTGTTGGAGTCCATCAGCTGATTTACAGAGGTTGTAAGAACAGCAGCAGTAGGAGGTGAAGTTGGATCGCGGTCATGAGACGAGCACAAAGGAGAGCATGCAAACACAGAGAGGAGGAGGAGAGGTGACATCCACATAGAGAGAGGAATCTGTGGAATTCACCCCACTGAAGTCCAGTTTCAGGCTCACATAGTTTTATGTCTCTGCATGTGAACATGTCTGTTTGCTGTTTAAACAAAGATGGACGACATAACAACACAATTAGAGGGAAGTTAAACTTAATTAGTACAATTTTAACCTTATTTATTCTCACATTTGTGGTTGAACTTAAACTACAGGGACTTTAAAGTGATGAAACATGTCAGAACACACAGGGAAGATCTTTAATGGTCACATCTTCATATCTGAGAGTATGAGCTGTGTAAATATGAACATTTTTGTTGAATGTAGGGAAATAAAAGTTTCTAAAAATGTCTTTCTGTAGCAGGTATCCTTCCTCAAATCCCTTTAATTCCCTTAAAATGTAGCTTTGTTATTCAGTTTGTTTAGGAAGGGATGAACACTTGGTTTTCTGTCTGTAGCAAACAAGATATGTGATGGGGTGTTGCTGGCCTAGCAGTCTAGCGTGTGCCCCATATACAGCGGCTATAGTTCTTGTCACAGCGGCTGCAGGTTCGACTCCCGGCCTCTACCATCGGCTGCATGTCATCCCTCATCTCTCTGCTCCTCCCATCCCCTGTCTTTCTCCAGCTTTCCTATTCAATAAAGGCCCAAAACATAACTTAAAAACAACAAGAAATGTGATGTTTGAACATGGTTTCATATAAAGACTAGATATTTTTCAAAATGGGAGTTGCATTTAATTTTTTTAAGTCATCTGATTCAAACATGATACTGAAACGTCTCCCAGTCCTCTTCCAGTATCTCCAGTACAAAGCCACGAACAGCTCAAGCCTTAACTCTTTATGTATGACATACTCTTACTGTCAATTATTGATGATCAAAGTTGGTTAATAATTTAACAGGAAACTGAAAGCTCTCAAATTGATCAATAGTATTGATTTGAGTGGAGTGGAGAAAGAAACCATTCGGATTGTTTAACCATTAAAGTATTCGTCTGCGGCGAACAAACCTCGTCTTAAACTGAGATAACTCGCAGCAAAGCATTTTGGTTTCAGGTTGACGTGTTTCTGGATGAGTTTTATTTAATGTGATCAAGTGTTTTTAAAGATTTGTTTTGAAAGTCGAGACGTTTTCTTTGAATCTAAGAGAAGTTAAAGCTCCATTGAGGAACTTTTGCTTTATGTCGACGTTGGCGCCCCTGTGGACAAAGCAGTGCATCTTACCTCTTTGCTCTACTGTCAGGTTCATTTTTATCCCCATCATCTTTTATTCCATACAAACCTGAATCTGAGATCCTCTGGCAGTGCTCTGTTAGCTGCTCCAAGGGCCAGACTGAAAACTAAAGGGGGCAGGTCTTTTTCAGTAAGGGCTCCTTCACTCTGGATCAGCCTGCCAGAGGAGATCAGACCTGCAGAGTCAGTCCTGTGTTTTATGTCATTACTCAAGACACTTTTTTACAGAAAAGCTTTTATTGTGTGATTTTATTTCATTTAAGCTCTGATTTTAAGGGTCTGTTTTATAAGTTTGTATGTTTTGAAGTTTTATTTCATTTCATTGCACTTCTTTTTGTTTTTATTGCCCACTGTGAAGCACTTTGTTACTTGTATTGAAAAGTAGGTAATGTTTTCTGGACAAATAATCATACCTCCCTTTTTTCAAGCAATCAGACATGGAGCATTAAAAGCTGTTCCTGCAGTAATCTTTAACTCATTTCCTCTGATGCTTCTCACAGCAGCACTGACAGGTGTTCAAAATCACCATAAAGCAACAAACATTCCTGCTCCTGATGGTCTTGTTTGCTTAAGTAGCTCACAAAGAAACATCAGTATATATTTCAGTCTGTTTCATGACTGACTAAAAATCCCTTAGGGTAGCTTTAAAGCCTAAGATGTAGTGAATTCTGTCACATGTAAAGGACAGATAGAGGATCAACGGGCTGCTTCTCTTGGATCCTGGTGTTGTTGTAGAAGTTTTATCAGGAAACAAGAGGATAAAAGTGAAGAACACATGACTATTGTTTAATTAATTAACTAATGCACATATTTCACAGAAGAAGTATGGAATAAGTTTAGTATTGCTGTGCAGATCTGATGCTGCAGATGTGCTCACACTGTATGTGTAGGTTGAGGATGTAGACTGCCTTGAAAAGGAGAACCACCCAGGCCTCTCCTCTCGTCTTTCTGAGTGTGTGTGTGTGTGTCTTTTTTGTGGTTAAACAGATGAGTGTATTCATAGTACTATATGTTTAAGTGACTACTTAAAATAGTGACCCCTAATTTCAGGAATCCACGCACAGTGAGGGGCCTGTGAGATCCTTTCTGATGTGGTTACTCACATCAGTCTGCTTGTCTTCTCCGTACTGAAGGAAAAACATCACATGAAGCAAAACTGAAATTTATATATGTTCTTTAAAGAGACCTCTGAAACGTGAAGAAGCATACAGCACTGTATATGACCTTTATTAAGATGTAGCATGTTAATAAGTGAGGGTTTAAGTCGTAGTTTCTGTCTACCTATGGGGGGTTTTGTTGGGTGTGTGTCACCGGTTTATCTCCGTCCTATCATTTGGCCTCCGTCCTGTTAGTCTTCCTCTCATACTCCCTGTGGTTTGTTTTACTTTGAACATTCAGAATCCAGAGGGTGTTACTCTGTGTTTACCTTAGGATGGTTGACTGAGTAATCTGGCTCACGCCCTACTTCACAATCACACACGCCTGTCAGCTGCCGAGTATTGACCACCTCTGATAATGTTGATCACTGAACGGCTCTCAAGCTGCAGAAATGTAGAGTCCAGCTCTCTTTCAGGGGCTCTTTGACTTCTTTTTTTGTGGGTAAATAGTTAGTTTCTCCCCTGATGTTTCTAAATGCAGCTTCCTAAAAGAATGTTTGATTGCACCTGATCCACGTTTGCAGAACATCCAATGATGTGATGATTCTCAACCTGTCATCCCGTCCTTTCTTGAGTCTAGAGAAAAGGAATCCAGTGCATTTGAAAGCTGAAGAAAGTGATAACTTAAAAAAACATCTCCTTTATTCTTTCAGGACTTATGCAGCAAACCCCATCTGTTTGTGGACGGCATCAGTGCACACGACCTGCACCAAGGCCAGCTGGGAAACTGCTGGTTTGTGGCTGCTTGCTCGAGTCTGGCCTCCAGAGAAACTCTATGGCAGAAGGTAAGACACAAACACAAACACACAAACACACAAACACACAAACACACACAACTAAACCAAATCCATCTCAGAAATCTACAAAACAAACACAAGACGGGAAAATCACATTAAAGGATCTGTCTCCAAAGATAATGGATGATAATGGAACAGAGACTGAAACAGAGACCGCAGAGTGTCGCATCAGTGGAAGATTTTAATGGAAAAAACAAAGCCACAGCGTTGAGAGCAGGATGCACACACACAGTGACTGTGAGTGTGTGTTTTGTGGAGTAAGTGCACATTTATAAGGATTAGGAGTGTGTGTGCAGACGTATGTATCGGTCAGATTTGTGTGACTGGGTGTGTGTTTAATTTAGATTTGTGTGTGTTGACACAAACAACATGACTTGAAACAGGAAGAAAGTTATCTAACATATTTAAAGTCTGTCCATCAGACCTTCATCTTACTCTCGTAGGTGATGGACACGGGTTACATGATGCCTCTTGTAAAATATGAAACGTCCTGGAATATGAACAACGTGGGAAAATGGTCCTGATCAAACAAGAGGAGACATAAAAAACCCATAACAGGCTGTAGTAATCAAAAGTAGTTACAACTTTCATCCACTAGGTGGCAGCAGCTACTTTTCATTCAGAACTTTTTGGAGAATACAGCCATATCCTGAAATTTAAACATTGCACAGACAGATATTTAGACATATTTTGTAACTTTATATCATAATATATTTATAATCATTCTTTGAGGTTTATCTCCGCTCATTTTTAAGGTCTAATCTTGCTTCAGTAATTGAGAGAACACCTTCATCGTCTAACACTTCTGTATTAAGACTGAGTCCAGACAACAAACAGGAGGTATATTTTTTAATCCAGATTCCTCATCCTCTCTTTTTTAATTAGAATATTTTCCACATGAAATAAAGAACATGAACTATAGCACAGTGTTTGCTTTGATGTTCAGATCATGTTTTGTTTCTTCTTTTAAAGATGAAACTTCTGTTTTTTCTGACCTCTGTAAGTGTTCCAGTTATTTAAATGAACACACTAAAACAGATTGTTGGAGTCATGGTTATGTGTGTTTGTGTGTGTGTGTGTGTGTGTGTGTGTGTGTGTGTGTGTGTGTGTGTGTGTGTGCGCGTTGTGTGTCCTCAGTGCTTCTTTCCGCTGTTGGTGAACTCATTTCTCCTGCATGGTCTCGGTGGACTGCTGCAGCGCTCAGTTTTCCATCAGCTGAAGGGAAACTTCAGACTGTTTAAGGTGCCGTCGCCTCAGTGGAGCAGTCAGTTGTCGTGACACCCGTCAGTGGGCCACAAACAAACAATCACTGCTTTTTAAACTCGAGTGTGATAACGGTAACAGTAGACTAAACCTGATGAGGATTACAGGTAGATTTTTGGACCAGTTGAGGAGACCTACATGTTTAAACAGAGCTAATTCTCACAACAACGTCTCCAGATGTATCTTTGTTCTGCTCAGTATGCAGAGGTATTTCTGTGAGATAGGATCCTGAGATTTGAATAGCTTGTTTTCATAATTAATACTTATTAATTCATATTTTTGTCCTTAATTTCACGTGTATTTAGTCCTGATAAAGACATAATGTCTATTCTCTGTTTTAGGATGAAATAAAAAGTGGTCTAAGCTACTCTAATCAATTATAAGCTACAATATGCAAAGATCATAATTTGGCTTTAAAAATATTTTCAGTTATTTTGACTAAAAATAATCCACAGTATATTTCTTACAGACACGGTTCTTGTACCTGAAAGAACTGGACCACAAATGTGAGCTCAAAAATTAGAACTCAAGGTTCACTCAGAATCTTCTCCCAGGCTTAGAATAAATAAAGTTAATTCTATTCTATCCATTCCATTCCCTTCCATTCTATTCTATTCTATTCTATTCTATTCTATTCTATTCTATTCCATTCTGTTCTATCTAAACCATGAATCCTAAATATATCCTTTTTTAAAAATGAATTGTAAACAAACCCTTGATTAATCCGCAGTGACGTACCTGTATCTCACCTCACTGATGTACTCTTGCTCTCAAACTCTCCTCAGAGTGAATTTTTGTATTTTAATCAAAAAGTCTTTTCTAACCAGAGAATAAAATTATTAATCACGGTTGATTTTTGAAGATTTCCTCACAAATAGATCCTAAAATATTTTGTATCAGCTACTTTTTTTGTTGCAAGGCAGTCAACCCTTATTACTACTGAAAGCACACTTCCTAATCCCTAGAAATGGACCCAATAATAAAGGCATAGACTAATAAAGGGTCAATACTTCACTCTCTGTACGAGACACGGTCTACAGAGCTGAACCTCTTTTCCAACATCTTTTAATAACATTTAATTTCATCCAAATTTAATTGAGTGATATCTTTGAATGAAGTTGTCCTCAACATGAGAGAGACAAAAACATGATCAGCAAAACTGTTCAACACAGAAACACAGAGGATTTAAACCAGCTATAAAGACCAATCAAAAGCAAATACATGAACTGTAATTACAATCTTTGATCCTGAACTTCCGTAGAGAGGATGTGAGTCTGTGGAGGGAGATTTGCAGTTAATTCTGCTCAAACCAGATCTGCTTACATTAACATGATGAGTGATCTCTAATGTTAAATAGCTCCTGGGTCAGGGATCAAACTCGCAGTGTTTAAATCAGACGAGTTGTGTTTATTTTGAGGTTTTTATGCCTTTAATTTATTCTAGAGACAGACTGTGGATCGAGCATTTCATTACGTATCTTTTATTTGATTACAGAAACAACCAAAGAGAACAAACATGTAACCTACGACCTCAACCTCAAACAATAAGCTGTGTTTTCCAATCATCCTTCTTTTTCTGTCTCTCTTTCTCCCTCACAGATATCGCCTCTCTTCTTTCCTCCCCGCTCTCTTTATCGTCTCTCCCCCTTCCCTTCTTTCCTATTTCCCTGCTCCATAATAAGGTTACTAAAAGAGCAGGAGATGAGAGGACAATAATGATTGTGTGTGCAAATTGATTTCCCCGATAATGACCACAGAATCATCCCGTCCTCCTAAATTGGAGGACTCATCAGAAAACCTTTTTTTGTGCTTCATAAACAAACCTGACATGACTCCTCTGCTCCTCATTTCCTCTGTGTCTCACTCTCTGTTCTCTCCCCCTTCCTCTCCCTCTCCTCTCCCTCTGTGCGGTAACACCAATGAGAACACACAGACAGCTTTCAGTCAATGTTTAATAGATTGTCACTCCATCGATCTCTGTTTTTTGTGTCAGGCCGACAGTCATGTAATGTGAATATTTGATATTCCACTCACAGCCGTTTGTGTTTTGAGTCTAACTTTTGCATAAACAAAATCCTACAACAAAGACAGAAATGACTGGAAGAGAGAGTCTGTCATTAAACATAGAATCACATCAAACATCATCACAACATTCAGCTGAGCAGTAAAGCCAGGAGTCATTTACAAGTGGACTGAAGTTTGGTTTTCAGAGGTTGAAGGTTCAGATGATTTATGGATACATTAATCTCTTGAGTAGCACCAGGAACCGTGAGAATTTGAGTTAATGGCAAGTCTGAATAAAGTGCATTCATACATTTTCTACCTGTTTATGTTGTTCAACCAAAGGATGTGTCACTTGTTCTAAGTATGTGTGCTTTAATCCATGAAAAATACTTTATTTAAAGCCGGTTTGTCATAAGCGCTCATCAGATTTGACTTCTGAAGTGAAGTTAAAAGTTTGTTCTTTGCACTAAACGTTGGAGCGAACTGATGATGTAGTGTGGACTGTTTGTTCTCAGAGGAGAGGATCAGCTGATGGATGTCTTTGAAAGCTTTACATATTGTCACTTAGCTCTAAAGGTCAAAGGTTGAACATAAGATTGCATACTATTTGAGGACTCTACCTGGATTCTACAGACAAGAAGTTAAAGTCATTGCTGTGGTGTGAACTCCACAGAGCAGCTGAGATTCCCTTTATCTGAGCCATCCTTGTAAGCAAACAGGAAGTACATAACCTTCCTGACCTTCGCCAGCTCAGCAATCCTCTCCCCAAACTCCTGCATGTCCGCCTCCAGCCACTTGAGCGGGACGTCCTCGGGGTCGTTAGCGTTTCTCCAAAATGTGCCGATGGGCTCCAGCAGCTGACGGGTCATCAGGTTGGTGAGGTCGGGGGTCCAGAGTTGGCAGATGCCCGTGATGGTGACGCGCCCGTGGCCGGTGAGGGAGAAGTACCAGCGTGAGAAGTTCAGATCCTGGTTGTTGAAATCGAGTCGGTAAACAAACTCGTGAGGAAGAAGAAGACGCTCTCCATCCTGACGCTTCTGGCCTGACCGCTGCAAAGAGGACACCCGAAGACGCATCGTCTGCAGAGAGATTAAAATAACACACAGGAGGGAAACAATCAGAGAGGAGTGCTGAAGGACGTGACTTTGACTTTGTTGCTCTGACAATCAGACAAATTGTCCTGATTCAACTTCAGGATCTTTCAGTGCCACAGTTCTTCTTTACCTGTAGACAAAACCATCCTTTTATGAATAATGTCCATTCATGAAAAGAGTCTTCATAAGAGTAACATTAACATATTCCAATTAAGCATTTAAATAACCTGTTGTGTGATTAACAGTTAAAAGCCAAAGACAGTGTTGTGCTCTGCAGCAGGTCTGACGCCGAAACATCTTTAAATAACTGCAGAAAATTAAATATATGAATTATTAAAGGAACAGTAACACAAACTTTACACACATTTATCAGCCTGTTTGATTTATCACAATTAAATATATTTACAAAACATCTTTAAACTCGTCAGGTATCACAGAAACGGACTGTTGTTAGATTTTAAAGAAGGATGGATACGAAGAGTTAGAGCGTTGCAATAGGGCAATCAATCTGGGGATAATAATCTGGCGGGATCATTTATTTGTCTATAATGTCAGAAAAGTGTTGAAAAGATCTTTCAAAGTCTGAGGATCATGCTTCTTGATTTGTCTCTTATCAAAGATGATGAATTTTCTACAGATCTGAAACAGAGAACAGCTTTTCTTTCAACCAAACACTCAAATGATAGCTGAGACAGTGTGGTTATAAAATTGTCAAACAGTTCAAATCCCAAATATTTCTGGTGAATATTTCTTAATAGAGAAAATCAGATAAAGACATGTTGAAGAGTGATTTGCAGCCGGAGGTGTTGACCTCTGCTGAAGCTGTCAGACAGTCGGTTTTATTGGTTTGATAGAAATGTGTCAGAGCCAGGCGTATAATCAATGTTCTAACTCTTCTGATGAGTAGACCTTTTGATCATCACACCAGGGACAAACACCATCAGGCACACATTATCAAACTTTACCAACTTGTGTTTCAAAGACCAGCTGCTCCATCACACCAGAATAAAAAGTTTAAACACAGAGGAGAGTCCTGGAGACAGCTGATGAAAATGAATAGATATTTAAAGTACAACTCTTATAATATTCTCTGTAACTAAGGGACTGTAATAGTATTTCTTCTGATTTGCTTCAGTCAGAAGTGCAACATTAACCTGCTCCATTTCACTTTCCTGTGATGTCTGCAGCCTTGCAGTGTAGAAAGAAACCGTGACCTCACCTCTGTCAGAGCGGGGTCTTCTTTAAATTCCATCACAATAGCGTTGGCGGGAGCTTTCTCATTGTCCATGTCTGACTCTGAGGTTATAATCCTGGGGCTGAGGAGACGGCAGGTCTGCGTGTGTGGACGGATGATGTGCTTGGAAAAAGCTCCGATAGACTTTCTGATATACCCGTCTCTCTCCTCTCTCTCTCCTCTCTCTCTCTCCTCATAGGCTCACATGCTGTCTCTGTCTCCCCTCCCCTTTCCAACTATTTCCATCACAGCGTAGCAGTTTTCACTTTGCTCCCAGCCTCCCCATCCCCCCCATGTGCCCATAGGGTAGTTTGATCCAGATGCATTGATTGGCCACCTAAAAAGAGAGCGGGCAGTAGGAAATCAATGTGAAAACAGCATCAGGCAGAACAATTGGTGATCTTTGCTTCACTCACTTCTATTCAGTCGGCCTGTTTCGTGACATTTCTGCACCAAACTGTGTTTAAAATATGCTTTTCAAGAAAACTTCTGCAAGTTCTCCACATCACTGACTCCAGGAACTTCATTTATTTACTTTTTAGAGGTTAAAACATCAAAACAAAAGAAATGTGATGTCTCTTTGTCTGAAAGAATACAGACCAGGTTTGAAATGTCTGAATATGAAATGGAAATACTCTCTAAGATATTTTTTTTAAAAAGGCGTTGAGGAGGTGGGTGATGTGTGAGGGTGCTAGGCAACAGGAGGCACTGATGACGTACGAGAGGGAACTCTGGGAGGTTCCTGAGGGCTTCTGGGAGCTCGACTGGTTTTGGCTCAATGGATTATTTATTTATTTATATCACTCGCTTCAGTGAGGACTGTTGAGGTGTGTGTGTGTGTGTGTGTGTGTGTGTGTGTGTGTGTGTGTGTGTGTGTGTGTGTGTGTGTGTGTGTGTGTGTGTGTGTGTGTGTGTGTGTGTGTGTGTGTGTGTGTGTGTGTGTGTGTGTGTGTGTGTGTGTCAGCGGATGACGGTGTTAATGCATCGTCAGCAGGGATCTTGGCTCAGGATATGGGTGGATGGCATTCCCTTGTTAAAGACTTTGAGTCCTCCGCTGCTCGTGATAATTATAGATGCAGGAGGTTAATTAGGAGAAAATGATGGACTGTTTTTAAAACTTAAATCTACTAAAAGTTGTGTTTTATTTTATTTATCTGCAGGAGTGGCATGCTCCTTGAAACACTGACATATATAGTGTCAGTCTCTAAATGACACATTGCATTTTTCTCTCTCCTGTATTTATTCTTTCCTTTTCTCAGTTTTTTAAAAGAAGATGACAAACTCATGTTCTTTCTGTTTATTTCTAAGGTTATTCCAGACTGGAAGGACCAGGAGTGGGATGAGGAAAAACCTGAGTCCTACGCCGGGATCTTTCACTTCCGGTTCTGGCGGTTTGGCGAGTGGGTGGATGTGGTGATTGATGACCAGCTGCCCACGGCGAACGGAGGTCTGGTTTACTGCCACTCGAACGACAGCAATGAGTTCTGGAGTGCGCTCGTGGAGAAGGCCTACGCCAAGTAAGCAGTCCACCTCCACATGTGTGTGTGTGTGTGTGTGTGTGTGAGGTTTTATAGTTTCAGAGGAATCATATTTATGTTTCTTCTCTAAATCGATGACCCTTGGTTGCAACTGTTTTGTAGAAGAAGGCCATTGATGATGATGATGATGATGATGATGGTGGAACAGTATGAGTTCGATCAAAATATGGCCCCAGAGTCCCAGAGGAGATCTCTTTAAGTTTCATTAACCAGAACATGAATGTTAAACTGCCTTCACTGACGCAGCACCTTCCTCGTCTTCTGTAAATCAGAGCTTTGCACAACATGCCATATTCACACTCACATTTGAACACTGATTGCGTAGGCTGCCGTACGAGGTGTCAGCCTGCCAATCAAATCAAGATCTCATCTGACTCGCACGCTGAGTTCTTTCAGTGTCTAACCTGAGGCTGAGGATCTTTTGACATGAACACTCCAGGAGGTAGAAATTAAAAGTCTTAATTTATGACCCACTGCACATGTGAGCCACAGCCGCTAAGATGAAGGATCAAATGAAGAATCACAAAAGCCAAATTATTTCTTCCTTTGCTGCTGACATTTTAACCTGTTTTATTTGTATCCAAACTTTTTAGATTATTAATAATAATCCAGCTTGTCTCAGCATCTTTCCACTTATTATACTGGTTTTGTAAATGTGCCTGTAGGTGTGGGCGGACGGATGATTGCTGAATGTAGTTCAGACAGCAGACAGTCAATCATGTCAGGTTCACCACAGTAAAAGGATCAGCTGTTTTCAAATCCAAACCGGTTTCTTATTCTTTGCACTCCTTGGAGCTTATGTAGGATTCAAACAGGCGGTGATGTAAACTCTGTGTCAGGATTAAACTCCCTCAAAGCAAACAAACTAGAGGACACAACAACTGAAGCCTTGATGGAACATTTATCTGTAATGGTTTCATTCTCAGGAAACTCTGTGTTATCAATTAGCTGCATGAAGGAAAATGAATCACTGTTACTTTTTTAAATGTGCAAAATACAACATGACTGGAGATTACCACTACAAGGAGGGTTTCATTATATTGTTTCCTATTGATGGCCTTCAGTGTCTCTTTGAATGAGTCAGGACTGTTTTCTGCAGCAGACTTTTCCTACATTGAGAGTAGAGATACAGAAAGACTCAGCACAAATGTTATTATTTGTGAAACTGTCTGAATGCAAACATAAATAAATGCTTGTGTTTTTTTTCCAGGATGTGTGGATGCTACGAGGCGCTGGATGGGGGCAACACAGCTGACGCTCTTGTGGATTTCACCGGGGGTGTATCGGAGCCGATGGACTTGGTAGCAAACGGGTTCAAAGAGGATAAAGAGAAACGGAACGAGCTGTTTGAGAGAGTCCTGAAAGTCCACAACAGAGGGGGTCTCATCAGTTGCTCCATACGGGTAAGAAGAGGACCGACAACTTCCTGCTCAGGGGCTGAATCAAGATTTGAAGGATTTGAATGAAAGAAAGTCGGACTGTTTTCTTTCTTGTTCTAGGCAACAACTGCAGCAGACATGGAGGCCAAGCTGGACTGCGGGCTGGTGAAGGGCCACGCCTACGCGGTGACGGATGTCCGCAGGGTGAGGCTGGGCCACGGTCTGCTGGCCTACTTCAGATCAGACAAACTCGAGATGATCCGCATGAGGAACCCCTGGGGAGAGAGAGAGTGGAACGGACCCTGGAGCGACAGGTGAGGAAGAGGAGGTGGGGAGAAGAGAGTGAATAACTAACGAGAAAGAGAGTCGTTATTGTCCTCCATCATCTGGTTTTGTTCACAGACCTTTTATAAAGAAGTGTAGATATCATTTGAGACCATCAGTGGCAGGGTTGTTTATTTCTATAAGGGGATTTTAACACCTGTAAGATCTGCCACAGGTAAAGATGAGATAAGATAAGATGTGCTTTATTGGGTTGTTTGTCAAAAAGCATTGTTTTCATGTCTGCCATCCGATTCTGCTTCTAGAAGAACATGTCTGTTTGCTTGTTTGCAGCTCTGAGGAGTGGAAGAAGGTCAGTAAGGGTGAAAGGGAGAATATCGGCGTCACTGTGCAGGACGATGGAGAGTTCTGGTGAGTTTAAAGCAACACTGCCCCCTGTTGGCAGACACACACGCCTGCATGTGGAGCTTTGTGACTCTTCTTTCATCACACATATGACATCACCCTCTCTCTCTCTCTCCTCTCAGGATGACATTTGATGACTTCATCAATAACTACACAGACCTCATCCTCTGCCGTCTCATCAACACCTCATACCTGAGTTTCCATAAGACCTGGGAAGAGGCAGTGATGCGAGGCTCCTGGCGCCTCAGCAACGACCCGCTCCTCAACCGGACTGGAGGCTGCACCAACCACAAGCAGACTTTCCTCCAGAACCCACAGGTGTGGTTTTACTTGTTCTCATTTGTTACTAATTTTCAGATTCAGAATCAAGTCTAACATAATAAATGTATGATTCTGTGTTTTGTAGTATGTGTTTGACGTGAAGAAGCCGGAGGACGAGTTATTGATCTGTCTGCAGCAGCAGGACCGAAGGGCCAGCCTGAGAGGGGGACGAGGAGAGAACCTGGCGATTGGCTTCGACATACACAGGGTCAGCTCAGAGTGAGAGTAAACATGCATCATAGCAAATGTAGAAGATATGGGGTTGTGTAGTCCAGAGCTTCAGGACTCATCATGAAGTGAGTGTGAATTCAAATAGTGAAATCAGATCTCTCTTTGTCTGCAGGTGGAGTTAAACAGGACCTACCGTATGCATGCTACCCAGGAGAAGGTCGGTGGCAGCACCTACATCAACTCCAGGTCTGTGTTCGTACGCATTGACCTGAAAGAGGGGCGATACGTCATCCTACCCACGACCTTTGACCCCGGTCTGGAGGGAGAATACCTGCTCCGCATCTTCAGTGACGTGTCGTCTGACTGCAAGTACGAAAAACACTCTGATGATGTAGTTTAGCTGTGACTGTTACTGGGTTCATGTTCAGCAGCATTATTGGATATGGAAAATACCAACTCATGCTGTAATATGGGACAGTGACTGTGTGTAGACAACTAAAGCAGAATGTTTGAGGTGAATCTCAGACACATTTAACTCTACTCGAGGGTTAAAAAGTTGAGACTACACCACAGATACACTGCCACAGAAAATCAGAGGAACATGAAGATCACTAAAGTACCCCTATCTCTGTCCGTCTTTGTCTCTCTGTCCTGCAGGGAGTTGATTCTAGACCAGCCTCCAAAGACCTGCTGGACCGGGATGTGTGGCTATCCTGTTCTGGTCACTCAAGTCCACTTAGTGCAGGCAAACGGACTCGCCGGTCAAGACTCTGGTGGAGGTAGGTTTCAGTTTTATTTGTTCTCAGGATATGAACCAGCATCATCAGCAGACAAAACTACTGCAGGGTTTAATCTGATCAAAGTCAACTGTTATATTTATAACTGCCCTTTAAAGGTCAGAAAGTCAACTAAAAAGTCTGACCTGCTATTGGCTGAAGAAGCTCTTGCACAATACCAGTTTTGGCCAATAGGTGGCAGTAGCAGCTTTGTAATGTCAGTCTGGTGCAGAGCAGTAAATCACAGGTTTGTTTCACAGCTTTAAGGGCTGCTTTTGCAATTATTAAAAATGAGTGAAGTTAAAAAATATTTTCCAACAGCTTCTTTGGTGCTCTTGTTTCTTTTTACCGATACATCTTTAAGAAACAGTCTTTCCTTTCAGCTTTCCTGATTTTTCACAGGAAGATACACGTAGTAAGATCGTTAAAACTTGCAAAACAAACATTTTTAAAGTTTTGTCAGATGTACAGTGAAATGAATCTTTGCCTATATTCTTGCAGATTCTAATTTAACAGTCTTATAGGCAGGTGATGTCTTAGCTTTAAGTTTTAGCCTCTTTTGTATACCGTAGGTTTTCTACAAACAGTGCAATCTAAATCTGTTTTTCTTGAAACAGATAAAAACACAGGAATCCAACATATTTTCCTGGTATTAACAGCACAGAAAGGGAC
Organism: Notolabrus celidotus; assembly: GCF_009762535.1. Lineage (NCBI taxonomy): Eukaryota > Metazoa > Chordata > Actinopteri > Labriformes > Labridae > Notolabrus > Notolabrus celidotus. The sequence goes on along the minus strand of NC_048285.1, from coordinate 31,694,716 downwards.
CTGATTTATTAACTTGCATATCTAACACAATCACCTCGTCTTACTTGGTGTGTTTTCTTCTCTCTTTAGTGTCGGATCCCTATGCCATCATTTATTGTGAAGGACAGAAAGTCCGCTCTCCAGTCCATAAAGGCACAAGAAGCCCTGACTTTGACACCAAGGGGCTCTTCTACAGGAAGAAAGCCAAGCAGCCAATCACTATCAAGGTGTGGGTTCTATACATGTGTGTGTTCCTACATCTGTGAGCTTTCTCCTACCTGTCCCACGCTCAAGCAGTGAATCTCCTTCTCGCGTCTTCTTTCAGATCTACAACCACAACCTGCTGATGGACTCCTTCCTGGGTCAGGTGACCATGCCGGCCGAACAGGGAAGTTTCCAGCAGATGCTCCACCTGAAGGGAAAAGGCAACAGCAGAGACAGCGACCTCCCTGGAACCCTTACTGTGGCCATAATAACCAGCACAGCGCTCACCAACATCTGAGACAGAGCATGAGACCGTGCAGTCAGGGTTGATAACTCTAGCTTTTACATCAAAGTTTACCAAGTTACCACTTTCCCTCTAAAGATCTCTTCACCTAAAAGGTTTTATAACCTGCAGGAGAAGAGGGTTTACTCTCTTAGAGACGAGGTCCACTTTACAAAGGTTTACACACCACTAGAGGTAGGTAAGAGGGATCAGAGGAGGTGGGGATGAAATTACAAACATGGGAAAACTGATGCTCAATAATGTCTGTTTACAAAGTGATGTATCCCTCTGTACCGGGTGTATCTGAATATCCACTGAGCATGAGAGAAGATATTTCCAACTAGCTTATAAACATTGTTTACAGTTCTTCAATTTGCCTTTCCTCTGATTGAATCTCAAGTCTTATTTATGTCTTTTTATACTGCCTTTTTATATTTCTTTGTTTTTACTTCTTCTTTTTATTCTGCTTAATTCTCTTCAAAGGTTTTTATTGGTATAAAAGTTTTAAAAGGTTGCCAAAACATTGTACACTATATCAGTAATATGTTATATTTATATATTGTCTCTGTGAGTCTCATGTCTTCTGTAAAGCACTTTTTTATGGCCTTGATGAAAGGTGAGCTATAAATAAAAGTCCTTGCCTTTAAAGCTTTATGGGTGTCAACTTTTAATTCATGATTTTATAAAGCCTGCTGTCAGGAAGTGTCACAAACTGTCTTCCAAATTTTTCCAAAACAAAAATGGTCACTGCATTTGAAATAAAACCTGCAAATACGAATTCTTTTAAATTCATTTTCTGCCTTTTTTTCTGCTAGATGACTCCTAAGGTTAGCGTTAGAGTTATGGTCAGTCAACAATTAATTAAAATGATCTGTAGCAGTATCTCTGGCACCTGTATTTTTGGGGGCTCAAGTCTTTGGCACCTATATTTTTGGGGGTCTCAAGTCTTTGGCACCCATATTTTTGGGGGTCTCAAGTCTTTGGCACCTGTATTTTTGGGGGCTCAAGTCTTTGGCACCTATATTTTTGGGGGTCTCAAGTCTTTGGCGCCTGTATTTTTGGGGGGCTCAAGTCTTTGGCACCTCTATTTTTTGGGGCTCAAGTCTTTGGCACCTGTATTTTTGGGGGCTCAAGACTTTGGCACCTATATTTTTGGGGGCTCAAGTCTTTGGCACCTCTATTTTTTTGGGGCTCAAGTCTTTGGCACCTATATTTTTAGGGGCTCAAGTCTTTGGCGCCTATATTTTTGGGGGCTCAAGACTTTGACACCTGTATTTTTGGGGGCTCAAGTCTTTGGCACCTATATTTTTGGGGGCTCAAGTCTTTGGCGCCTGTATTTTTGGGGGCTCAAGTCTTTGGCACCTGTATTTTTGGGGGGCTCAAGTCTTTGGCACTTGTATTTTTGGGGGTCTCAAGTCTTTGGCACCTATATTTTTGGGGGTCTCAAGTCTTTGGCACCCATATTTTTGGGGGTCTCAAGTCTTTGGCACCTGTATTTTTGGGGGCTCAAGTCTTTGGCACCTATATTTTTGGGGGTCTCAAGTCTTTGGCGCCTGTATTTTTGGGGGGCTCAAGTCTTTGGCACCTCTATTTTTGGGGGCTCAAGTCTTTGGCACCTCTATTTTTTGGGGCTCAAGTCTTTGGCACCTGTATTTTTGGGGGCTCAAGACTTTGGCACCTATATTTTTGGGGGCTCAAGTCTTTGGCACCTCTATTTTTTTGGGGCTCAAGTCTTTGGCACCTATATTTTTGGGGGCTCAAGTCTTTGGCGCCTATATTTTTGGGGGCTCAAGACTTTGGCACCTGTATTTTTGGGGGCTCAAGTCTTTGGCACCTATATTTTTGGGGGCTCAAGTCTTTGGCGCCTGTATTTTTGGGGGCTCAAGTCTTTGGCACCTGTATTTTTGGGGGGCTCAAGTCTTTGGCACTTGTATTTTTGGGGGTCTCAAGTCTTTGGCACCTATATTTTTGGGGGTCTCAAGTCTTTGGCACCTGTATTTTTGGGGGTCTCAAGTCTTTGGCACCTGTATTTTTGGGGGGCTCAAGTCTTTGGCACCTATATTTTTGGGGGCTCAAGTCTTTGGCACCTATATTTTTGGGGGCTCAAGACTTTGGCACCTATATTTTTGGGGGCTCAAGTCTTTGGCACCCATATTTTTGGGGGCTCAAGTCTTTGGCACCTATATTTTTGGGGGCTCAAGACTTTGGCACCTCTATTTTTGGGGGCTCAAGTCTTTGGCACCTCTATTTTTTGGGGGCTCAAGTCTTTGGCACCTGTATTTTTGGGGGGCTCAAGTCTTTGGCACCTATATTTTTGGGGGCTCAAGTCTTTGGCGCCTGTATTTTTGGGGGCTCAAGACTTTGGCACCTATATTTTTGGGGGCTCAAGACTTTGGCACCTCTATTTTTGGGGGCTCAAGTCTTTGGCACCTATATTTTTTTGGGGCTCAAGTCTTTGGCACCTATATTTTTTTGGGGCTCAAGTCTTTGGCACCTATATTTTTGGGGGGCTCAAGTCTTTGGCGCCTGTATTTTTGGGGGCTCAAGACTTTGGCACCTATATTTTTGGGGGCTCAAGACTTTGGCACCTCTATTTTTGGGGGCTCAAGTCTTTGGCACCTCTATTTTTTGGGGGCTCAAGTCTTTGGCACCTGTATTTTTGGGGGGCTCAAGTCTTTGGCACCTATATTTTTGGGGGCTCAAGTCTTTGGCGCCTGTATTTTTGGGGGCTCAAGACTTTGGCACCTATATTTTTGGGGGCTCAAGACTTTGGCACCTCTATTTTGGGGGGCTCAAGTCTTTGGCACCTGTATTTTTGGGGGGCTCAAGTCTTTGGCACCTATATTTTTGGGGGCTCAAGTCTTTGGCGCCTGTATTTTTGGGGGCTCAAGACTTTGGCACCTATATTTTTGGGGGCTCAAGACTTTGGCACCTCTATTTTTGGGGGCTCAAGTCTTTGGCACCTATATTTTTTTGGGGCTCAAGTCTTTGGCACCTCTATTTTTTTGGGGCTCAAGTCTTTGGCACCTCTATTTTTTTGGGGCTCAAGTCTTTGGCACCTATATTTTTTTGGGGCTCAAGTCTTTGGCACCTCTATTTTTTTGGGGCTGAAGTCTTTGGCACCTCTATTTTTTTGGGGCTCAAGTCTTTGGCACCTCTATTTTTTTGGGGCTCAAGTCCTTGGCACCTCTATTTTTGTCTTTGGGGTCTTTATTTTGCATTAAAGTGCCTGTGATGTTAGCTAAGTTACAGGACTGTGCCGTTAATGTCGTACATGTTTTTCAAATACTTTAAAATTGCTTATTATTAGTTATTAATTAGGCAGGACAATCAGTTTAATACTTGTCATTGCAGTCTGTTAACCCTATAATGAAACAGCCGTGGAGAATATCAACTCAAAGGCAAATATTATATTTAACTTTGTGAGGAAACCAAAATATACAAAGTTTTGGACACATGACAGTTCCTGTTTGAGATGCAGCTTTTTGTGTTGGGGGAAAATGAGGCATGAGCAAATGTTTTGAATTTCACAACCAGACAGGAAATGTCTCGCAGTGAGCTAGAGAAGCCGCAGGTACATAAAAGTAACATCCCTGAATATTTCAATAAAAGGTTTGATTATAAAACGGTCTGTGTCTGCAGAGAAAGCTCACATCGAATAACTAGTCTCATAATTTGAACCCATGATTCAAACAAAGGGATATCTGTTCAATGTGCTTTAAAAAAAAAACCTGCCACACATCTTATTGTCTTTCAGGTTGGGCAGGTCAGAGATCTTCAGCTGCTGACTGGTTTAGTGATCTGGTTTGGCGAGTAACGGTTTAACAACTCACTCCTTATGGTGATTATCTATAATCCTCTTCATGTGGAGGTTCTGTGCCACTTACTGCACGTTTTAAACACTAAGAGATTTCCATGTGAGTGAACTGTCTTTATAGATATGGGTGTCTTTGTTCTACCAGCCTGTTCCTTGTTGAGTCTTTATTTCTCTGACTAGAAGTGATTTAAAGATGAACTTACTTACTGGTGTGGTTTGCCTGTGGAGAGATTTAGACTCCCTCTTAATGCTTCATAGAAACTGTGCTGTGCAGATGTGATATGGTAATGTCAGTATGTCGACCAATCACCACACAGGTGGGTTCAAACTCTGATTCTGACGGTGCTCTCAGCTTCCTCTGCAACAACATATCACGCCGCATCAGGCTGGGACCGCAGTCTCAGCAAATACAACTTTCAGCACTGTGTTCTCATCAGAGGTGAGTTTTAATCATGATATATAAGAGTTGTGACTAACTTAGAGTAATACTGAATGGTTGCTTTTACACACATCTTATTATATTGAGTATAAAACTGGGATGTCTATCTGAAAAAATCTGATCTTGTTATCAAAAGCAAACAACTTAAAAATGAATACTACATTTTTTAAAGAATACTCATCAACCATAATCTCCTTTTTGAACCTCCTCTGCTCTGTGTTTGTTTTATGCTGCAGCTGATCATGTTGGCCGCTCTGACTCTGGCCTCCCTGAGTGTCCTTGTGTGGACGTCTGACCTCTGCCCCCCCGCCTGCCAGTGTGACAACAACCTGACCACTGTAACGTGTCAGGGAGGAGAACTGATCGAGATCCCTGAACTCCCAGGCAACACAGTGGAGCTCTTTGTTGCATACAATAAGATACAGGAAGTACCCTGGAGTAGGCTGGGGAATCTAGAGGTACGAAAAGAACAGCAGCCTGTAAACTTTGATGCTTTTGGAAATGCTGCAGAACCGTGGTTTTTGGTTAGAGACCCCCGCAGCAGGAAAGTTTCGGCATACATTTTCTGTGTCATCAACGGTATAGCTCTTATGGAGGCATCAGTATTTTATCAGTCTTTCACATTATCAGCTAAAAACTCCTCACAGGAGCTTTAAGTGTCTGAATTAAGCAGAAGAAAAGTGGGCCACGCCACAAACTCAACTAGTTTCCAAAGCTGCTTTTCAAAACCCAAACCGTGTCTGTGAAGATACTTGTGATACAACACTACACAAGACGAGACGATAGATAGTGCATGTTACAATACAATAAAATACGATATGACACATGACATCACACAATACGATATGGTACTGTAAGGTACGGTACGATATTGTACGATATGGCATGATACGATACAGTACAATACGATACGGTACGGTACAGTACGATATTGTACGATACGGCATGATACAATACGATACAGCACTGCACGGTACAGTACGGTATGATACGGTACGATACGGTACGATAAGATATGACACGATACGGTACGATACGGTACGATACGGTACGGTGCGGTACGGTACGATACGTACGATACGGTACGATACGGTACGATACAGTCAGTACGATACCGTACTGTACGGTACGATACGATACTGTATGATACGGTACTGTACGAAACGGTACGGTATGGTACGATACAGGTACTGTACGGTACGATACGGTACTGTACGAAACGGTACGGTATGGTACGATACGGTACGGTATTGTACGATACTATGTGTCAGAGTATGTTTTATTTTTTAAAGTTGTTTTTCTCTGCTTGGTTAATATTTCTTACAAACTCTCTCTGTGTCCTTGATGTTCTGCAGGTCCTGGACCTGACTGAGAATCAGCTGAATGACCACTTCTTCTTCATTTTGCCCACTATGGGGAGCCTCTCTAAACTCTTCCTACGCAACAACAGTATACCGTATCTCAATGAACATTGGTTTGGGAGATTCCCTGCTCTTACCGTGCTGGACCTGAGTGAGAACAGGATTTTGGCGCTAAAATATTGGCATCTATATGGATTAGCTAAACTGAAGACGTTAAATCTGAGCTTCAACCAAATTAGAGATATTGACTCCAATGTATTTCATGGAAATGCAGCCCTCACTGAAATCTACCTAAGCAATAATAACATAATACTTAAAGGACGCTATATTTTTCAGAGCTGTCCAGTGTTGGAGGTACTAGTTCTATCCAGAAATGGAATCTCAGACCTGGACATGGGCAGCTTCAGAGGAGCTGGGCATCTCCAAGACCTGGACCTGAGTGATAACAGTCTGGAAACTGTTCCCTCGGAGGCACTGAGAGAAGTAAGCAAGCTCAAGAGGCTGCATCTTCAGAAGAACCGGCTCACCGGCCTCGAGGAGAAGAGCTTCTCCACGCTGAGCTCTTTGGTTCATTTGGACTTGAGCTACAACACACTGGTCCGTCTGTCAGAGGGATCCCTGAGCGGTCTGAGCAGCCTGTGTGAGCTGGACCTCAGCGTCAACCACATTGATTCCCTACCCTCAAAAACCTTCACTGACCTGACCAGCCTTGTGTCCCTTGATTTGTACAAGAACAGACTTCAGTCTCTTCCTCTGGGCCTGTTCAGTAACTTGAAGAACTTGCAGGAGCTGCAGCTGGAAGCCAATCAGATTTATTTCATACCGGTTGGGGTTTTTGATTCGCTGTCCAAACTCAAGGAGCTGCAGCTTTCGAACAACAACATCCAGGAACTCGATCAAGCTCTGTTCACCAAGCTTAAGTCTCTGCAGATCCTGTACGTAGAGAACAACTCTCTGAAGCAGCTTTCTCAAAGCCTTTTCCAAAAGATGAGTAACCTGAAGGAGATACACCTGGACAACAACCACATCCAGACTCTACATCCCTCAGTGTTTCAGGGTTTGGAGAGAGTGCAAACCCTGAGCCTCTCTGGTAATCGTCTCTCCTCGATACACCCAGAACAATTCAGAGAGCTGGTCACTCTGAAGGAGCTGAAACTAAGTGGAAACCAAATATCTAACCTCTCTACAAGCCTGTTTATGAATCTAACTGATCTGACAACCCTGGACCTGGACAGGAACCAGATCTCTGAGCTGTCTCCTCATGACTTCACAGGGTTGCCTCGTCTGAAAGAGCTCAAACTCAGCAACAATCAGCTCAGTGACATCCCCTCCAGCTGCTTCTCTCACCTCCAGAACCTGCGCAAGCTTCTCCTGAAGAACAACAGCCTGGAGAGTATGCACACTCAGATCTTTGCAGGACTTTCAAAGCTGATAGAACTTGACTTGGATGGGAATAACCTGGATCACCTGCACGCAGATTTATTCCAAGGCCTTAAAAAACTCCAGAAGTTAAGTTTGAAGTTTAACAAGCTTGCAGCAGTGGAGGACGGGACGTTTGAGCCACTAGGAAACCTGAAGGCTGTGTATCTGTCAGGCAACTTGTGGGACTGCACCAGTGTACAAATTCTCTACATCAGCAGCTGGGTCAACGTGCACAGTGACAAGCTCGGAGACCAGCCCACCTGCTTCTATTCTTTGTCAAATTCAATCTCATCCTCATCGTCTTTACCCTTCACTGAAGAGACGCCTCTCTCCCAGGCCGCTCTGTCTCCCCTCCTGCTACAGGACGATGACGCAACGAGCGCTGCAAGCTGCTCGTTTCCTCCAGAAATGCTGATTCTGCTCGCAGCTCTTCTCTTAGCAGTTCTCTCACTGTGGCATCCTCTGTAGTGGTTATGTTGTGCTCACGAACCCTCTTTGATTTCCTGCTTTGGCTCTTTTCATGTCTGCTCTTGTTTTTTGAATATGTGCATCAGAGTCTGGTACTTTAAGTGTAATATGTAAGCAATCAAATACTGTGCAAATAACAGAACTCTTCCTAACTTCAATAAAAAAATATATAAACATGTTTTTTGTTCTAGTTTTGCATCGTTCAGGTCTGAAGAGTGTTGCATCTGTTTGTTTTCTTACCTTGTTGTCATTTCAGCAAATAACTTACCTCAGCTGTAGTTCTGTGGGACCTCATACACAAAGTGCCTCACAACAAGAGAGAGATTAAAAGAGACAAATAGGCAGCAACAGTTAAAATAATAATACAAAATGTGATTAAATAATTAAATAGTAGAGTAAAAACTGAAAAAATAAATAAAGACAAAAAGAGAGAGAGAGAGAGAGAGAGAGAGAGAGAGAGAGAGAGAGAGCTCAGAGTTCTGGAGCATGAAAACAGAAGAAGGAACCAGAGAAAAACATATTTTTGCAATGATCCTTTAATTCTAAGCTACAGATTGTATTTGATATTTGTGTGTATAGCTCCCAGTCAGCACATCAGCTCCCTGGAAGCACATAAGGCAGCTTTGTTAGCACAGCTGTGTTTCCTTCTATGTTAGAGATCATACTCTTCTTTAACCAGGAGAAACTCAAGAGATTTAAAATCTCTTATTCAAGAGTACCCCGACCAAAAACAGACACTTCACTTCAAAGAGACAGGAAGGCTTTCCTTCAGTTGGTGAAACCCTTAAAGGTCCTGATCTTACAAAATAAATAAAGCTGTTTCTAAAAGTCTGTTAAACTGTTAGTCTTGGGTTTTAGAGCTTCACTTTATCTGTAATATAACTTTTATTTCAAAGAAGTGGATTTATGTAACCTCTGATGAAACTCCTGAAGTGATGATAAAAGCTTGTAAACTCTTCAAATCTATCACCACCGAGACGACAAGAAGTTTAGATCCTGCAGGATGAGTTTAGTTTTCCTTGATAGTGTGAATTCTGGGTCGCCTTTTTTCGACTTCAGATCAGTTTGAATTTATTTGTTTATGTGTGTAAAAAAATAATAATAAGTGCTGCAGACAGCTATCTGTAATCTCTGCTCTCCAAAGATTCAGGAAAACAACGAGAATCTAGAAATGTCTCCTGACTTCTTGTTTCAACAAAAGTTCTGTCAGACATGATTTCAGGATGATTATGTGTCTTTATTACACACTGTTATCTGGAACCCAATCTCCATCATGTTAAACTGCAGTCACTGCAGATTTTAGAGAAGCCTTGTACAGTTAAACAGTTTGTCTTCTGAGTCTCTTTGAGCTTTAACCACATCAGTGCAGCCGTGACCGTCAACAGCTGCTACAGAAACAGGTTTTAAAGTTTGCTTCTGATCTTCATCTATCCATCCCCTCCACTCCTCTTCAGTTAACTCAGCAGTGGAAAAACTAATGTGCAAAAAACCTCTCTTACTACAAACTCTTGTTGTTCACTCGTTCACTCCTGAACAGGCACAGGTTAGTGAGTCACCCGCTGTAACGTCTCCTCACAGTCTCAGACGTAGAAACACTTGTGATCCTTCAGGTTCCTCAGGTAAGAGAAACTCTTCCCACACTTGTCACACATGTACTGTTTCTCCCCCGTGTGGATCTGCTGGTGAGCTTTCAGGCTGTTTCCCTGGTTGAAGCTGCGTCCACATATGTGGCAGCTGAACGGTTTCTCCCCGGTGTGGATGCGCTGGTGTCTGTTCAGGTTCCCCGTGTTGCCGAAACATTTCCCACACGTGTCGCAGCTGAAAGGTTTCTCTCCTGTGTGGACCACCTTTGGAGAGAACGGTTGAAAGAAACAATGGAGATTAAATATTTTTCAGATGTTGAAAATGATGCAAAAACATCAACACCACGATGAGGCTCGTGTTCATGGTTTACCCTCAACCCAGCATTCATCCTGTTCCTGATTTACACATCCAGCTCTGACTGAATATAAAAGGAAGTGTGCTCTGTGTCATCTGTGATCACTGAAAGCATTTAGAGAGTTAAATAAAGCCACAGTAGGGGAGAACTGGGTTGGTTGTCACACGGGTTGGTTGGCACACTCGTTATATCTTGCCACCAGAGGGTGCTGTCTCTTAAATTGGGGTATGGACATTCCCAGAATTAGGATCAGAGCTCACCTACATAGTCTTCTCTGGAGTGAGACAGCTGAACTTGAGGTGAGAGGACTTTTTGTGTTTTTCATGTCAAATTGTAAATATTCAGCTCCTCAGTATTTTTCTTCTAGGCTTTTAAACGATGGGTTTATAACAAAACAAGTGTTACCCTTACAAAGTGTGAGGGGAAAGCTAGAGTTTAGATTTGTATTAGCTAGCTAACTAGTTGTTAGATGGTTGTTAGCCTTGATGCTAGCAAGTTGGGGTTGGCCGTCACATTCTCTTTGGGGTTGGTTGTCACTTAGCGTTGGTTGTCACGTAGCAACCAACCCCATAGTGTGTGACAACCAACCCCCTAGTGTGTGACAACCAACCCCATAGTGTGTGACAACCAACCCCATAGTGTGTGACAACCAACCCCATACCAACCCCATAGTGTGTGACAACCAACCCCATACCAACCCCATAGTGTGTGACAACCAACCCCATACCAACCCCATAGTGTGTGACAACCAACCCCATACCAACCCCATAGTGTGTGAAACCAACCCCATAGTTTGTGACAACCAACCCCATAGTGTATGACAACCAACCCCATAGTGTGTGACAACCAACCCCATAATGTGTGACAACCAACCCCATAGTGTGTGACAACCAACCCCATAGTGTGTGACAACCAACCACATAATGTGTGACAACCAACCCCATAGTGTGTAACAACCAACCCCATAATGTGTGACAACCAACCCCATAGTGTGTGACAACCAACCCCATAGTGTGTGACAACCAACCCCATAGTGTGTGACAACCAACCCCATAGTGTGACGACCAACCCCATAGTGTGTGACGACCAACCCCATAATGTGTGACAACCAACCCCATAGTGTGTGACAACAAACCCTGTTGTGTGTGACAACCAACCCCATAGTGTATGACAACCAACCCCATAGTGTATGACAACCAACCCCATAGTGTATGACAACCAACCCCATAGTGTGTGACAACCAACCCCATAGTGTATGACAACCAACCCCATAGTGTGTGACAACCAACCCCATAGTGTGTGACAACCAACCCCATAGTGTATGACAACCAACCCCATAGTGTGTGACAACCAACCCCATAGTGTATGACAACCAACCCCATAGTGTGTGACAACCAACCCCATAGTGTGTGACAACCAACCCCATAGTGTGTGACAACCAACCCCATAGTGTGTGACAACCAACCCCATAGTGTATGACAACCAACCCCATAGTGTGTGACAACCAACCCCATAGTGTGTGACACCAACCCCATAGTGTGACAACCAACCCCATAGTGTATGACAACCAACCCCATAGTGTGTGACAACCAACCCCATAGTGTGTGACAACCATCCCCGTGATGGGGTTGGTTGTCACAATGTGTCAGAGTGTCAGAGTGTGTGACAACCAACCCCATAGTGTGTGACACCAACCCCATAGTGTGACAACCAACCCCATAGTGTATGACAACCAACCCCATAGTGTATGACAACCATCCCCATAGTGTGTGACAACCAACCCCATAGTGTATGACAACCAACCCCATAGTGTATGACAACCATCCCCATAGTGTGTGACAACCATCCCCGTGATGGGGTTGGTTGTCACAATGTGTCAGAGTGTCAGAGTGTGTGACAACCAACCCCATAGTGTGTGACACCAACCCCATAGTGTGACAACCAACCCCATAGTGTATGACAACCAACCCCATAGTGTATGACAACCATCCCCATAGTGTGTGACAACCATCCCAGTGATGGGGTTGGTTGTCACAATGTGTCAGAGTGTCTTTGATAGTTATTTGCCTCTTTGTTACAATGAGTTGGAAAATGAGAGGGATACACATCTCAAGCCAACACCTTAAGCTTCAATTTAATGTAGGAATGACTATTGAAAGATGTTTTGATGATGAGTGATCATCAGAACGGTAAAAAGTGTGACAACCAACCCCGTTCTCCCCTACAAATAAAAGCTGAAGTTACTTTATTAGAGGAGTGATAGAACTACTGATGCTCCCAGTTTACGGTCAAGCTTTTTCATTAACTGCACAAACACGGATGTTACAGACAAGCAGAGACACATTTCTGATTTTTACATGAAAGGATGAGTGAAGTAATGCCTCTACACTTTAGTAAAACCCTACACGTACAAAAACCCTTTACAAAGCGGACCTACCTTATGGGATTTGAGGCTGCTCTGCTGTGTGAACATGCGACCGCAGATCTTGCAGGAGAAGGGTCTCTCCCCGCTGTGCGTCTTCAGGTGGATCTTCAGGTAACTGGACGACTTGAAGCTCTTCCAGCAGAGGCTGCAGCTGTGAGGCCGGACCACCGTGTGGTGCTGCTGATGCGAGCGCAGGTCCGTGATGGAGCTGAGCCGCTGACCGCAGAGAACACACGTACACGGAATAGTCGCCGCGTGTGTCTGGAGATGTTTGCGCAGCGAGTCCACGCAGGCCACCACAGCGCTGCACGCCACGCACGCCAGCACGTTCTCCCCGGTGTGAGAGGTCTTCTGGTGCATTTTCAAGGCGCTCTTCTGGATGAAAGATTTTCCACACGTCTCGCAGCTGAAGGGACGCTCGCCGGTGTGAGTCCGCTGATGACCTTTCAGAGTGTCTGCCTGGTTAAACTGTTTGCCACAAGTCTCACACTTGTACGGCTTCTCCCCCGTGTGTATGCGCAGGTGACGCTGCAGGTTACCTGGGATTGTGAAGCTCTTGTCGCAGAACTGGCAGTTGTAGGCCCGCTCCCCCGTGTGGACCATCTGGTGCATCTTCAGGCCGTGAGCTCGGTAGAAGCTCTTTCCACAGTGATCACAGCGGAACGGCCGGACGTCAGTGTGAACACGTTGGTGATTCTTCAGGAGCTGCTTCAGGGTGAAACCTTTCCCACAGATGTCACAGGTGTGTGGTCTCTCACCTGTACATGAGGAGAAGGAGGGTTAGAAGAAGACAAATGCCAAACATTCCTTCACCAAAAGAAATCAAAGAACTAGATCTATGTTTGTTCCTGCAGCCCTCTTTTTATCAAAGAGTTTGAAACAAGTCTGATAAAGTAGAGAACACTGACCTGTGTGGAGCAGCATGTGAGCACTGAGGCTTCTCTGGAACGAGAATCCTTTTCCACACTGAGAGCAGTGGAAAGGCTTCTCTGTGTTTTCCCCGTCTTCAGGCACGTGAGCTTTGAGCTGCTGCAGCTTGGTGAAAGTTTTGCTGCAGTGTTTCCGGCTCAGAGGCGGCTCGTCCTGGTTCTCATCGTCCTTCTTTGCCGGACCTCGACTGGACCGGGGCTTTACGACACGCTTGGGTCTAGAAGTGAATCCTGGGTCTGTGTCTTCTGGTTCCAGCTTACAGAAAACAGAAAGTGTCATTTAGTGAACTCTCTTGACAAAAAGAAGCTCAACGTGCACACTCTTATATCTAAAAGCAGACTGTGTATGTGTGCTAAAAAACAAGAGATGCAGAAATAGATCAAAGTTTTGTTGGGTTTACATTGTAGTCCGGGTCGTCATCATCGTCCTGGACCAGGTCAACTCTGTACTGACCAGAATCAGACGACACCTGATCGACCAACGCCTCCAATCCCTCCTCCTTTATAATGACAGGCTGGATGCTTTCCTGAAGGAGAGAGAGAGAACATGAAGAACAGACTTTAAGATCAAAGACGACACAAAGTCTCTTGAAGGTGAACCTCATGACACACACGACATGACAGACGGGTTTACCTCGTAGGTTCGGCCTTGCCACAGAATTATGGGTGATCTAGGATTCACTCCAGAATCACGAGAAGCACCAACTGGGAAAATGCAACAAAGTGAGTCAGTATTCATGAGATCACATGTGTAAAGAAATCAGTGAAAGTCTAACCCCCTCACCTCTGCGACCCTTCCTCCCCGCTCGCTGGCTCTTCACATGTTTCACAGGAGCCCTCCTGTCCTCCGTCAGCTCCTCCACCTCCTCTTGTCCTCCGCTGCCCTCCAGCACCAGCTTCAGCTCCTTCTCTGCCAGCTCCAGCCTCCTCTTCAGGTCCTTAATCTCTGCAACACCCTGCGTCACCTGAGGAGTGGAAACAACCAAACATGACGGATGCAGAATGGTACAAACACACAGAGAGATGATGTCCTGAAGGTGAATAATGAGCGTCCTGAAATGTGACACAGACGACACACAGAGGAAACATGAAGATCAGACACGGTGACGTTACGTACTTCTACTCGCAGCAGACAAGAAGTGTCCCGAAACAGCTGGCAGATCTTCTCCACGGCTTCTCGAGCCAGAGACGCCATGAAGATGCTGAACTGGATCACCTGATGGAAACAACACAGGTCACGGTTAGTTAGGAGCACTCTGCACAGGACCATAAAACCAGACCCTAACTCTAAACTAAAGACTTACCTTTTTAATCCTGTTTTAATTTGGAGGGATTTATTTTTAGCCCTGGACTGCATTATTCTAATCAATATTATTATTTTTTTTAAATCTATTTGGGTTTTTTTTTTATGCCTTTATTTGATAGGATAGCTGAAGAGAGACACAAAGTCTGGGGAGCAGAGAGTGGAGGAAGGCATGCAGGAAATGGTGACGGCCGGGAGTCAAACCGGCGACCTCTGCGACGAGGACTGTAGCCTCTTTACGTGTGGCGCTTAGACCACTTGGCCACCAGCACCCCTATAATTAATATTTTTACAACATTTAATAATCTTATTTATTCATCTATTTATTTCTTGTATTTATCTGATCTTTTTAACTTTAACTGATTTTTAATTTTGACTTTTACTCTTACTTATTTTATTAGTTTTAATGAATTTATATTATTTTTATTTTTAAGTATTTTAATCTCTGTGTGTTTTTAAAAGTAAACTTAAAACTTACCATTTTAATTCAGAATGATTTATTTTATTCTTATGATTATTATTGTTTTAACATTTGTTTATTCATCTTCTTTGTTTAGCTTATTTCTTGCATTTATCTGATATTTTTACTTTAATTGGTTTTAAATCTTCTTCTTTATTTTATTATTTCTATTTCATTGATTTTATTTAATTTGAAGTATTTGTTATGATTATTTATTTCATTATTTTACCATTTCTGTTATTTTCTGTCTCTGTTCTTTAGTGAAGCACTCTGGTCAGCATGCTTGAATGTATAAAATGTATATATGTATAAAGGAGCTTTATAAATATCAGTATTTTTCCTGATACAAACATATCAATAAATCTCCTTTCATGCTGCAGAAATGATCCAGATTGTTGCAGGTTTGGCGCAGTGTGATGTTAACATTCATGCATAATATTAATTACTTGGAAATGGGCCATTCTGCTCAACAAATACAACATTTGCACAGTGATTCTATTTTGTACAATCAGAGTTTTAAAATCCTTAGATTGTAGCTGAGTATTTCCAAACTTAGAGTAAGGTAAATATGTTTGCACCTCTCTCATCATGTGGTAAATAACACATGAGCAGCTGTGCGTTCTCAGACATTTGATCCACAGCTGTGTTAATCATTTTAAAGATGGTGCATTCAGGGATCACGTGTCTCCATTGATCCCTGATAGATGGATCCTCACTGAGACCTGTGGCTGCTGCTCTGTAGACATACAGCAGATAGATAGGCCTCAGCCTGACGCTCAGTTCAAGATGGAGATCACAGATGGATTCTCTGTCATGTTGTTGAACATTTATCACACACAGCTGAATAATATCCTCTAATATAACTTTAATAAACACTTTAACAGGTGAAGGAGTTTAAAAATGAAGCTTTTAATGAGCTAGCTCGGTGAAGTTTGTGTAGCAGCTAGCTAGCTCTTCTATTTCTATGATCAGCTGTTTGTTAGTGTGGAGCATCTTTAACTGTTAGACACATAAAAACACATTAAAACTCTTTATGAACTCACCTTCTCATCAGGTTCCTCTCCTGTGTTTTCATCTCCACAGTAAACTGGAGATTCTTCAGTTAAATCAGAGGATCCGAGGACTTTGCTCATTTCTGTAACGGTCGCGTTCACCATGATTTCCAAGATGGCGCCGACCTCCGGCTCCGGGTCCGACATCTTTACTAATTATATATAAACTAAGAACCTGGTTCAGTTTCTGCACTTTAATAAGACAACATGCAGTATCATGCTACAAAACAAACCCTGTAGTAAAGCTGCACCAACGGTTAATCACAACATCCGGTTCCTTGTCACCTTCAAAATAAAAGCATGCAGCACAATCCTAATCTGAATGTAAATATCTTCGTTCAGTTAATACTGCAGTCTATGAGACAAACACAAAGTACTGACACATGTTTGTAAAATAAATTTGTAGCTGTGTTAGTGTGATGATGTCCAAATCCAAAAGCAAAGTCTTATTCCTAAGTTTGAAGTCTCTTCTTCATGTTGTTTGCCTTGACGCATCTCGGTTCATGAGTGGTGTAAACAAAGAGACGCGCGCTCACTGCCCTCTAGTGGTCAAAGGAAGGAACTGCACAACTAAAGTGTGATGATTAAACACAAATAATAGTACAAAAATTAAATAATCAATATATATATTGATACAAATATGTTCTTTTTATGGTGATTATTTGAAATAAAATTATAAAGTATTTTTTTTAATTAAATCATATTGAATTAAGGTCTTCTTTTATAAGCTGTGGTGAGGTTAATTGTTGATGAAGATAATGGAAGGTCTTAAATGGTCTTAAATGGTTTGGTTGCTTCATTGTAGATGTTCTTTATTAAAAAAAAAAAATTCCTTGTGCATTGCCTTTACACTGCTTGGCAGTACCTGCACCCAAATTGACTTGAAGCACTTTGTTACTCGTACTGATCTTGTTTCCTCTTGTCTAGATCTTTGCTTGTGTTGTTCTTGTTCTCGTATGTACGTCGCTTTGGTTAAAAGCGTCTGCTGAATGACATTATAACATTGTTCTCATTGCTCTATATCAGGCGAGATAGTGATATGATGTTAGATTCGTGGTTTTAAAAAATAGTAATACAGAGGCCTCTCTTTGACCAATTAAGAGACTGTTTCATTAAATATTTTAAAATGATGACATCATAAACATGATAAAAATCAGAAAAACACATATCAACAACCAGATTAATGAAATAACCTTTAATTACATTCTTATTTTCAAGGTTTAAACTTTTGTCTGTAGAGGAAAATAACTTTTTCATATCTATGCACAGGGAAGAATACAATCCTGCACTGTCCTTAACACATCTGCTTACTTTCATGAAGTACTGACAGTGTTTTCGTGTACTTTCTGATACTTCTCACTGCATTTGTGTTTCTTCTGCAGCCTAGAGTCTGAGAACCCGAGCCCACAGCTGCTGCAGTAGTAAAGTCTCTCTCCCGTGTGCACCTGCATGTGAAACTTGACGTGTCCGAGCTGCCTGAACCTCACCCCACACACCTCACACTCGTAGGGCTTCTCCCCCGTGTGGATGCGTAAGTGTCTCAGGTAGTTTGTGTAGATCCTGAAGGCCTTGCCGCACTGCTCACATTTATGTGGTTTCTCCCCGGAGTGCTTCAGTTTGTGGGACTTGAGAGCCTGCGGGATGATGAACCTCTTCCCGCACACGTCACATCCGAACGGGCGTTCTCCGGAGTGGATCCGTTGATGGTACTCAAACGTGGCTTTGTAGAAAAACGACTTCCCACAGATGTCGCACTTGTGCTGCATCTGCCCCGTGTGGATGACCTCGTGTCTCTTCAGGGCGCCGCTGGTGTCGAAGCCCTTGTGGCAGGTCTTGCAGCTGAACGGCGTCACGTCCACGGTGGTCCTGTCCCGGCGGTAGATGACTCTGCGGTTGTGTCGTCCCTGAACTCTCCTCGTAGTGATCTGCCCTCGTGTTTCATCGTGGGTTACTCTCTGGTGTTTCTGCAGCTGACAGTTATACAGGAAGGTTTTCCCACACAGGTCACACATGAAGGACTTCTCGGCTCCATGGAGCAGCATGTGAGCTTTCAGCTTGTTGTCCTGAATGAAACTCTTCCCACAGACTTTACATTTGAAGGGTTTCTCCCCCGTGTGGATACGGATGTGTCTCTTCAGGTTGTGCTGCAGAGTGAATCCGGCTCCACACGTCTCACATGTGAAGACCTTCCCCGTGTGGACAGACTGATGCGTGCGGAGCGATCTCCTCTTCACAAACGCTTTGCCGCACACCGCACACTTGTACGGATGCTCCCCTGTGTGGACGCTTCTGTGACACTGCAGCGTGATGGCGTACCTGAAGCTCTCGCCACACTCGGAGCACTTGTGCGGCTTCTCCACGGAGTGAACGATCTGATGAGCCTGCAGGTTGTGTTTGGTCTTGAAGCTCTTCCCGCAGGTGGAGCAGGTGAACGGCCTCGTGTCTGTGTGAACCAGCTGATGAGTCTTCAGGTGCATTTTGGTTTTGAACGTCTTCTCACAGAGCGGGCACTTGAAGGCGGCGTGCTTCTTCTCCTCGTGCCGCAGCAGGTGGTGCTCGTAGGTGGCCGTGTTCCTGAATCTCCTGGGGCACTGATTGCAGGAGAAGGGTCTCTGATCTTTGTGAGTGTTCAGGTGCTTCATCAAATGGAAGTGCCGGTTGAAGCTCTTGTTGCAGACGTCACAAACAAACTCCTTCCCTTTCCTCTTCACCTCTGGTTTCTGTGTGCTCTTAGACTCCTCCATGTTTGTGGTGGTGCTTTCTAAAATCTCTCCTTGTGGTCTTGTTGACGTCACAGCTTCAGAGTTCACCTCCTCTGTTGTCTCTCCATCATCTGGAAAAGAAAGAATGATATATTCGTCTAAACTAAAACTACTGTTCATGTTGTGAGTTGTTCAGTTTTGAGGCTTCTCTCAAACACTCACCAGCTTCTTCATGTCCGCTCACAGCAGGTGACAGCTCCGCGCCTCCCTCCGTCAGCTCCCCTGTCTTCGGTTTTAACTTCCCAAAAGGCTTCAGGGTGTAGACCAGGCCGCTCTGCTCGAACAGCACCGGGCAGCCGTTCAGGACGTTTTCTCTCCACATTCTCGCGTTCTCTAAGTCTCCGCTCACGCTCTTCATCTCGCTCTCCAGACGCCTCACTTCCACCTTCAGCGTCGTGTTTTCATTCTGCAGCTTCGAGGACAGTTGGAGGAAAATGGCGTCGATTTTTCTCGTTGCCTCACATGCCAGCATCTCCAAAGTGTGTGATAAAGCCGGCTGTTTGGGAATAAAACATGGAGTCAGGAATAAAATGACACATTAACTGTTGGTCTAGAGGACTGTAATGAAAGTACCAACAGTAGAAGTACTTGATGGAGCTTGTTTTAACATCATTTAAATATCAAAATAACAAATGTCATTTAAACAACAAGCCTCTCAGGGACTTGATGAATGATGGGAGAAGTGTGGAACATCTATGGCAGATCATTTTCATGTTTTTTGGACCTGCCTTCTAATCTATTCTATTCTTACTGGCAAATGAAATAATGATCATTTGTGGAATTGAAGTTGTTTCCTGCTTGTCACATTATACCTGTGCAAAATTCCAAATGGACTCAAGACTCAGGACAGGTATCTTTACAAAGTCAGCTTGGCTGCAAGGACGACTGGACTGCAATTGTCAACAAAATATATTCCATGGAGAGACTCAGTATTGGAAAAAATGGAACTCATACACCAGAGTTTGTAACCTTCATCTGTGTAGATGATACTGTTTTGTACTATTGAATGGCCTGGACCAACCTCCCTTTGATTTATTGATCTATTTAGTAAACCTGAAATTGTATTAAAAAGAAAGTTAAAAATAAAAAAATAACATTAAGGAGAGAAATAAGAAAATGAAAGATCTGACACTAAAAAAATATGAATTGGGATACTTTTTTGTCTTTTCAAAAAATACTCAATGCCTTGTCATTTAAAGGTACAGTGCGTAGAAAGTGGAATATATAACAGTATTGCTCAACCCTTTAGAAAAGAAGCTCTGGGATGATAATGCATGATCAGTATGATCCTTCCTTTATTGAGTAATCTTTATTTTAAATATGTGCATGGTGTTTAGTTTGCTCATTCTGTGCTACTGTAGAAATGTTGCAGAGCAAGATGGCCGCCTCCATGGAAGGGGTCCCTCTCCTTCTATAAATATATAAGGCTCATTCTAAGTTAACAAATACACAACCACTTTTTCTTAAGGTGATTAAAGAGTCATTGAAACATACTTATGAATATTATATTATATTTCTGATTACAAAACTGATAAATTCTACTTTAATCTGATGGAAAGTTCAAATAAAAACTCTTTAGTGTGTTTTTAATGCCTCAAATTCAATAATTGTCTCTTGTATAATTATAAACATTTATCCACACCGGAAGTTATGTCTGTAAAATAATTTAAGTTAGGGAATAGTAATTGAAAACCTAATAACAGTGTTTATTTCCTCTAATATCAAGCAAAGTAAGATATTAATAAGAGTATGATTAAATAGAGATGTTATTACAGTCATGATAATTAAAGTTAGTCTCTTTAATCTGCTGCTGGTTTCTTTATAAAGTGATTTATACTTTATTTAACTTTAATTAACAGAGACGTTAAACTGTTTGAATATGGCGCCCTCCACATTACAGCATTAACACGGCCGTTAGTTTGACAGACTTTATCAACACTACATATTTAAGTTATTTAACACTCTTAATAAACGCATTTATTAAACTGTAATCATTAATGCTCGGTTAGTTCGCTTCTTTCCCTCTCAGGACTTTATCTTGACGGTTTAAGCTAGGAGGCCGCCATCTTTGTTTTGCTTGTCCATCCGCTGTTACGTTACTTGAATTCACTCTTCAGGTCCACTCTCCGCCATTTTGTGTTTCTGTTCACATAACCGTTGGGACCGTTTCCTCACCTTCCCTCCTCGGTCGGGCGGTTTTATCCGGTTTTCCTCTGACCTTTTATAAACATGGACAGCTGTCTGTAAGACTGTCTCCATGATGGTCTTAGTTTCTGAGTGAAACACGAAGTTAGCTTCCATTCTATCAGTAAAGTTACCCGCTGACTCTGACGAACAGAAACACTACACCGGAAGAGATACCGGAAATGAAGCAGCACTGAGTGAAAACTAGTTTCAAAATAAGAGTCTTAAAGTGACTTCAATTGCGAATGTTTTTTTTTTTTTATTGCAACAAACTGAGAAAATATAAACAACGCCATATCACACAGGACACTGAAATAGAAAGCATGTCACTATTTATATTTTACCTTCAGAAAATACATTTTAATGAGCCTCTATTCAATTAAACTGAATCACAAAGCAGCTTTTAGAAAAGAAAGACTAAACTGTAAATTACCTTTGATCCTTAACTTTCACTCTGTGTACAAGATTGGAGCAGCGCCTTCTTTTACAGATCATCATGATATTAATCACTCAGTACTCCAACATATCAGCTGCAATGATGGGGAGGGTTACTAGAGGTCATACATTTTAGATCTCCTCTACTGACCAACAACCAAAATAGAAGTTTGGCCTCTTTTTCAGATGTTTTGCAATTTACAAAGTGTTTGCAACAACTGACATTCATCTAAAACTGGAGTGTGTTCATTATTAGAGCTGACGTAGCATCTCTGACCCACAGCTAATGAATCAGAACTTTTAAGTTGTTCAACACCACACCCCACTGTTTCATATATTAATTCAATCCGTTGAAGTGCTCTGGTGGACCGTGCATCATCACGTGGGCTACGAGCCGTCACAGCTGTGCTTCTTCAGCTGCCGTGAGTCGGAGTATCCGCGTCCACACTGCTGACAGGAGTACAGCTTCTGTCCGGTGTGGACCTGCAGGTGAGACTTGAGCTGGTTAGACTGGTGGAACTTCCTGTGACAGTACAAACATTCAAAGGGCTTCTCTCCCGTGTGGATCCTCATGTGTCTGTAGAAGTTCCCGTCTGTTCTGAAGGCTTTGCCGCACTGGTCACACTTGTACGGTTTTTCCCCCGTGTGGATCCGCTCGTGCTGCTTCAGACTGCCGGCGTGGAAGAACCTCTTCCCGCAGACGTCGCAGACGAAAGGCTTCTCCCCCGAGTGGCTCCTCTGGTGATAGCTGAAGGAGTACTTGTTGTGGAAAGACTTCCCACAGATGCCACAGTTGAACTCCTTGTGCTCACTGTGACCTCTCTCATGGAGTTTGAGCGAGCATGCAGCGCTGAAACCTTTCAGGCAGATCTTACAGCTGAACGGTTTCACCAGAGACTTGTTTCTCTTTCGGTTCTGCACCACGCCGTCTGTGCTGTCGTCTTCCTCGTTCCTGTCGGCGTGCACGTACTTCTGATGGATGAGCAGCCTGCAGTTGAAGAGGAAGGTCTTCCCGCAGAGATCACACATGAAGGGTTTCCTGGCGCCGTGGATGAGCATGTGAGACTTGAGCTTTGTGTTGTCTGAGAAGCTCTTCCCACACTCCTGACAGGTGAACGGCTTCTCCCCCGTGTGAAGACGAAGGTGCCTCTTCAGGTTGTTATTCAGGCTGAACCGGGCTCCACATATGTGACAGGTGAAGGGTTTCTCCCCGGTGTGGACCAGGCTGTGTCTCTTCAGAGCCGTGCCGGTCCTGTAGGACCTGTTACAGATGGTACACGTGAAGGGAGAGACGCCCGTGTGTTTCCTCTTGTGCACGGTCAGAGAGTGGGCGTATTTGAACGACTCCTCACACATGGAGCACTTGTACTTCTTAGAGTTTGTGTGAACCATCTGATGGAAGCGTAGGGTGTCTTTACTCTTGAACTCTTTCCCACACGTGGCACAGCTGAACGGCCGGTCTTCAGAGTGAACGGCTTTGTGACACCTCAGATGCACCGGCGTCTTGAAGGTCTTGTCACACAGATTACACTTCAGCATTTGCTTCCACTTCTCGTGGCGCTGCAGGTGGTTTTCCAGAGACTGTTTCACCCTGAATGTCTTCCCGCACTGATCGCAGGCGAACGGTTTGGGTGGGTTCAGTTTCTGGTGACGCTGCAGGTGGTTCTGCAGAGACTGTTCTTTGCGGTACGACCTCTTACATTGGGGACAGGGGAAGGGGAGAGGGGTTTTTTTGGTCTCATGACGCAGAAGGTGAGTTTCCAGAGACTTCTTTTCGAGGAAGTTCTTTCCACACTGCTCACAAGGAAACTGTTCCTTATGAACCTTCATGTGTTTCTTCAAATCCCCCTTCCAATGAAAGCTGGCATTACAAAGCTCACAGGGGAACCGCTTCACTGTCTCACTCTTTGTCAGCCTTCTTCCCGGAGTGTCACCGGATCTGGTTTTACTCTCTTCAGTCAGGCTCTCCATGGAAGCTGGAAGTGTGGACATAAACAAACAATTCATCTTTAACTCTTTAAATACTTTATTTGAATGTTTTAAATGTGTAAAAAGTGAGAAGTCTGATCGTACCTTCTAACATTTTAGTCGTCGGCCTCCTGGTTCTCCTCGACCTCCCTGATGGAGCCTCTTCAACAGATCTCTGTGAGGCAGAAGGAAATCAACTTTAAACACAGCAGGATGCATGAAAGGAACCCTGCAACTCCTGAAAGACTGTTTAAAAAATAAAAGCATGGAGGGATGGTTCAGAGTTCAGGTTTTAAGACTGTTTCTTTCTACATATTGAAATAAAAAAGCAGCATGGTCTCCGACCTTCTCTTGAGCCGAGTCGACCGCACTGTTGGACTCTGGACTCGGGACGTCTTGAGGGGTGGAACCTGGCGAGGCGATGGTCGATGGAGCGGGCGGCTGATCGACGGCTTGGCTGTCGATCAGCGCTGAGGGAGCCGAGCTCACCCTCCCAATGAACATCATCGGGGACGTCTCAGGTTTGGGGAAAGTCACTGAATCCAATTCATCGCTTTCTGCAGGAAACAGAGGAGGGTATGAGGTGGACTCATCTGCAGCAACCAGGGGGTCAGCAGGACTTGCAGGGATGGACTCTCCAGGTGTAACTGCAGTGTTAACAAGACACAGAGACATAACGTGAACTCATGCTCAGTTTATACATCCAGGTCATATTCAGAGGAGGGAGATTAGTGTTACTTCATAGAAGTAAAGATTCATCCACACAGAGACAATCTGAACATAAACAAGAGCATGGACGCATCACATCTAAAGTTATCTGGTGAAATAAAGAGCAAAGAAGCCAAAGATTCACTCTCCTAACTTCTCTCTGTGAAGACATGGTGAACATTTAATATCTGCAAAGTTGCAAAGCAAGGCAGCTTTATTGGTATAGTGCATTTCATACATGAGGGCAACTCAGTGTGCTTTACATTAAAACATTAAAAGCATTGGAGACATTCAGACAGGCATAAAAGAACACAATTAAAAGTAAAATTATAAATATGTTAAAAGTAAAACTAAAATTTTAATTTAAAGTGAGTTAAAATAATCTAAGATAGGAAGGCAGAGGTAAATAAAAAGGTCTTAATCTTTGATTTAAAAGAGGTGAGAGTTGGAGCAGACCTGCAGCTTTCAGGGAGTGTGTTCCAGATATGTGGAGCATAATGACTAAACGCTGCTTCACCATGTTTCCTTCTGACTCTAGGGACTGAAAGCAGACCAGTACCTGAGGACCTCAGAGGTCGAGGTGGTTCATACAGTAGCAGCAGATCAGCCTAAACCATTCAGTGCTTTATAAACCATCAGCAGGAGTTTAAAGTCTATTCTCTGACAGACAGGAAGCTAGTGTAGAGATCTAAGAACTGGAGTGATAGGGTCTACTTTTTTGGTCCTTGTTAGGACTCGAGTAGCAGCATTCTGTACGTTTTAGGGGGTCCTGCAAAAACCCCGTTACAGTAGTCTAGTCTGCTAAAGATAAATGCATGGAGGAGTTTTTCTGCATCCTGCTGAGACATGAGTCATTTAATCCTTCATGTTGCAAGTTGAAGAAAATAATTACAACAACATAACTTTGTGCAATTAGAGGAAGTATCTGTAATAAGGACAAACAATTTAATTATAGTCTTAATAAAAGTATCTCTGTTTATAAATGTTTAGCAGGCTTCACTCAGAGCTGATCTGCACTCAGACTGAAGGTAAACATGAAGACCTTTCTGCCCTCTTGAACTCTGATGAGATCTCATCATCACACAGATCTATGTGGTCCTCACCCATCAGAGATCCATCCTGCAGCAGGATGTGGGTCTGGCCCCCCTGAGTCTGACCACTGCCTCCACTGAAGCTCTTCAGCTCCTGCTCCAGCTGCTCCATCTCCTTGCCCAGCTGACCCACCCTGGCCTGCAGCTCCTGCTCCAGCTGACCGGCTTTCCTCTGCAGCACGTCCTCCAGCTGCTCCACTTTGGCCCGCAGAGCTTCATTCTCCTCGAACAGCTCGGAGGAGAACTCTGTGAACACCCTGTGGATCTGCAGGATCAGACTCTTCTCTATCTGCTGAACTTCCCCCAACTTCTCCTCCTCCTCCCAGCCCGAGTTTGGCGCCTCTTTCTCGGACACATCCCTGAAGACAGACACGGTGGCTCGGAAGGCGACTTCCACGATCGAGGCCACTTCGCTGCCGAACTTCGCCTCCATGATTCCCCGGAGGAGTCTCAGACTCAGCTGGATGTGTCCTCAGACTCTTTATGCATGTTTATAAAAACACTTTAGATTTTAAATCAAACTCAGAGGAAGTTTAAACACCAAACACTTTGTCTTCCGTGTGAATCTGATGTTCTCTGTCCTACATGGCGGACTCACTGTGCGTCACCGAAAAGGCTCCGGGTAGTACATCCGCTCTGCTTCTTCTTCTTCGCTGGTTTTATTGGCGGATCAAAAACAACTCACAGGAACACAGCGCCACCTCCCGGACAAGATTATTTACCCTTTTTACAAGGTTCCTTCACTTCCTGCATTTTACCCCCCTCTATCTCTGCTGAATACATGAAACAATGTAATATTATATGTGCATAGTGTCTTTAATTACACATCTCTCACTGTTCTTTGTATCTTCATGCATTATTCTGTACAACCGTGCTTCAAGAGACCCTTCTGTCATGCTCAAAAACAAAACATTCATCATTTAAGCTCTGCTGCAAATTCTTTATGATCTAAAGAAGTGTGCTAATATGCATGTAACTCTAGAGAGTGACGGCTCTAAACAAGACAAACATGAAGAGATAAAAATAGCTGACAATCTGTTGGTTTATTTTAGGTGATTGTTTGAAGCTAAGATTTAACTGGGACATTTACTCTTCCTTGTGCTCTGTGAGTCCTTAAAAGCAAAGCTCAGATCAATTTAGCTGCGTTTGAAAGAGTGTTATCCAATCATAATTTAATATGCTGTTAAAGAGGTTTACTAGTGTCAAAAAACAGAAGCATGGAGTGCTGCAGGGGTGTGAAAAAGGTGTAAAACGAGTGCCTCTCTGGTGCTCTTCAGTGAGGGGATCCAGGTGCAAACTTCCTCAGTTTTAAGCCTTTGTTTTTCCCCTTCATCAGGCCCTTCGCCTGCCCTAATGAGACCATGGTGGCTGTAACTAATGGCATGTTCTGGAGTCCCTGAGCTCCCTTGTCTTGCAGGTTCCTCTGAGTCACTGCAGTAGATGCTAGTGTGGACATTCCAGACTCCAGCTGCTACAACTACTACTATCTGTCTCCCCACTATGCTCTCTCTCTCTCTCTTCATCTCCCTCTATCCCTCTCTCCAACACAGTCTCAGCAGATGTGTGTCTAACATGAGTCTGGTCCTGCTGGAGGTTTCTGCCTGTTAAAGGAAGTTTGTCCTTGCCACTGTAACTTGCTAAATGCTGCAAAGTGCTCTGCTCATGGTGGATTAAGATGAGATCAGACTGAATCCTGTCTGTAAGATGGGACTGGATCTGATCCGGTCTTGATGTTGGGTCTGGGTTTGGAAGTTCAGGGTCTTTAGATAATGTGTGTTGTAATTTGGCGCTGTATAAATAAAGATTGATTGATAAAGTAACTCCTGCACTCCTCACTTTGTGCCGCTCCCTGAGAAACACAACAGGAGCCCAAACTCACTTCTCTGTTACAGAAAGAAAATCCATGAATCATCATTCAAAATCAAAATCTGTATTTTCAAGTCAGAGAAACATCTGTACAGAGCCAAAGACTCGCAGTTAGTTCTGATCACTTTATACATTATTGTTTCATTCATTCAACCATTTCCATGGTGGTGGTTTTGTGTTGGTATGTTACAGTGATTGCATAGTGGAGGGATGGGACTTCAAGACATGCACAGCAGTACATTAATAAAGACTATGTCATTCATGCAACCTGTTCGTCCTGATGTGTGTGTGTGTGACGGTGGATGGTGGGGTGTGATCTCACGGCATCACAGGCGTAGAAAAAGGAAACAGAACAAAGGAAACGGGCAGTTTTCCATATTTACCAGCGAGAAACGTTGTGTTAAAGAAAATACTTCTAAAGAAATACATTTGTACATTTTCATGTTGTGCAGGCAGACATACAGAGAGACAGACAGACAGACAGACAGACAGACAGGCTGAGGGCAGATAGACAGTGGTGCTCTGGGGTCCTGGGAGGAGAAACTACGACAGCGAATATTCAGATTCACTCGTCAG
Organism: Notolabrus celidotus; assembly: GCF_009762535.1. Taxonomy (NCBI): domain Eukaryota; kingdom Metazoa; phylum Chordata; class Actinopteri; order Labriformes; family Labridae; genus Notolabrus; species Notolabrus celidotus. The sequence continues at coordinate 31,667,045 of NC_048285.1, read as the reverse complement.
AGCTGGATTACTTCTGGATGGAATATTTCTGCTCAAGGAAGTACAGAAATTTGACTTCAAGTTAAAGAAGATGTCTGATGTTGCTTGAGTCGTCTGCTTTGTGGGAAATTATGACTTTTAATTGATCATAGTGCAGAAAAACTGGTGCATCTAAGCATATGAATCTTTTAATGAATGATCAATATTGTCTTTTGAACACTTTGTCGCCTGTTTTTGAAAAGAGCTTTCTAAATAAAGTTATTATACTAACTATTTAATCCTCTTTTATAGTCACAGACATGGCTCCTTCAAACTGAACTCTCAACTTCAGTTAAAGATGTTTACTGCTCTGTGTTTCTGACTGAACTGCACACACTCTCGTTGTGTTTGGTTCGAGTTATCAGCCCTTAATGTCATCAGAAACAAACACGTATAAAAGTTAAGCTCAGGATTCACCGTCCCTTCAGTCTAAGGATCTCATAAATAACAGGATGATGTGTTCACTTCTGTCTCAATGCTGCAGTCAGCTCTCTCCTGCTCCTGGTGTGATATAAACAGAGGAGGATGATATCGTCTGAACTTGTGTTGAGAACTTAAAGTGGATATTTACAGCTGTTCTTTAAAGTCGACACATTGCATGATAAAAAATGTCCTCATATTTTTACACAACCAGAAAACACCACAGTGCCTCAGGTGGCTTTTTGTCCTCTCTTGTTTTGCCCACAAGAAGTTAAAAAACTAAAAGCATCAGAAGCAAATCCTCACATTTAAGAAGCAGTGCAGATTCGTTCTCTTTCAATCAACCAGTCGATTAATTCTCTGATTGTTTCCACTGCAGTGTGACTTTGTTCTCTATGAACCCACTGGATGTAAAGAGCCCTTCAGGTACATATCCCCTCTACCTGACACTTAACTTCTCTGGATCTGACGTTCCTCTGCTGGATCCCAAACACCACTGACCTCCAGGCCTCAACTCTCCAACACACTAAAGTCCCTAGTGCAAAGAAAAGAATTGCATAAAGTCTCAGTTCATCAACATGGACATCATAATCATTGATATTCACATTTTCTACATGGAACTCTACAACCCTTAGAGATTATAATCTGTGTTACTGCATAATGCTGAGTGATTCTGGTACAGAGGATCAAACATAAAGACTGAACTCTGTGTGTTTGTGACTTAAAAGAAACTCAACTAAGCGGTGAGTTATCATCAGAAGGTTTAAGGAGCAAACAAACGTCAACACTCATGTTAGAAAAGAAAACACTGACTTAAACACATCAATGATAAACCAAAAGTTATTTTATTCATCATTTCATCTCTGCCGACAGACTGAGGTTGATGTGAACAGAACAGCACAGACACACAGACAGGCAGGGTACGTACGAGCTCGTCCAAACCATAATCCACTTCAGTCTGTCGCGGCGTCACACATGTGGACTCCTCATTCTGCTGTAAACAAACACAACCTCACAACAACACGGCGTGACATCAGTCGGCTGTACCCTGCATGTTTGTCCTGCGTGTATCTAAAAGAATAAAGTGTCATTTTTATTAACGCTGTTAGAGTCAGAGTCCCTCAGCAGAGGACCGAACTGTCGCTTCACACTTGGAAGATTTGCTCGTTCAAGATTCATCTCTTTGACTTTGTTTGTTTGTGTCCGTCATGCATGTAAATGATTGCATTGATCTTGCATTCACACTCAGTAAAGATGCATAAAGTGTGTCGAAATAAAACAAGATTTTAAAAAAGTTACAGTTTTTAAGACATGTTTTATGATACATACAAACCAGACTAACGGGTCAGGAGAATCTAAAATCCTTGGTGAATTATTTAAATTTGAAAACGGGGACAATGTGATTTAATATTGCTTTATGATGCCAAAGAATTATAAAGACAGATTCTGAGCAGGATATTTGGGCCGCAAGATTAAAAAAAAGCCCTGCTGAAATCATTCTGTCATCCTGATGAGTCAAACTTATGTCACTGTTTGTTATTGTTAACCGTCCGTATATATTTATATGATAAAAACATTTTTAGTAAATGTCAGAGACGCCTTCAGGGTCCTGTTTGTGTTTGATTGACAGCCGCTGGCAGTCATAGCTCCAGTTTCAGCAGCAGATGAGTCAAAGAATACAAAGCTGCAGGTTTACATACGAGTCCTGGAGAGACTGAGTGTTTGAAGCGCTGCAAATCAAGAGTAATGATCGCAACAGCAGCCAAACTGGAGGGCCTAAATAGCTCAGGATGGCAGTTTCTCTTTACCTGAAGAAGTGGGGAGGTTAACCTGTCGTACATTTACCCAACCAGTCCATCATCATCCTCAAAGTCTCTCAAACCTAAAACAGAAATTAGAAAAAAAGTCTGATTTTGAGTTGAATTTGGCTCACTGTCACCTTTTAAGGCTGCTGGAGAAAGATCACCAACTGTCCTCACTCTCTCTCTTCATCTCCCTCTATCCCTCTCTCCAACACGGTCTCAGCAGATGTGTGTCTAACATGAGTCTGGTCCTGCTGGAGGTTTCTGCCTGTTAAAGGAAGTTTGTCCTTGCCACTGTAACTTGCTAAATGCTGCAAAGTGCTCTGCTCATGGTGGATTAAGATGAGATCAGACTGAGTCCTGTCTGTAAGATGGGACTGGATCTGATCCGGTCTTGATGTTGGGTCTTTGTTAATAATAGAACATAGAGTACGGTCTAGACCTGCTCTGTTTGGAAAAAGTCTGAGGAGAACATTTGTTGGGAAAGATTGATTGACTGAAAGTGTGTGTTAGTCTTCAGACACCAGGGGGCGCTCATGAGCTCACTTCCTACCACAGGGAAGGAGAAGACAACTTTCCTGGACATGTGACTCTAAAGTAATTATTGAGTTATTTTATGGATTTGCAGCAGAAAAAACTTGAAGGGTAATCATGACCTGGTTGGTTTTGTGAATGTGCATCTGGTTAACACCTCTACCTTCATTAAAGAGCAGCAGATGGCTTCACTCAAGGACTGGATTGTCGAGGATTCTGATCTTGAAGGAAAAACAGAAGACATGCCTGCATTTTAAAGAAAGAAGACTTTCACTAAAGGAATAAAAACAACAGAACTGAAAGAATGATATAAAGAGGATTTTAAATGCTACCTGACCCGTATCTGCCTGGAGTGCTTCTACCAGGGCGTTCGCCCAGCTGCATTTACAAGTTCAGTTTCCTACAATGACTCTCCTTATTCAGACCTCCCTTCCGTCACCTATGGCTTTGTGGTGAGTTCAAACAGAACAAATGAGTGGATGCTGAGTCGGTGGGCTGCAAAGACAAGCCTTATGTGATGATGAGTGATTTCTTTCCAAGCAAAACATGCAATCTCACACCTCACAGACTCTGTAGCCCATTGTTACTAAATATTTGGTCAGTCTGACGTCCTGGCTCTCGGCTGCTTCAGTTATTCATCACTCATTCATTCTCACTAAACTGGATGTTGATGTGATAAGTCACAGGACCTTTTAAACTCTTCATCGTGTTACCTGCTGCGTGTGTAGAGATGCGTGGTAGATCGGACATGTCTGGAAGACTGAGGGGGACGAACATATGAACACACTGTAAGCACATACTAACATAAAGAACCTGAGAGCTATGGAGACCCTGGGAGCAGAGAGCGGCAGCACAAACATGCACACACACACACGCGCGCACACACTCTCCAACACACAAGCACACTTGTGTACACACCAAAGAAAAACAACGTTATTCTATCTGTATTTTAAAAAAGGGATGCAACAGATCTGTGTGATGAACTCAAAGAGAATATCTGATGAGCAGTTTGAAGTTGTAAGAGAATAAAAGAGCGGATGAGGAGGTTTTCAGCCCGAGGGCCTCATTCTAAAAAAAGAAAAGAAAGAAAGCCAGGCGCTGATTTTGTGCTTATGACCAAGCCAATAATGACGTTTAGGAAAAACTGATCCTGACAGGTGGATCACCTTTAGTCTCAATGATCACAACATGAATCTCAGCGTCTATGATGATCTGATTGAATTAAAACTGAGGAGCATTTGAGTGAATGAGGCACCTTGGGGCCCCGGTCTATCATCTAGTTCTTACCCCTGCACACACCCTCTGCTCGTACTCTTACTTCTCATCGATTAGACCCGGGAGCCCAAGCAGCTGCTGTCTGTAGTCTCTATTTAAAAGGTCTCCTGACCCATCTGTCCTCCTTAAATCTCCCACAGAAAGTCTGTCGTCCTAAATAAACCTTTAAAAATAAAAGAAAGCTGCTCTGCAACTTTTGCTGTTGTGATCATTCACTGGGTTAAAATCAAAAGCCCTTAGCTATGTTTCAGGGCAGTGATTAAACATCTATTCTTTCTTTGTTCTGTCCTGATTGCTTTGAGGTCTTCTTCTCTTCCCATGTCCTACATCCTCATCTTTCCATCATCCTAAAACCAGCACAAAACTGTTGCTGTTATTCATCGTGGTGCGTGTGGATGAATGTGGTTTTAGTGCCGTTTGGGTTCAAAGTAAACCAGTTTCAATCCTGCATCATAGTTTGGCCGGAGCTCGAGACAGGAAGCAGTTTTGTTCCTGTAAGTTTGTACGTCTGTAAAACATTTGGCTTACTTTCATTCCCTTTCTATTTCTGAGGAGTAATAAGACATAGTGTAGGATGTCTCGACTTACAGACAGACAGATAGATACAGTAGATAGGACAGACAGACGAGAAATACATACAGATACAGCTCATCTCATAGAAAAAACAAACGTGGAACAGAATGAGCTACGTTTTTATCGCACTACCAGCAATCAGTAACAGCCTTTCAGTTCACTCGATGCGTTCACCGTCTCTCTCTCGCAGTGACGCTGCCAGGGGCTCAGCAGCACAAAACTCCCCTGCAGTTCTCCGAAACTGCCACCAGGGGGGGGCATAGGTAAACTCTGTGTTCTCACTGAGACACAGAAGAAGAGAAAGAGCAAGAGAGAGAGAGAGAGAGAAAAAGATGTCTCCTGCTCCGAATTCGCCCCCCGTGCGTCCTAAGAGTGAGCCTGGGTCACTCCTTCTGTCCTGTGTGTTACTTTCCATCCAAACACAACCGCTTTGTTGACAGTGTTGGAGGTGGAGAGAAGGAGGGGGGGCTGTCACTACCAGTCTTTGGCCCCGCCTCCTCTGTAGAGTTCAGACACTTTAAATCCCAACAAATCTGTTGTGCGTCTCACTTTTTCTTACTGGACTTCTCTGAGCGCTTTCCATCCGACTTCCCGCCCCGGTCTGACCTCTCTGATCGTTCTCCTCGCTCCCTCTCCTTCTCTTTCTCCTTCTCTCTCTCCCTCTCCTTCTCCGTTTCTTTGTCTGCCCGCTCGATACGATCACCCATGTCTGAGCGCTCGCCGCCTCGCTCCGACCTGTTGTCTGCCTTGCTGCCGTCGCGGCGCGTGCCCTCGTCGGTGGATGAGGTAGTTGGTTGGGGCTGACCCCATTTGGCAATCTCCTCGTGCTCTGTAATACTGGCGGTGATGTTTGTGACCCACGATTTAAGGTCGTCCTGTGAGGGGAGAGGGTCAGGATAGCTTTTATTAAGTGACCCAAAGGATCAAGATACTGTTACAACTTCTTTATCTTCATTAAGATACAAGAACAAAAACCTTGTCATGTCTTACCTCATCTTTTGCATGGAACAAAAACTCGCTGCCGTCCTTCGTTCTGCAACAAAACAACAGGTTTTTACAAACTGCAGATGTGTTTATGAAAGTTTAAAGGCTCTTATTGGTCAAATGTCAAAGCAGCAGTGGATCAAACGTTCTGACTTTCAGGAGGATTTCACTCCACACCTTCAAAACAAACCCCAAATTGTTAGTTCTGTTAGTTTGGTTCATTTCAGATGTGTTTGTGTTGACAACTGAACCCTAGAGCAGAGCAAGCATCCAAACTAAGGCTACGTTCAACCTTCAAGGCTTAATGCTCAATTCAGATTTTTTGTTTGCCTGTTCACATTACCATCTGTAATGTGACCTGTATCTGATTCCAGTGTGAACTGTTTGAAGCTCCGAACTGCCCCGCATGAAGAACAGTAACAAAGACGTCACATGCAGCTGTTTCACAAACGTAAACATGGAGGCAGTCAGCATTTTGGCCTTTGTTACAAAGTCTTCGTGCAGTAGGAGCCGGAGAATGAATGACCAGGTGCTGACGAGGTCAAGTATAAAGACAAAGAGAGACAAATTGCTTGTTTCGGCTTTTTTTGGAGCTGTGGACGCAAATACGATTGAAAGGACTGTGTGGATGCGGACCTGGAGTCAGGTGTGGTGGGTCTGCAACGTGTGCGACTGAGACGCTCCTCTTCAAGCACTCTTAGGCTATGTTCACACTGCAGGCAAAAGTGGTCCAAATCAGATTTTTTGGGGTCAAGTAACCAGGTCAAATTTTTAGAGGCAGTGTGAACACTCAAATCTGGCCCAAATCAGATTTAGACCACTTTCATATGAGGTCCTGAATTGGATACAGATCAGATTTAAAGGTCTATGTGGATGGGGACACGGAGTCAGGAGTGGTGGGTCTGCGACCTTAATAGTTTCACAGAGACAGAGTTTATTCAACACTTCTGGATGTCGAGGGCAAATTTCAATTACATCTGTCAGCGGCTCTCCCCAAGACTCCTTCAGCAGGACACTCAATTGACTTGCTCCATTTTTGCTATCCTCCATTTATGCAAGGCTACCACTGTGCAGAATTGTGACGTGTGTCACTATAGAGTGGCGTGGAAGTATCAAATGCGCATCAAATCCGCCTTGGCTGTTCACACTGAGGTCGCATTGAAAATAATCTGATCTGTATCTGATTCAGGACCAGATATGGAAGGGGTCTAAATCTGATTTGGGCCAGATTTGAGTGTTCACACTGCCTCTAAGAAATCTGACCAGGTCACTTGACCCCAGAAAATCAGATTTACCTGCAGTGTGAACATAGCCTAAGAGTGCTTGAAGAGGAGCATCTCAGTCCACTCTGAAGCCGAGCCCACGGAAGAGGATTAGGGCCACTGAAAAATGTAACAATTTCCTACAGAACACTCCATTCCTTTCTGAAGTGAAGGACCTGACCTCACCTCTTCTGTACCGAGCCCTATACTGAGTGTTTACGGTGTAAAAGTAAACTGAATCAACAACTATCAATTTCATCTGCAGTCTTAAAAAATCAAAGTTCATTAAAGAGGCACATGTTTCAGTGAAAACCGATAAACAGAGAGTCAGAGTTAACAGAAAAGAGTTTCTTATTTACTCCTAACATGCAGAAAAGCCAACTTGTGACACGATCATGACTAAAGTTCCTCACTTGAGCGTGAAGACGTTCTTCTTCTTCTTGTATCCGTTGGTGACGTCGCAGTGGCAGTGGGAGAGGTTGAGCAGCGGCTCGTTATTGTAGGGCGTGGAGGTGTTCTTGGCGTCCTTGTAGAAACCCATCTCCCCTTTGTTCAGCACGCAGTACAAGTTGACCCATGACCTGCTGTGGTGTGGGAAGGTGGGAGGTATGAAGGGGAGGGAGAGTGGAGGAGGAGGAGGGGACGGTGGAGTGGAGCAGTAAGGGAGAGGTGGGGCAGTGGTGGTTGGGGGGAGATTTGGGGAGTCAGAAGGAGCTGCAGAGTCGCTCTCGCTAAGCTCACACCTCACTCACCTGACCAGAGCAGACAGGTGGGTAGGCAGGATGGACCGGCGCCAAGAAGGGAGGAGTAAACACACTGCTGAACAAACACAGACGGACGGACGGACGCACGAACAGAGGAGGTGGGGGATGGAGGGTTGGGGAGGGAGGATACGGACGTGTACTGTGTCTGTGTGAGTTGGGCTTACATATGACTTACCTTGGAGGAGACACGAGGAGCAGCCAGCAGCACCAGAGGGGAAGAGGAGAAAAGAGGAAGAGTTTGGTTAAAGGACATTATGGCTGCAACACACTCAAACTCACACGTTCATGCTTCTTCTCTCAGAGAGCGTGTTTACATGCACACAGCATTCCGTTTAATACCTTACACCTAAATAAAGGTATTATTCAGAGAGAGCTGTCTCATCCTGATTCCAAATTCCTCTGTGAACTAAAATTGGAAACAGAATTTAAAAGAACCTTCAGACTGAAGAAGAGTAGAGGTGCATGTGATGAGGTGTCTCCAGAGCTAATTTTAGAATTTAAAGGTTAACAGAAAATAAAACTCATTGAGGCACTATTAAATCTAGTCTTTGGAAAGAGGAGGATATAAATTAAATCACATATAGTGTTAAGATGTTGTTTGTATACATGATGTTTCATGCACTCATTAGGAGACGTCTTGATCAGAGACGTTCCAATCACGCCCACAGGACATCATTTGAATAAAGATTTAAACTCATCTCACAAAGTGTAGCCATTGGGACACTAAAGCAGGGGTTCCCAAAGTGTGGGTCGGGACCCCCTGGGGGGTCGCGAGATGACTTCCAGAATGTTTTTTTTTTAAATAGTACATTTGACCCATTATAAGATAAAATATGGACAGAAAAAGTAGCTACACTTGGAATAAAACCTTGAAAATAGAAAATGTAATGAGTTTTCTGCTCTTTCTTTCAAGACTTTTAAACGTGAACTAAAAACGTATTTATTCAGTCTGGCTTTTATGTAGGGTTTAACAATTTTATTACTTACCTTTTACTGTTATATTGATTTAAATGTTGCTTTATTATTTCAGTAATTTTAACTGTTATCTTGTTCTATTTCTATTTATTTATTCATTCATTTATTTATTTTATATCTCTCCTCAGTTTTATTGATATTTTTACCCTTAGTTTTGGTTTTATTTTCAACTGTTATCCTTACCCTTTTAAATGTATTTATTTTGTTGGTGTGCATTAGTGTCTATTTTATTTTATTATTATTATTATTATTAGTAGTAGTAGTAGTAGTAGTGGTAGTAGTAGTAGTAGTATTTTCCCCTTATTTGTCTTGCCATTATTTTATTTCTGCTTCTTTCTTGCTTTTCAATCACTGTAAAGCACTCTGGGTTGCATTTGATTTGTATGAAAGGTGTTATATAAATAAAGCTTGATGATTGATTGATTGATTGATTGATTGATTGATTGATAAATGACTCCTAAGTTTAGAGTTAGTGAACAGTTAATTATCAAAAGCATCAGTAGCAGCAGGTTAATTCATAACAACACAGGAAACACAGACACATGTTCATATAGGTAGGGTCATTTTCTGCAGACCAGCTAAAAGAAGACTCATTAAATCACTTTGAGGGACAGTGGGGGTCGTGGGCTGAAAAGTTTGGGAACCCCTACACTAAATACGACACTAAATCCCCCAAAACTATCTTAATGTTTCTCTCAGTAGAAGTTGATCATTAATGTTAGATAATAAAGAAAGAGTTCAGTAACAAGATTAAGATTTTAAGAACAACTGATGGAAGCTGACAGTAAAGAAGATACAGAGTACACACCACTCACATGCACCGTATCCTACATTAAAGAACACTTGGTGATCCTGAATAATACCAAATGTTAATGTGCACATAAACAAACTCAGTGCCTCATCATGTAGCTACGTAACAGAGACAGGTTGAATCTCAATCCTTCCTCTCGTCGGGCTAACTGTGTCCTCTCTCTGTCTCAGAGCTTACAGGAGGAAAGTCTGACCCTCAGACTGACCCTCAGTCTGACCTTCAGACTGACCCTCAGACTTTCCTCCTGTTAGCTCTGAGTGTTCAGAAAAGAAGAGAGCACACGAAAGCCAAACTAGGAGCTGTTTGGAGATTCACACTTGTCCAGATTGAAGCCATTCAGGTTTATGCTTTACCTTGCCATGTACATAACAGAGCATGTACATACGAGACATTCATCCATTGCCTTGAGTGGGCACGTGAGTGGGACTCATCCACAGCTGGAAGGGGATGAGCTTTTAGCTGTGCGAGGTCAGCCCAGCCACTAGAGGGCAGTGCAGAGAGAGACTTTGCTGTTGGTGTCTCTGGAGGAAGCAGGGCGATCATCTGTGGAGGTGAGGTAGTGTGTGTTCCTGTGTGTGTGTGTGAGAGAGCGTGTGTGTGCAGGCTAAGCAACTGGGTGCAAGGCAGTGTAGCCATCCACATCAGCCAACCAGCCAGTCAGCCAGTCAGTCTGCTCGCCAGCAAACCGATTCTTCTACGCCTTATTCTACCAGCTTCAGTTAGATCAGGGGGGGCACTGTAAGCATCATGCATGCTGCTTTCACATGCAGAGGGATGTTAGAGGGTTGCTCTTTTAAATTATGTAGCAGTTATCTTCACATTTTGATCCTGATGATCAGAGATGACACATATCAAGTATTCATAAACTCCAGGCTAACACAAGAATAACAAAGCGACTTCTAGTGACACTTAATGAGGGATCCTGATGTGTAGCTTTCTGAATATGTTCTTTTCCTACAAAGCAGCAGCGACAGACGCAACTTAATAAATCAAGATCATGGATTATGATGGAGCAACATGATGTCCCTAAAGATGTCTGTATCTAAAGATTTTGGAAAAGCATTCAGAAAAACGGAAAATCTTGAATATAATAAAAATGTTATTCCATCCTTTGAGTCTAAATATGTGTAAATGCATACTTTTAAAGATAAACATTAAATCCAGAGTGTGGCTAAGTACTGCTTTATTTGCCCAAACACTGGGGGAACCAGTGAGGCTTCATGTGTCATCTGTGCCGGTCACAGTCATGCATCTGCTCAAAATGTCAGACTTAGTGCCAGCGCAGTGTGTGAGCATCTTAGCTGAGCATGCTTGAGTCATGCCCTTGCCTTAATAGTTAACTTTATAGTTGGAGGAGGAAGTGATGTCATGAGAAACAGACATCATCACTGTACAGGTGCTACTGTCAAGAAGAGGGAGGTATATTTAGCTTCAGTCCTGGAGGAGTCAGTTATGTTGATATCTTTATGTTAAAATTTCTAACTAAATTATAAGAGGGAATAAAAAACCTTCCTGGACGGCCAATTTAAACTATTGGTATTCCTTCCAGTTACTCTTCCCCGCATGATGATGTTCAGTTTGAGTCTGATCCTCATGACACCACTGCCTGTCCACCATCCTTCACATTGACTGCTATGCTCTCCGTTTTGACCCTGAACACCCACCTATTGGTGCTCTTCTTCAGGCTCTCGATGTCCAGCTTGCGGAAAAGGAAGCCCTCATGGTGTGCGGTGTGTGATGGTGGCTGGGGGACAGCCGGGCTGCTCTGGGCCGGAGCAGACCTGGACCGTCGTGTCGTCTCTCCGGCCTCTTTGGGTCGTGGTCGCCGCCGTGGTTTTGGTCTGTCCCGAGCTCTGGGCCGGTCGGGACGGGAAGACTTTTCTGGTACCCCGTTAGGCACGCGGGGAACCTCACCACGGGCCTGAGGGTGGGGACGGAGTCAGTGAATATTATTCATAGTTTAAAAGAAACAGTAAATAATATAGATTTATAACCTGAAGAACTTCAGTATCACTGTGTTTGTATGTGTGTTTAAGTTCTGCCAGTAATTCCTCCAGTGTTCCTCTGATCAGGGACAACTTAATCTGTAATCATACTTCATTATCTTTCAGTATTACCCAGTTTTCATACACTGTGACTCCATATAGGCTTATATTATGGATTTACAACATGTCAGATGTAGGTCACTACTCATTTTCTGTGATTAAACTTCAGCCCTTTTCAGAGAGAAGGTAATAAGTTACAAATATCCAAGTTAATGTGAATTACAGATGGAGAGAGAATCTACAGCAGGAAACATGTTATTAATTTAACTAAAATACATGCCACACAAACAGACACAAAGTGTTTGCAAACACTGAATTTGGATGAAATGCACAACAGACCTGAGCTGCTTCTCTTTCTTGCAACTGCTCTACAATTTCAAGCAGGGTGGATCTCCTTTCTCTGCCAAAAGAAATGAAAGTTAGAGAATCACTTTAGCATTATTGGAGATATTAATGCCAATCTTATTTATGTCCTACAGTCCCTCCAGAAAACTTTAACATCCAACATTTAAGACAAAGATGCTCTCAACAGAAACATCCACTAAGATAAGGCTCTAAAAGTGTATAAATAAATCCCTTTAACTTAAAATCCTTTGATATTCTCTATAATCTGCTCGTTGTATCCACAGATTAGAATCAGACAATCGCTAGATGTGTGACGTAAAACATAAGAAAAGCCACACAACACACAACCTAAAGTCTCACCCTCCTCCTGAGCGTCTGTCTGACTGCTCCCTCCCAGTGTCATGCTCACTGGATTCCTGTCTCTCTAGCCGGTGTCGGTCCCTTTCTCTCCGCCGGCCCTCGTGACCCCCGTGGCCCTCTTGCTCACTAGACGTTTGTCTCTCCAGCGTCCGCCTCTCCCGCCTCTCGGCGTGTTCCCTCCACACCTCCGGGGGCAGCTCGTCCCTGCGTGCCTGGATCAGCTGCTCGCTGGACAGCTGCCTCTCTATCTTGTGGTCCCTGTGGTGGGTCTGGACCTGTACCTGGGGCTCTGCGTGACCTAACGGGTCAGTCCTGGACCCTCGAGGTCCTCTGGTAGGCTCGCTGTGCAGACGCTCCCTGCCCGGCTCTTGTAGCACCACTTCAGCCATCACAGCCACCTCTGCTTTCTCCGTCCCGATCTCTCCCATCATGATCTCTCTCTCCCTCTCTCTCCCTCTCTCTTTCTCTCTTGCTTTCTCCAGCCGGCTGGCGACCAGCAGCGGTGTCACTGCATCATCCAAGTGCTTGATTTTTGCCTGCCGTAGATAAGGGGATGTTTTCACCTCCAGGGTCTTTGCTGCCTGTGTCGGCTGGAGATGACTCATTACCTTTACTGTCTGCTCTTTCGCTGTGCTGGCGCTTTCTCTGGCCTGGTTGGCCGATACTAACATGGCTGCTGTGGCGATTGAGGCGATCGAAGAAGGGGAAGGCTGCCCTAGTCCTGCTGCCACACCTACTACAGGACTGTGTCGTGACTCCAGGGTGTGGCGGTAGCTGGAGCCGTTCATCACAGGGGTGTAGTTAGCGACCGTTGACCCCAGTCTACGAGCTACGGATGAAGGAGAGGGTGTCGGCGTGGCAGGTGAGGGCGAGGGAGGAGAGCTGGCTTCGTTCTGTTCATAGATGGTTTGTCTCGCTACGGGGGATATTGGGAGGCGGGGGAGTGTGGATGGAGTGGGGATAGCATCTTGAGGGTCCAGGAAGACTTTACGACCCAGCAGAGGGGTCGGGGGTAGTTTACTTTGCTCTGCTTTCAACTTCTCTACCTGTGGAAGGAAAGAGAACCAGATTTAAAATCAAGTTTCTGGGTATAAAGAAAATTCAAACACTTTTACCCACAGTTATTATTCTGTGTTTTCAGCGTGTGAATATCTTGATAATTATGATGATGAAATACCGTAGTGAGTCGTCGCAGTGAGCTGAATCGCTCCTCCCAGGTGGCGGCTGCTTTGCGGAAGGCTTCGTGTCGACGAATCAGCTGCTCCACCTCGTCTACGCTCCCTCCCAGCTCCTTGCTGCTGATGAACGGCTCCTGAGCCGTCAACCACGCCTCGGCCACGACCGCCTCCTGGGCAAACTGGTGAACCTCCAACACTGAGGGGAGAAGAGGATGAATTCAATACTCAAAAGCAGATACCAAATATATGTTGTTCTCAGCTTTATGGTGCATCTCAGTCTATAGAAGAGCCAGGTTTTGGGCCAGTGACTGCGTGTGTGTGTGTTCATGCCTGTACTCACATTGCTGTAGGAACTCCCAGTGTTTGTCCCACTTCTCAGACAGCTCATTCTGCTTATTAATAACCTTTTCAAGCTTGTCCTTGATCTGAAAATCAAAATTCGAATCATCATCAGTCATTGCAGGGGTTAGACTCATGTCCAGTTTAGCTTGTAGGTTAATAAGTCATCATTCCCTTTTTCTCTCACCTCTTCAGCTGCCGGGTTCCTAGCAGCCAGCAGGGTCTTGCCCATCTCGATACACTCCACCATGCTCCGGCTGCGAGCCTCGACTTCGCTCTTCAGACTGTGGTGATAGTTCATCAGAACCTCTACTGACGACACATCCCTACAAGGAGCACAGAGCAAACAGAACTTAGACTAGAGTGCACAAAATACTTGCTACAAGCTTTACCTTATTAAACCAAAACAGTATGATGATTCATTTTACTGATCATACTATAAAGTCCCATGTAGTTTCTGCTAACGCCATCAATTTCAGTCAAATGTTTTCATCAAAATGATAGAGTTACCCACTAACAACAAGGTATTTGGAACCTTTTCTAGTCTCCTCCCTCTGGTCATAAGGCTTTGTGTCATCTTGTGTAAGTTTTACATACTTTATAACACATCACCTTGTTAACTCTGGAGATTTAGGGCGCACAGAGGCAGAGGAGGCATAGAGCTAAGAGGGAGGAGAGCTGTTATAAGAAGACGGAGGTTTATGGAGAGGAGATAGAAGCTGTCTCTCCTCTATCATCATGGGCAATGTGAGATCTCTGGCTAATAAGATGGTCAAGCCAGACTCCAGAAAGACCACCAGAGTGCCCTCTTCCTGATCTCCGGGGACTTCGACCATGTGTTTATTTTCTACATAGCTTATTATTGTATTTGTATAACGTATTGTGTACAGAGCAACTGTAATGACTGAATTTCCCTCTGATTCTGATAAACAGACGTTGATGCAGATTTAAGTTTCTGTGTTCATAGTGTACCTGGGCTTCTCTCCAGTCCCTATCTGACAGATGATCGACTCCATCCAAATGATCTGATCCCGAACCATGCTGAAGAACCTCAGCTTGTCCGTCTCAGTGGTGATTTGTACTCGACACTCCTCACACGACGTCAGCAGCTCTTTCCAGTACTGCATCACTTCATGCTCGCGGAAGGCAATGGCTTCGGCCTTCTCGCCAGCGTACACCGTCCTCAGCTGGGCCGCACTCTCCTGGAGTTGACGCACCTGGCAGAGGTGGAGAGCAGATTTTAGAGGAAAGAAAGCTGAACAAGGAAGAAACAGGAATCAAAATATATAAATATAAAGAGAGAGAGAGAGTTTGTTTTTCCAAATGACGCACTAAACACAGCTGCTCTGACAGCTGTGTTTAGTCAGGGCCAAAAAGTACAAGCTCTGTCAGAGGAGTCGACACAGAGCAGCTGTTATGATGTATCTTTCTGTGGTGGGATGGGTTTCTGTTCAGCAGGTGCATCACAGAGATCACATTAAGAAAAAGCAAATGCTCTTTTGCATGCTCTCTGTTTATTTGCATGTTGAATTACTTGCGTGACCAGCAGCTGTATGTCTTGTTCGAAGCTGTGCAAGAGTCTCTGCAGGGTGCTGGTGTTGGCAGTGCTTCCTTGACGAGCCCGAACTTCAGGCAGCCTTCGATGTTTGTCCTCAATTTGGGCCAGTACCTGAAAAAAGAGAACATAGAACAATACAGTGGTTTAATTTCTAGTATACAAGACTCTGTGATATCTGCATCTTGTTCTAAGAAGCTTCGTCTGTCAGGTATCCCACCTCTCTGCAGTCAGAGAAGAACTTGTGCAGCTGATGTGAGGCAGCAAGCATCTGTCCCCGGGTTTCCATGAGCTCCAGTAAATCTGCCCACGCCTCATTCACCCCATCCTTCCATTCAGCGATGGTGGCGGCCTCTGAGTGGCCATAGTCGATCAGCTCGTCCACCATCTGGTTTACAGCGGTCACTCGCTCTTGCCCCACGCTGCCGGTCTCTGAGGCAAACTCTGTAAACTTCTCCTGCAGGACCTGAAGGTGTTGTAGGAAGGGAAAGGTGATAAAAAGAAACAGAACCGATTTAGATTCCTCTTCTTCTATTTGTAAGTAAATGAACCATCTGTTGACACACTTACAGTAACATGCTCATAGTCTTGACCGAGTTCGGGTGAGCTTGCGACCACCTCCCTCTGAGCGATCCACTGCTCCAGCTCGTCCACCTCCCTGTTGAGCTGGTACAGCCAGTACTGCTGCTCCAGGCGGCTCTTTCTCTCCTCCACCAGGTCCTTCAGAGACACGTACAGACGGTCGATCTGAGACTGACGCTTGCTGATGTGCTCGCTGTGGAATAGAGAACAGATTGTGTATCAGTGCAGGATTTAAAACCCACTGAGTGCTAGCATTTATCTCCTGTTCCCTGAATAAGGTATGCAGATGTCAGTTTTAAAAAGGGAGAGACACAGACTTACGATCTACAGTCAGGGGCCAATTAATACACTTCACCCCTTCTTACAGGGTAGGGCCCTCCAGTTCTTTTAGGCATGACCTAAATACAGTGCTTTAAACACTCAAGGGGAATTCACTCAGAGTGGACCAAGTATTGTGCATCACTTGCCTCCGCTTTCTGCTCTGTCCTAAAGTCTAATTCATAAAGCATATTGCACTAATGATATTCAAGCACAACACGCCCACGAAGCTCTGCAGCTCTGTGCAGTTTACTCCAGAGCTTCTCTGTGTGTGCTCGTCCTGACTGAGACCAAATTTCTCTGTGTGTCATAAACGACCCCTCTTGGCAGTTATTTTTTAAAATTTGAATACAAACATTTTTAACACAATTATAAAGCAGAATGCAGAAAATTCAGATGAATTCTTTAAACAATCTGTGGTGACAGAAAAATTCTCTGATAAATCTCTGTGTTTACATGCTCACCAGTCTGGATGTCCCATTTCCAGCAGCTGTCGACACTGCTGAGACAGCAGGCCGATGGTCTCAGCGTAGTCCTCAATGGTCTGTTCCAGGATCAAGTGTTTCTTCAGAAGCTGCAGTGTGCTTGGTTCATCCTGTTGTTGGAGCACACACAAGGAAGTCAACACACAAACATAATTCTTGCATTGATGTATTCTTAAAGTCTAGAGTTCTGCAGAGATTCAAAACCATATGAGACAAATATTAAAAAGCATCTCTGAATACTGCTGAGACAGCGGCACACACACACCTTCCCCTTCTCCTCGTTCATCATGTGCAGCTCCTGCTCGCTAAGCCAGGCCTCCACCTCTGCTGTGTCAAAGAAGTACTGTTGGGCCTGATACATGGCATCAAGCACCAGCTGCCTCCTCTCCGTCTCTGTCCACAGCAGAGCCCACAGCTGGGCCAGCTGGTCCAGGCCTGCCCTGACGTAGTCGGCCTCAGGGCTGCGTATGGAAGCGATGATCCCTGCCCTCTCCAAGACGTCGTCGATCCTGCTCCTGTGGCCCTGCAGCTCCCTCTGAAGTGTCTGGTGGAGAGGCAGAGGACAGTATCAGCAAGAGAGGATGAGAGGTTCTGTATCAGGTTGAGACTGCAGTAAAAGCCACTGCCTGATTTTCTTACCTGGTTCTTCTTCATGAGCTGTTGGACCTCCTGCAGAGAAGAGCCATGTTCCTGAGACATGGCCAGTGGGAGGCGCTCCTGGACCCACAACTAGAACCAGAACAACAAGACACTCACTCAGCAATGAATAACTGCGGCTGATCAGGTATGTGGGTGCACATATCTGCACCCTATGCATTGTACTGTGTGACTGTGACGGTTTCTGTATGTGTCTGTATGTTTTCTCAAAATATAAATCATTGGTCTTAATGAATAGGACTTGTTCTAAGTGTAAGCCTTTAGTGATTATGAGTATTTATAGTCTTTGGTAAAAACGTACAATCTCATCTTCCAGGTCTCGTCCGACTTGGTGAACTTCCTTCGATGCCAGCAGGATGCGCCGTCTCTCCTTCAGCGGCTCGATCAGTCGCACCATTCTGGCCTCCACGGCAGCTTGGCGGCCGGCGACAGTCTCTTTGACCTGTGTGAGCTGCGGGATGGTGGCCACCTGCACTTGAAGCTGACCCACTTCCCTGTACCACTCCTCCATCTGGCTTTCCATGGTCTGAGGAGAAGAAGGAGGAAGAGGAGAAAGATGTAGTGGCGTGAAAGTAATCGTAACAGATGGAGGGAAACAGATTATGTCGATTGGGGGAGAGAGGAATTGAAGGAGGTTAGGGACAGGTTAAGACTGAAAGAGTTAAATAAGAGGACGTGTGTGACAGAAAAGAAAAATTGAATTTGTTTGATTTATCTTTCCCTAAAGGAACGTCTGAGTACGCTGAAGTATTGAAATGAAATGATTTATGAAAGTGGAACATGAAAGAAAAGATGAGGCTGAAAATAATAGTCAGACATGAAGTGTGAGGTTTACTGTACCCCTTGCCAGGATGGATGCTGGGTAGTGGAGTTGGGTTTGGAGTGAGGATGATGTGGTAAAGCAGTGCTAATGGCGGCCTGTTAAAGGAAGCTGTAAGCTGCATGCTGTGGGAGAGGACAGTGAGACATGTCTGATAAATGATGAAGTAATGAAAAATGAATCTGTGTGTCAACCCGGGTCACATCTTCCTGCTGCTCGCACTGTAACAGGGACTCCTTCAAAACGGGGGAACCTGGAGAGCATGTTAAGAGTTTCACCTCAACATCAAATGAGTGGAAAAATGACCTTATTACAAAATGTTTGAGGGATGTTTCTCACTCTGATACTAGAGGTGTCTTTAATAATTAATCAATTTCAAAGGCACTTGCTTTTTGTTTGCTTTGATAATTGGAAGAGATTAATGATTCTCCTTGTGGTAGAGATGACCGGACAAGAGATTAAAACAAAACAAAAGGAAAAAGGCACAAAACGAACACACGACAAAACCATCTTTGAATAAAGAGATTCCCTTTCAGTACAGTTTGGGTCAAATGGAAGCTTTCCATTATGAGTTTCATCCTGATACTAGTATTTGACAATATAATAGATGATAGGAACTAGATACATGTATTGATTGATCCAAAGATAGACATATCGATCACTAGATCGGTTGCTTGAAAGAGATAAGAAATGATACAGTAAATGATTTCCTGGATTAAAACTCGGTGGTTGAAAAAGTAAAGTGACAAAATCTCTAACTAAAGAAAATCAGCCTGACCCATCGTTAGCAGGTCAAGAGTCTGACTTTGCTGATTTGACATGAGGAGCTAGCAGAAAGCGTTGTAGGCACACTGAGAAATGTTGTTTTAGTCATTTTCATTCATGATGTGTAGTTCAATTATTAATGTGATGACATCACTGTGTGGCAGTGATAACAAACAATGAGTCACTCTGCAACGGTTCAACATGTAGAGTAAAGACCCAGAGCTACAGAATCTAATTCAGCTGAGGTCAAATTAGATCTGCATCCCAGAAAACAGGACAAATATCCAGTTTAATGTCCTCAGAAATGTCAGTAAGGGTTTATAATTTAGATATCAATGCTTACATTTTATTGCAGACTGAAGGTATTGTAGGAAGATGCATCAGCTTGCAGATGCTTTGACTGATGACTTTGTTCTGAAATTCATGATTTGTTGTCATGTTTTAGAATTATGCGTTGTTTGTCTGTAACTTTTCTGGCCAGGACAAAGTTGTGAAAGAGATTCTTAATCTCAATGAGGTTTTCCTGGTTAAATACATTTTAGTAAATAAATTGCATTGGCGTAAGAAATATATCATATGACTATAATGAAAACAAAGAAAAGGTTTTATAGCTGAATCTTCACCTCAGTTTCTCTCATTCATGTTAAATTATACATTTGTATCTTTGAGTGAGAAAATAAAATGTACTGAAATCTGTTCCCTCAAACAAAATGATCTTTGAAGTCCTTTATTTAATGTTATATATTAATGAATCATCATTTATTGAGCAGCTCTTGCTGATGAAAGCATCATTACCCATAAGTCTGAGAATGACTCAGTTTGAGGATGAGGTCATGAGTGTTTCCTGGTGATGAACAGATCATATTTCTACGTTCGACCTACCTGTAGTTTTTTCAGGTGCTTGTTGACAGTGGTGAGGTCCTGTCCCTGGTCCACATAGGCCAGTTGACCCTCCAGCTGGCCCAGTCTCTGGTCGAGGCTTTCATAGCTCTGAACCAGTAGGTCAGCCTTGTTGGCCTCAAAAAGCGAACGGGCTTTAGCCTGAGTGGTGCTTTCAAGATCCTGCCAGCACTCCCTGATCTCCTGTATCTTCTTTCGAACAACCGGGCTGAGCTCGGGCTTTTCCTGGATCAGCTGCTGGCCCTCCTGGATGAAGAGGTCAGACACAAGAAAGAGGGAGGAGTCAGACGGGAATCAAACCTTTCATGATGTAATAAGATGGACCGTTCAAGGTTACAATAACATACAGGGCACGTAAAACACTCAAAGTATGTCTGGATATATAACACTTGAGAAGAAAACAAAACACACTTCTAAATGTCACACCAAACTCGCCGTGCTCACAATATCCTGTTCAGATAATCGTCTCATTTAATAAGATAGCTGCAACTTTAATCAGTGAATCTTTGTCTCTACAGGACACCAGGGATTTATTAACATACACTTATAATCTTTAGGCATATATTAGTCATATTAATCGCTCCTGCCTCATCGTTATGCAAATTCAGCAAAATACTCTCCAAAGTCAAATTAGATCATCTGCTCTGATAAAATAAACACAATCTAGAACACACATGTGGAAGTGTCTGATATTTTTGAGCAGTGGAACTGACATATAACAAACAAACTAACTAACTAACTGAATAAATAAATAATCAATTGAATGAATGAATAAATAAATAAATAAATAAATGAGAGAAAGAAAAATAACAAAAAGATTTGAAGATAGCAGAAATGTCATCATCTGTTGTATATAAGAGATTTAGTTTTAACAAATTTGAGGGATGAAGCTGATGAGCAATTTCATTATGAAATAATGCTGTAATAATTTTTGTATAGGTTATTTTATATATAGAATGTCAAAATATTTAACTATAGTAATAACAATAAATAACAATGATAGAAAATGTAAATACATTCTTATACAATGTGGCTTTAACATATTTAACATGTTCACCGATAAACTGAACTTTCTCCAGTGAATGTAAGCTGAAAAAGCAAAATATCACAGATTGGCCTCTTAGATGTGACATTTTCTTCTCTATAATTCTTTTAAAACACCAAAAATTGAACATTTTAGGCTTAAAAATAAAAATCTGTATGAATATAAAGGCACAAATCTCGGTCTGAGCCTCTTTTCTCTCCACCACATCCTTCACTATTCACTGAATCTTTTGTTCCTGTCATTATGTGCAGACACAGTAGAACTGGGTGAGGACTGGAGTAGTGTGTGTCTGTGTGTGTGTGTCTGTGTGTGTGTGTTGTTTGTGTGAAGAGATTAAACCTTGTTGTATTAAAGTACCTCATAAATTACCTCACACGCCCCTCCCCCCTCTCTCACTCCTTTTCATATTTCTGCCCCGTTTTGCACCTCACCCTGTTCTGAACCCCGTTTTAGGCTCCCCCCCTCCACACACACACATACACACACACACACACACACACACACACACACACGCACACACACACCCAAACACAGAAATGCATGCATGTACACAGGCCCCCTTGTGTACACCTGCTCTTTCCTTTCCTCCATTTAGCCTCCCCCACCATGAAATCCTGCCCCCATACAATTTAAATTCATCTTTTGCAGCCTCTGTGTGTGTGTGTGTGTGTGTGTGTGTGTGTGTGTGTGTGTGTGTGTGTGTGTGTGTGTGTGTGTGTGTGTGTGTGTGTGTTTCTTTGTGTGTAAGGCTGTGTTAGAGAGAGGAGGGTTACAGAAAAAGGCAAACAAACAAAGACAGACTCTTCAAAAACATAGAGTGTGTCAGACTTTCCTCCATTATCCAATATCTGATGACATTACTACGTTTTAATTTATTCAGTGTCCATTTTCATCCTATTTTTTAAAAATCGTTGCTGCTGCTGCTCGTTTACTTACATTAAATAAAATAGAACTACTCTTATATTGGAACATTTAATCAAAAATAAGACTAAAATGTCTCTATATGTAGAAATGCTTTTAGTGTTGCAGTCACTCTCCTCATACAAAGACACAATTTTCAAAGTGTGCTCAATCATACAATAGATGCGATCTCTTGTCTGCCGCCACGACAGAGGCTCTGTGACGCTGCACATGAGAGATACTTTGAACTTCCTGCTCCAATGAGCATTAAAATATGTGAATATTACACATCTAACCTTTGCAAATTAGTAATTGACTTGATAATGCTGCACAGGATGGTTAAAGCCACAATCAGAGAGGGGATACAAATGTGTGAACCACATTTTGGGTGAAACAGTTCACCAACAATGTTAGGGTTCATCCTCTGAGGACAATCAATGTCTGTTTAAAAAATCATGACAATCTATATGAAAGACGATGAGGTATTCTAGCTTTAATTTCCAACCTACTGACTGCTCAACAGAGGGGCACTGACAGGTTTTAAGTTATTGTAAATTACCACGTGTTATTGTACCAACAAAGCCTGTGTACTCCTAAGATTTAGCTCTTTGTATTTGGAGGAGCAATGTTGTGGTTCATCTCTAACGATTCGTATCAAGGAGGAAGCTGGGTTTCTACCGTACATCAGAAATGTAGTTTCAAATGTTCAAAACAACTTTAAACTTTCTGAACCTCCCACAATACAGGAGTGGATTAATATAGTAAATGATATCTATGTTATGGAAAGGATTACTTTCTGTTTACGACTTCAGAAGGATGTATTTATTAAACTCTGGACCAAGTGGACTAACTATGTAAAACCCCTACAGACACATTTTGTGGATGATAACATTCAAAGGCCCCGTGATGCTGTCTTAGCTTTGCTAATTGCATGTTTTTGGGGTTTTTTCTGTGTGTGATTTTCTGTTATTTACCTGTCTGACTCACTCTAATGTATACATATTGTCTCCCCCAGGTTGTATTTTGCTCTAATAATCTTTAAAAACAGAGGACTTCAGAGGAAATTAACATTATTCTCTCTTTTATATGTCAATGCTCTGTATAACAAACTGATGTCCAATAACAAAAATAAAGAATGGAAAAAAAACAACAACTTCAAACTACCAAAAATCCTAAAAGTAATAAAATAAGTAATCCCCTTTTAGGCTGGTAATAGATTGGATACTCTAAACCCTATAGACTAAAATAATCCAACATTTGGTGTTTGACAGGCGGTGATTTCAGTCTCTGCCAAGACATCTCACAAAGTCGACTAAATAACTTTGAGCAGTGACTCATCTTCCACCGAGGACAACATCAAGCCTGACTCACTCCGATTTTGATCAAATCTACAGACACCTGGAGACGGAGAGTTGGATGTCACTGAGGTGATTAAAATGTTTCCAGTCCAAACCCCCGGACCGGCTGTTTGACAACGGCTGAGGAAATCTCTGGTTACACAAAGCCAGCTCTGAGACGGGAATGACAGTCTGATACGTGTAAATGTAATCAGAGTAGTTCTTAAGTCACTGCAGGTTTGAATCCAGGCAAAACTAAGGCAAATTGAAGGGATGCAAATCTAACTATTCAAAGTGCATGTAGATTTAGAGATCATAAATACAATAAATATAATATTTTGCACATGAAATGCTGCAACAAAAATATTTCATGCAACAGGATTTAACTCCAGAGCATCCAGACTGAAATGACGTGGAGATCTCTCAGCTGTTCGTCTGATTAGTAGAAGCAGAGGTAGGGAAATTAACGGCTGTGCATCAGGCTGTGCTAACCCACTCATTGTCCTTTAATTTCAGTGTTAATGTGTTACGTCAGTTTTCGCGGTAGCGTTTCCCTGGCTGCTGCTGATGTATTCCATCCTCTGCGGTAAGTGGGAGAGCTGCGTGGGCTCGAGATGCATCACCCACGGGCTCGGAGCTGCTACTCCACACTCACATTTACTCAGTCTGCAGTTCAAAGAGGACCGTGGTATTCTGCTGCTCATACAAACAGTATCTGCTGAGATCCCACTGCAACCTGATGAGGAGTGAAACCCATGTCGGCTTTTTATTCTACCTGTTTTAAATTCAACTACATGATACTCTAAGATCAAGTCAGTTAGCTCTACCAGAGAGCAAGTGTTAAAAACATTTCCTGTCTCTTTCTGTCCAATAAAGGTACAAATGCCAAAAATGAGTACTCCTCTTCATCCATATTTGAAACAATACATTCATTCACCCTCTTTCAAATAAAAATGATAACAGGAAAGAGTTGTGTTGCTGTGAAGAAGAGTCCTGAAGGACAGGAAGTGAGGTCTCCAGAAGGAACAGTGACACTAAGAGTAACAGATGGGACCTCCTCACTCTGCGGTCTGATCCGTACATTAGAGCAGACATCTGCTCCTCACCACTGACACTCTGCTGGTCAGTGTGTCTGTCACAGTCAGGACACTATTGTGTCAATATTTACTAAACAGAATCAGAATCAGAAATACTTTGTTTATCCCAGGGAGGGACATTCGGGCATTATAGAGCTCTTATAAACAGTATGTAAGAAAGTTAGATATTAATAGAAGGAATAAAATAAGATATACATAAAATAAGATATAAATGAAATAAAACAAAATAAATCTAGAATAAAATAAAATAAAATAAATCTAGAATAAGAGTTAGAGTTAGCTAGTTGTTCAGAGTGCTGTGAATTAAGGAGATATATATAAGGATGTTAAAGTGGCAGGGATATTGCACAGTGTATTGCACGGTTATTGCACAGAGTATAGGTTATTGTTCAGTGATTACTAAACAATTAAACAATCATTATTGGCTACAAGGCAGTGATGTATGCACTGGCAGCAGGAGAAGATAATACAAAGCAGGTTTTAAGGGTTAAGTTTCCTTATACTGGAAAAATACAGAACGTCTACTCCAAGCAGACATAAATTATATCAAACATTGACATAATAGCTCCCAAAAGTCCTCCTCATGCCTTCCATTAATATGAAATTTGATTTGTAAAATATATAATGACTGAACATCTCTTTGTTGATGGCATGCCATCCACATCTTAGATAAGAGGCAAAGGGACACAACAGGACAGAAAAACAATGTCATTTTTTAGAAGGTTTGCCTTAACAAAGCACATCTTCTATCAAACAAGTGAAAACTGTTCAACAGAAACTACACAAGCAAGTACACACACACACCGACACACACACACACACACCGACACACACACACACACCGACACACACACAGCTGGAAATGACATATTTTCCAGAAGGTGCCCAGCTTGAGGCAGAGATGAGTGCTGTTGCCCATCTTCTGAAAGAGCATCCCCCCTTCTCTCCCCTCCACCCTCCCTCCATGCTGCTGTAAAACTTTCACTACGACGGAGAGAGGGACTGAACACTTATTTGAAAATGTGTCTTCCTCGACCCCTCCAGTCTGCCCTTTAGAAGAGAGAGCATCAGAGAGCTCAGTGTGCTCTGGGAGGTTCAGGGAAAAACAAAGAGCATTATTTCATTTCACTGCACTTCCCTGTCTGATATCCACTATGTAACGACAGGGACACTCTGCACCAGGTAACTATTTACCTCAAAGTTTACTTGATAACTACTAAAAAATGTAATCAGACAATTAGAGGTTAACTGTCGTGAAACAAAACAAAGACTCTCACAGAAATAGCATCATTACATCCCCTTTAATTCTTATGTGCACCTTCAAATAGTCTCTGAACTCGCACTGGAATAAACAGTCTATATATATATTTTATGGAATTAAGCTGAAAATAGAGCAAAGGGACTCATGTTGAAACCGCTCTGCCGCACATGATGCCAATCTTGGAGGGATAGAGTCTGAACAGCAGGGTTTCAGAGCAGACAGAGGAGGCTTCTGTACAGCTTCAGTGTGAGACATGATGCAGACAGAATAAGAAATGATGACCGAGTGAGGATGCCAAACTTATTTGATGTCATGTTTTTAACTTAATGTAGTTATAAGTGGGCGGCAGATACTGATAATAAGAGAGCAGGTCAGGGGATGTTGTTTTTTGGCATTTCATAAAAACATTTGAACATGTTTTAGATGGATTTTTTTTTATTCTGGAGATTATCAAAAGGAATTTGTGTGGGAGACTGTCAGAGTAGATCCTCAACTCTGGGGCGCTGGTGGCCTAGCAGTCTAAGCGCCCCACATACAGAGGCTCATCTTCAGTCCGCGACCATGTCCTGCATGTCTTCCCCCCTCTCTACCCCCCACATTTCCTGTCTCTCTTCAGCTGTCCTATCATAAAGGCACAAAAGCCCAAAAATATTACTTTAAAAAAAAGAGTACATCCTCAGCTCTCTGTTGGTGGATTTACACTCAACCACTGTTATCACTCAACATTTCCAAGAGCATTATGTAATTCTAGTGTCTGCGGTAATTCAGCTACCGGGGTGTGTTCAGTTTCATCCTGAAGCAGCCTCTGGACAGCGTTTAGAAAAGCCAGGCTGTGTTTAAAGATTTCTAATAAGGCAAATATAGAAAAGGAATAAGATTACAATCCGAGGAACACAACCAGGCGTGTAGGGCTCAACTCAGTCTAATGGTTTACACACTACAGCCATGAATGCTGCATGAGCAGTGATGTCTGAGTACACATATACGACAGGTGCCGATTGTAAGAAAATAAGAATCTAACAGTAAATTTCTATCTCAGTGTACTTTGCTCTGGGTGAGAGTGCTGGTGTCATCACAGCCCGCCACAACAGCCTCCACACACACTCACACTCCTTCATTTACACACTCACACACACTTCCTCATGTACTGCAGAACCAGCACAAAACTACAGGTCAGGCTTGATGCACAGAGGGCTTTGAAGGTGAGGCGATAGCATATGAAGAACAGTGAAGAGAAGAGAGGGGATGCACCGAGATGATGAGACCATTGCTGAAGATTTTGGATGTATTGGTTTTCCAAAGCATTATTTTACTTTACTCTAGAGATGGCATGTTTTTATCACGGGTACATGTGACATATATTTCAGGTATTTCAGTACAAAGCAAAGAGGAGCCGAAGTGAAGCTGAGATGTCCACAAGATATGCCCACTTCTTGCAGAAATGTAAAGCTGTCTGTTTTTATCCATCCAGCGTTTTTGTTGACTCAAAGAGTTACTTGTGTTCAGACAATATTAGAAGCATGGTGTCCTCCTTACAGTGCAGACTGTGTACAAAATGCCCAGAGGAAATTACATGAGAAAAAGGGCAATGAAACAACTATTCATATTTAGTTAATACTTTTAAAAAGAGACCAGAGAAGAACAGGAATACTAACAGTCCCTCCTAATGTGTGATAAAGTGAGTGGTAGTTCAGAGCAGCAGAGGCTCACGTTCTTATTCTTAATGAGTTAATGAGGCCAATTAATTTCAAAGCATAACAGAAGAAAAAGGGGACAGAAATCAAAAGCCCACAGGAGTCAGGCTAGCAACTGCATTGGGAGGAGGCCATTTTCACTGTGCACTCACACACTCCCCCACATTCTCACAAACACAAACAAACACAATCTGCTGCAGCTGAAGCAAATCGCCCAGAACAGCCAGCAGCTTCTATTTGGGCTAAAACACTGCAGAGTTACATTACAGACACTGCAGACTGACTGGGCATGGCTTGACAGCCGACATGTCTACAGGAGGCTGTTACTAAGACTCCAGAGAAAGACTCAGGGTCTCTTTGTAGTTGACAATCAAAAACAAGTTACTCTGAAAATCATCAACTTGCAGATGGACAACAAAAACTTTTCTTACACATTTTTCCTTGGCTTCACATTCAAGATTTAATACACACACATATTCAAATGTGTTGATCTGGAAGCCCGGCCATCCTGCAGCCACACAACAGCAGTGTTATTGATTAGACAATGCATTACACATTCAGAACACTGCAAACCTCAGCCTTTTAGATTTGGCCCTCGATGCTACAACACATTAACACCTTCTGTTGTCTGCTTAATCTCCATGCTCCAAAGCAGCTTCCTGCCTTCTCCCTGCGTGTCATATATCACTTCCTGTTTAATCGTGACCTGTATTCTGACGTTATGACAGAAGCATATTAGATACATGGAGAAGGAGAGAGGAGGATAAGGAAGGAGGAATGACCTTCACACGTGAGCAGTACACAGAAGGGATGGGATAGCTGTTGCCTGGAAACCAGCTGAAGCACAGGAAGAGGAGACAAGCAGCTGCTGGGTGTTTGACGTCACAGCAGAAACTGACACAGCACTCTGCAGGCATCACAATGAACCAAATAAGCCACCTCAGCTGGGGTCTCCCTCAACACCAACTCTCCTGAACAGGAGAACTGTTGGTCAAGTGTTCTTAGACATCAGTGGAGTCAACAGGTAAAGTCAAAGTAATGAAGCTGCAGTCACACCTACAGTTTCTGTGTCATAGTCCAAGACACACAAACACTTTGCAGAGGCGTGTTGACGGTCAGAGAGCAGGCAGACTCAAATCCTTAAACTATGTGATGAAAAGTAAATGTAATTTGCGGCAACCACAAACTAGTTGACTGTTGACTGTGAAATAGAAACACAGATACCCTCACAGACGGCCGAGGCTACCCTTAAAACAGGCGACGTGCTTTGCAGTCCTTCAAGGAAGAGAAGGGTTCTTACCCGATTACATAAATAGACTCAAGACTCTCAGAGGACGAAAGCAGAGACAAAACCAGGACAGGAGGTGCACTCTGTTTGCACGGCTCATAGCACAGAAAAAGGGACCACAGTAATAATAACACAATAATAATTCACTTCAGGAAGTCAGCTGTCTTTTCTTCTGCGCCTGTTTGACGTTCAATAAGCTCGTTTACGTGTTTTAATGTCAAACACTTTCAGATCGTGAGCGAATACAGCTCATTTCTAGACTTCAGCTTCAGCAGAGTAAACTGGAAGAACAATGTTTTTGATTCCATTCAGCAAAGTGAACAAATCCTAATAAGTTTTGCCATGATATCACGCCAAATCCTCTGAATGTTTTTACAAAAAATAAAATTAAAAAAAATGGCCAAGAGCAGGCTTATGGGATGAACATGGCTGCCACTAACAACTTCAGAGGCTTAACTCTGTCTATATATCTGCCAACCGAGAGGCAGCCTGGTGGGACTACAGTCTGCTACCGAAGAGAGACCAATAATACACCTTTTCATTTCTATACATGATGATATCATGTCAGTTTTTCCCCTACCTGAAGGGGGCGGGGCGCCCCCCCCAGTATAATGGTAGGGAATATAGAAGAGCCGGCTTGCATCGAGGGAGAGCCGGCTCCCAGTTTTTTTCTTTCACTGCTTAGCTCTCACAGTGCTCAGCCCCAGCTCTGCTCACAGCAGAACTTTGGCCAATCACATGTGAGGATATAGGATACAGGTGATGGAGGGGAGGCTGTGTATCGTGGCTACATCTGTTCCTTCTGAAAGAGTCTTCTCAAAGACCGGGCAAATACTCACTGAGAGGAGAAATCAGATCAGCCCATCCAAGCTGAGGCATCTGATTTTTCTCAATGCCAACCTGAGGACATTAATAATGTTTGCTCCAGTTTGGTTCTGGTTCTGTTTGCTTGAGTTTGTTTCTGGTTCTGGTTCTGTTTGCTTGAGTTTGTTTCTGGTTCTGGTTCTGTTTGCTTCAGTTTGGTTCTAGTTCTGGTTCTGGTTCGGTTCTGGTTCGGTTCGGTTCTGGTTCTGGTTCGGTTCTGGTTCGGTTCTGGTTCGGTTCTGGTTCGGTTCTCGTTCGGTTCTGGTTCGGTTCTGGTTCGGTTCTGGTTCGGTTTTGGTTCGGTTCTGGTTCGGTTCTGGTTCGGTTTTGGTTCGGTTCTGGTTCGGTTCTGGTTCGGTTTTGGTTCGGTTCTGGTTCGGTTCTGGTTCGGTTTTGGTTCGGTTCTGGTTCGGTTCTTGCTCGGTTCTGGTTCGGTTCTGGTTCGGTTTTGGTTCGGTTCTGGTTCAGTTTTGGTTCGGTTCTGCTTCGGTTCTAGTTCGGTTCTGGTTCGGTTCTGGTTCGGTACTGGTTCGGTTTTGGTTCGGTTCTGGTTCGGTTCTGGTTCGGTTCTGGTTGTTCTGGTTCTGTTTGCTTGAGTTTGGTTCTGGTTCTGTTTGCATAAGTTTAGTTCTGGTTCTAACCCTAACCCTAACCCAAACCCAAACCCTAATCCTAATAATAACTCGAACCCTAATCCTAACCCTAACCCTAACCCTAACCCTAATCACAACCCTAACCCTAACCCTAACCCTAACCCTAATCACAACCCTAACCCTAATCCTAACCCTAACCCTAACCCTAATCATAACCCTAATCCTAACCCTAACCCTAATCACAACCCTAACCCTAACCCTAACCCTAACCCTAATCATAACCCTAATCCTAACCCTAACCCTAACCCTAATCCTAACCCTAACCCTAATCCTAACCCTAATCCTAACCCTAACCCTAATCATAACCCTAATCCTAACCCTAACCCTAATCATAACCCTAATCCTAACCCTAACCCTAATCATAACCCTAATCCTAACCCTAACCCTAACCCTAATCATAACCCTAATCCTAACCCTAACCCTAATCCTAACCCTAATCCTAACCCTAACCCTAATCATAACCCTAACCCTAACCCTAACCCTAATCCTAATCCTAACCCTAACCCTAACCCTAATCCTAACCCTAACCCTAATCCTAACCCTAACCCTAATCCTAACCCTAACCCTAATCCTAACCCTAACCCTAATCACAACCCTAACCCTAACCCTAACCCTAATCCTAACCCTAATCATAATCGCAACCCTAACCCTAACCCTAATCATAATCCTAACCCTAACCCTAATCATAACCCTAACCCTAATCATAACCCTAACCCAAACCCTAATCATAACCCTAACCCTAATCATAATCCTAACCCTAACCCTAATCATAACCCTAACCCTAATCACAACCCTAACCCTAACCCTAATCACAACCCTAACCCTAACCCTAATCATAACCCTAACCCTAATCATAACCCTAACCCTAACCCTAACCCTAATCCTAACCCTAACCCTAATAACAACCCTAACCCTAACCCTAATCCTAACCCTAACCCTAACCCTAATCCTAACCCTAACCCTAATCCTAACCCTAACCCTAACCCTAACCCTAATCCTAACCCTAATCATAATCCTAACCCTAACCCTAACCCTAATCATAATCCTAAACCTAACCCTAATCATAACCCTAACCCTAATCATAACCCTAACCCTAACCCAAACCCTAATCATAACCCTAACCCTAATCATAATCCTAACCCTAACCCTAATCATAACCCTAACCCTAATCACAACCCTAACCCTAACCCTAATCACAACCCTAACCCTAACCCTAATCATAACCCTAACCCTAATCATAACCCTAACCCTAACCCTAACCCTAACCCAAACCCTAATCATAACCCTAACCCTAATCACAACCCTAACCCTAACCCTAATCATAACCCTAACCCTAATCATAACCCTAACCCTAACCCTAACCCAAACCCTAATCATAACCCTAACCCTAATCATAACCCTAACCCTAACCCTAACCCTAATCCTAACCCTAACCCTAATCATAACCCTAACCCTAATCATAACCCTAACCCTAACCCAAACCCTAATCATAACCCTAACCCTAACCCTAACCCTAATCCTAACCCTAACCCTAATCCTTATCCTAACCCTAATCATAACCCTAACCCTAATCACAACCCTAACCCTAATCACAACCCTAACCCTAACCCTAACCCTAACCCTAATCCTAACCCTAACCCTAATCATAATCCTAACCCTAATCATAACCCTAACCCTAATCTCAACCCTAACTCTAACTCTAACCCTAATCACAACCCTGACCCTAACCCTAATCATAACCCTAACCCTAATCCTAACCCTAACCCTAATCATAACCCTAACCCTAATCATAACCTTAACCCTAATCCTGTTTTACTTACACAAAACTGAATAAGTAAATTTACAATATATTCACAAACCTGGTTTATCTCATCTCTTGATCCATAACACAGCTCTTTTCCCCCAACCCCCTCATCACTTACTTTAACTCCTCCTGTCCCATTGAAAGTTACTAACCATAGACCTTCCTGGAGTCCCTGAGCTCCCTTGTAACAGTCCAAATGTGACTAGACCTTTCTGGAGTCCCTATAACGTTTGTTGTGATTTGGCGCTATACAAATAAAGATTGAGTGAAGTGATATGACAGAGTGAATTTAAGTCTGCTTCTCAAAGTATCTGCATTAACAACTTCAACAAATGTTCCCCAAAAAAACTTAAGACCATAGACCTGCTGCCCCCCATACTCACTCTCTCTCCTGAGTTTTTACACCACTGTCTTGTCTCTAAATAAAAACATTAAAAGGCCAAAAATAAAACTAAAAAAAAACAACAAACCAAAACAAACATTTTGATAAGTTAATCAGGAACATGAAGTTGTTCCCATCCTAGCTCTTTGCTAACATGTCACAGAAGTCTCAACACACGAAACACTTCATTTCCCAAACGTTGTGTCTTTACAGAATAAACTCGTTGTAACTTGATAAAGCAAAACTGGAGAATAAACAAACAAAAGAAAACATATACACAAGAAACAAGAGTATTATTAGGTCTCTGTGTTGCTAATCGGTGGTAGATGTAACAAGAACTTGAGTAGGCTGTTATTGTGTTTTACTGTCAGCCAAATTACATACTTACATCCAAAGATGCAAACAAAGAGCTGGCGATGTTCTAATACTCGAGCTTGTAGGTGTAAAAAACACAATGGGCTCTCTTATACGTGGAGGCAACAGCAGATTTCATGCACAGATCTTTTATAGACAACAATAAGACACTCTGCTATCCAAGTGTGCGCCAATAATAAAAAATAACCTCAATGATCGCTTTTTAATATAAATAAGTAACCTTTCATCATTTTGTGTTTACCATGCATTGCACTTGCAGAGAAACACCAAACACAACAGATACTACAATATGTCCCCCCTCTCTCTCTCTCTCTCTCTCTCTCTCTCTCTGTCTCTCTCTGTCTCTCCCTTCCTCAAGTGTTTTCCAGTAACCCAACTCTGCCTCAGCACATGACCCATGAATCTATAATGGAAACAGCTTGGTGCACTCAGACCTCACTGTCCTGCTCTCTCGTCACTTCATACATGTATACCGTTACACATCAGTCAGCCAGTTTCCACACATCATATCCCCACATTAATACATGAACACACATGCTGACAAGCACAGGGCTGCATGTACACTATACACAAATGGTCACACACACGGTGCTCAATATAGAAGAAAAAACAGGGAGAAATGGCCTCTAAGCAACAGGCGTACAGTAATTAGAGATAATGAGCAGCATGTACGTCAGCAGTGGGCGAAGCTGTCTACCTGAGCAGATTTCACCCACGATGTTACAGTGACCAGAGCGCCACTGAGGCCTTTCTGATCTGACTTTCACTTCATTGTTTCATACACTACCAGCCAAAAGTTTGGAAACACCTTCTCATTCAAGGGTTTGTATTTATTTTAATTATTGTAAACACTGTAGATTAATACTGAAGACATCAAAACTATGAAAGAACATATATGGAATTATTTAATGAACAAAAAAGTGTTAAACAAAGCAGAATATGTTTTATATTTTAGATTCTGTAAAGTAGCCCCCTTTTTCCTTCATGACAGCTTTGCACACTCTTGGTATTCTCTCAGTCTGCTTCATGAAGTGGTCTCCTGGAATGGTTTCTAATGAACATGAGCCTTGTCAAGAGTTCATTTGTAGAATGACTTGCCTTCTTAATGTGTTTGAGACCATCAGTTGTGTTGTTCAGAGGCAAAACCAGATTATTTCATAGTTTTGATGTCTTCAGTATTAATCTACAATGTTGAAAATAATTAGAATAAATACAAACCCTTGAATGAGAAGGTGTTTCCAAACTTTTGACTGGTAGTGTATATGCTACATAACACATGAAGCATCACCCTGCCTCAGCTCCATCACTCTACTCCTGCCAGGGGAGTTCATTCAGCCTCTGCCCTGCCCTCCACGAGACTGCGGAGGATTAAGAAATTATGTCACCAACAACTGTACACAGCATCACAGCAGGATGGAGAGCAGAACGAGAGTTTTATGACGTTAATACACTCAGTGACGCCGTTTCAATGTGAGTTCACTTCACCAGCATCAATGCATCCACTCAAAAGTCTTTCAAGCAACCACTAACTATTACTCAGTTTGAATACTTTGACAGGTCATCACACATATGAACACTTAACTGTCCATCACTCATTTAGCAGAAAAGAGTGACATATTCCCAAAACTCCTGTGAAAATATGAAGTAGTGATACATCTAGAGAGAAGTAACAAACAATCTATTGCTAACATAACATCTCCAGCCATCTGTGGTATCACAACGATACAAATGTCATTCAATTATCACCTACACAGGCCAAACAAAGGCCAAACACACACAATCACATACGCAACACACACAATGTGTGATTGTGATGAAAATAGGATCAAAAATCTGTGATGAGTTAAAGGCAGCCTGAGGGAATCTCACACTGGACTTCACCTCCTCTGATCAGTCAGTAATGATTAGTACAGTACAACATGATCAAGAGTCCCTTCAGACAGTCACACATGGGAATACAACAGCTTTCAGTCCTCCAACAGAAACCTTGACGCCACAAGGCTAATAAAAACAATGCACCCAGTTCTGCGTCGCTAACTAGGCCAGCTATGTGACAGAACATTAAGGTAGGGTCGGGTGATGTACAGGTTTCAGGTCCGTCACTCACTGGTGTCATGTTTTGCAGCATCACCAGTTTAAACACATGTCTTGGGTTTTCTATGTGCACACATGACAGAGATTTACTTCCCCAAACACTGATGCAGCCACAGTGGAAGGTAAAAATGTGTACAATGAGTCATTTGTGACCAACAGCAAGGTAGACTGGACCCCCCTCTTCTCCATGTTACACAGTGACACATCAGAGCAGAGCCAGCTCCTCTTCCCACTGCAGGGATTTACACCAATGTTACAATACGTTTACCTGCTTACAAGAGGTTCAACTGATGACTCAGTAGTCAAAAGTCCAACATGAGTAAGGTCGATGACTGTAGCTGTGACTCGTGTTCAAATGAACAACTGTATAATAACTCCTGACAACCGCAGCTTATAGTAGCTAAGCTAATTCAAATCAACATTTCATTGCCAGCAAACTCTGCACAATACAAGTCCCTTCTTGTTAAGTTGTTAAAAAGCCTTTACCCTGAAACAGTCATGTCAGGAAACAGCATGTTGTCATGTTGTAATTCAAACATTACAGTAAAGTCCTGGTAGATGTCCTAAATGTATTTAGACCACATAGATTTAGCTAGAAGCTACAATCAACTGAGTTCTGAACACAGTGGCTTTTAAAAACACCTTTCTGGTCTCAGGAACAGACACGAGTTGAATATTGCACTGCAGGCTTGTTTGAGGGGAAGATGGGGGTCATAGCAAGTGTGTGTATGCTTTTACACACCTTATACCTTATCATTTTGTAATACCGCAAAGTAATACTGTATGTACTGCATGTTTGGATGTGTATGATAGGAGAGGGGGCTTGAGAGTAGTTTATCTATCAAAGGGAGACCCCACAGAAAAGTTTGTGAACCACTCTGCTGACCTAAGAAGAATCTTCTTAATATGAAACATGAGCAGCAGTGAAGGGTATAGCACACACTTGTAGTTTTAATACCCCTCTCTAATTCTTTCTGCCCTTCATACTAGCTTTGTTACGCTTTGATTAAGTGACTTTAGCAAGATGTTTGATACAAGGACTGTTTGTACTAATCTGTTTAAAATACATTCAACATTGGGGAATAAAAGGATGTGTAACTTCCAATATACATCAACATGATTCACGATAAAGATACACACCTCTAGATTTGTTTTCTAGTTTCTTTTCAACTTCAATATGAATTGCTTTGGAGGGAAAACTGTCTCAGAGTCTGCACGCTCCTCTTACCTATAGACGGTACGAAATACTGCTGACAATTCATCACAGAAAATAAGCTATAATGATACACCACAAAGGGACCTGATATTCTACACTTTGATCTATAACTGTACTAAAACACAATACAGTCCTTATTGCTTTAGCTCTAGAACAAGAATCAACAACAATATTTTGCTTTGTGGACAGAAACAGTCGGGTAAATATTGCAAACACTGCTCAACAAATCAGCAAAGAGAAACTGCCTGATATGGCTCTCCACAAAAACAAAACTGCACATCATTTAGTGGCATAAAACTCAAATCAAATGACTGTAAACTCTGTACAGGGAAAAACAAAAGACAAATTGATTCTCTGAGACAAGGCGGTACTCACCTTCTCGATTTTGTCCAGCCACTCCTTGTTCTGGGCCAACTCTGCCATGAAGGCCTGGTGCTTCAGCCATTTCTTATGAAGCTTCTGGGTCTCGTCTCGGCTACTGTCCCTCGCCATCAGCATCTTCTCGTACACCCAGTCCCCAAGCTGGATGAAAGGGGCAGGGAGAGAGTAAGAGAGAGAATTAGAGAGGTCAGTCCTGGGTCGACATTCATACATTCAGTAGATAACAAGTGATTTTGTTAGTTTCTTTTTGGTGGGATCAAATGAGCCTCCATCTTTGCTGATGTGTGTGTGTGTGCTGATATTTTGTTGTTTTCTTCCTTTATACACACACACATACACTTCATTATCCTAATTAACACACATGTGCCTGTTAATTAGCTTCTGTGATGTGAAAGAGCCAAACAAAAGCAGGACAGTATTTTTAGATAAACATGGCAGAAAAACAAACAGTCAGAAACACAAGGTCAAACCCCCAGACATGAATATTTAATGACGCACAGCAGGCACATGTAGGCTGACACACGTGTACCAACAAGCATGGCGGCATGTATTCACATGTACACACAAAACACCAGCAGATCAGTGTCTGCAGCATCAACACACACAGCAAACAGCCAGCACACACACACACACACACACACACAGCTCCACTATCCCTCAAAGAGTAAATATGCACATTTTGCACAGACTACGTCCATGTGACAAAAACAGTTAAAACACCTCACGCCTGCGCTGACAGCACCACCAACATATCCAGGTCAGCATTAGCATCTCGTCTATCCATCATCCACATCCTCACACCTGCATGCAACATCTCTACCTGCACTTACGTCCCTCTCTGAAACCACACTGTGAATCAAATAACCCCCGTTTACCGGCAGCGTTTAACGGGAGCAGCCAGAGAGATTGTGGCAGCTGCAGGCAGCCGCTGGTTTCCGCATCCTTGCTGGATACAAGACGCTCTTCACCGAGGAGACATATGGAGAGAGAGAGAATGAGGACAGCGAGGGGAAAGAGGAAAAGAGAGCTAGAGAGAAGGAGGCGCCTTCTGTAGAGTTGATCAGAGGACGGCGACACAAAAGGTGTGCCGAGAGGAAAAGACGCCAAGCAGGAGGGTAAATAACAACAATACTGGCTGAGGAGACAGACTGGATACTTCAAACTGAGGCTGTGCTCCCCTCTGTCTCTCCCTCCCTCTCTCTGCCTCTCTCTGCCTCTCTCTGTATTTGCTGTGTTGCTGAGGATTCGCTGTAACCACTACCAACAGAGAGAGGAGGGGCGGAGGTGGATCAGTGACGAGGGATGAGGATTGCTGAGAGGAGAAGTAGAAGAAAAAGAAGAAAAAGAAAATTCCTCCCAAAAACAAGAAAATGGCAGGCAGCCGAGCCGGTGCATGGGCGCCCCTCCCCTCCTTCACACCTTTAGCGAGCGGGTTAGAGAGTCAGCGAGCAGGCAGCCGGGCTGGATGGAGGAGGAATTGAGTGGAGGAGGAGAAAGAGAGGGAGGAGCAAAACGGCAAGGATTGGGATTTTTTGGGGGGGCAGGGATGTAGGCAGCGCCTCCAGGCTCACCAGTTATGGCCAATGATGCTGAACTGGAGGAGGTGGAGGGGGAGGTGGGCTTTAAACGGTGTAAAAACAGGTAGATGACTGATAGTGAAGGGGAGGAAGAACTGTTATACAAAAAGAGAGATTTTGTGCTTTGTACTGAAGCACACCGGTCTCCTCTCACAGCCATGCTCACGACTCCTCCACAGCTGCTTTTGTTTCATCCTTCATCTCCCGCAATACACACACCAACCCCCTCTACCATCCCTCTCTTCCTCTCTGCAGCTGCACTCTCTGTCTCTAGCTTGCCTGACGCGGCTGCAGTGGTAAAGCAGAGAGAGAAGAGAGAGAGAGAGAGGAACAGTAGAGAGATTTGGACAGAGGGAAAGAGAAAGACGAGAAGCGCTGCGATTGTAAGAAAAGAGAGATGGATAAAGAGGATAGGACAGAGCAGTGATTTATCCGGAGTGATTTGTAGTTTGATAGATTTACAGCCACTCGTCCTTTAAAGGACTGGGACTGGATTTCTCTTCGACACCTCCTCCGTCTGTCACTCTGTCACCTCATCCTGAAGCTATCACACACAATCACACGCTGTAAAGACAGGTGAGGACATGCCAGCTAACATGAGTAAACACACCTCACACATCATTCACGCATACCAGACTGTATGCACACACACACACACACACTCATAAAAGCTGTGCAAACACATGTGCACGAATACACACACAGACAGGTCCCATGACTGCAGAGGTCACGAGGGGTCACAGCCTGATGCCCCCCATGAGAATGTAAATGAATTGAAAAAGGATGAAGGGAGAGGTTGGAGGGATGTAGTGAGTGTGTTTGGTAGATGGGACGGGGAGGGGTAAGAAAATGAATGAGATTGGATGAGGAAGGGGGAGGAGGATAAAGAGAAGTATGTCTGACGTGTGAGGGGAAGATGGAGACAGAAAGAAGAGAAAGAAAATGAATGAACGGAGAGGAAGGATGGGAGGGGGGGTTCATGGCCTCATCATCACATCATCAGACTTCACTGCATTTTAACTGCTGACCTCAGATTCAGATCAACAAAGGATGCTGATCACAGAGGAGGGGGACAGGGGATGCAGACTCTTCAAGGTGAGAGGAATGTTAGATGGAACTAAAATGTTTCAATCAAAAAGTCAAAGACAGAAAATTTGCAGCTCTAAAAATGAATTCATCTTTCATTTTTTTCTGTGATTTTTATCTGTTTGAATATTTTTTAATGAAATTAGATTATTTAGTTTTTGTGATTCAGGCATGTTAAAGTACATTAAAGATTTTACACCTGGTAAATTGTCCATTGACTTAGAAATCATAAATTAACGACTGATGAATAATTTAATTAAGTATTACTTGCATGATTCACCAAATACCTTTATTCAACAATAAAAATATACTATTTGAAAATTCACATATTTTTGATCAACTGAACAAAAAGTGTATTTCATAACACATACACACACACAGGCATTAAAATGTAATAATATATAGAGAAACCAAGTCCAACTTTTGCTGCTTATGTCAATTAAATACACTTTAAGAGACACGTTCTATATTTAGGATGTGAGGAATGTATGACAAACTCAGATGTGTGCCAATGTATTCATATTTGGTGTCTATTATTTTTGCAGCATTGTAGTTTTTTATTTATAATTACAATTTTTTTGAATGTCATTTTTCTATTGTAAGGTTTTGGAATTTTTTCTGAAAATTTGGTCTAACAATTTTAGCATAACACTTATTTATTTATCTATTTCTTTATTTTTTAAGTTTTCTGTATGTGTTTTAATATTCTGTCACTATTTATTTTTGTATACCCTGTAAAATGTGAAAATTAATAAAACATATGATTACAAAAAAAATACACTTAAAGAAGGAAAAAGCCTTTAGTTTCCTGAACAGCTTACAGATACATTTCTCATATTTTGAGAGCACGCACGCACGCACGCACGCACGCACGCACGCACGCACGCACGCACGCACGCACGCACGCACGCACGCACGCACGCACGCACGCACGCACGCACGCACGCACGCACGCACGCACGCGGAAGACTTGAAGAAATGCATACAGAGGGAATGTTCATTTGTTCTTTGTGTTACAGACTCACTGCGTTCAGTCATACTGCCTTTGGGCATACACCTGCTCTTTTCCAGAAACAGACCTGGAGGTGAAGTCAGGTAAAAAGCTGCAGTATGAGCTCCAGTAAGAGCTCACTGCTTCAGTGCCCTTTAGTGCCAAAGATTCAGTTTCTGATTAAAATACAGATTCAGAATTTAGGAGGTATTTTCAGGATTATATAGGAGGGATAAAAATACCTTCCACAAATAATGTTTTTTTAAAGGACTTTTTTGTGTTCCTGAATTGTTTCAGCAGTAATCAAAGCCAACAAATCAATAACAATGCTACTGAATCAATATTCTATGGCACAAAAGTTATGCCTAGACATATGAGTAGTTGACTACAACATGTCCTTGTTTACTGTTTTATTTTGTAAATAACTGAAAACAGAGAAATAAAAAATAAAGTTGGACAAATTATTTTAAATGCTTCTTAAATATGATAATAGACGTTCCTAATCTGCTCTCTAGTAACTTCTGCTTCTTCTAACAGTCAGTGTTTTTTCACCTTAATGCTTGTAGGTTGTAGGAAGTATTTCTAACAGAGCAGCTCCATCTAGGGAGAACATTTCATCCACTACAACTAAAGATGCAAGTCTGTACCAAAAGTGCAGTGAGCCCTGTTAGTGCAGCACACACACAGAGGACGTCCTGTTCATCACTGCTGTAGTGAAGTTTATGTACATGTTTATCTGCAGCAGTTGTAGTCTGCCATGGGATGGCAGAAAGCAGGAGTCTACATATGTTTGATGATGAGTAAAGAAAGGAGACTCAAGGTGGTTTTTATGTACAACAAAAATATCTGAGGCTCAGTGTGAAGCAGCAAACAGCAGTGAGAGGGAAGAAGCACTCGAATGCAGCCTTGACTAAACAGAGGAACACACCCAGGCTCAGGTTCCTACAGACTGACGCAGTGTCACTCCCCCTCTGTGGGCCACACACACACACACACACACACACACAAACACACACCACACACACACTAACACAGTCAGGGGAAGACTCTTAGTGCACTCATACTGTATTTTCCCAGACCAGGTTTACTGCATAGCAAAAGACAGATACTGTATAGAGATGACACACACACACACACACGCTGACACATGCACACACTGATGTACAGTACACAGTGAGATACACTCTTCCTCTTCTGCATTAGTGATGAAGAGCTGTGCGGCTGAATTATTCAGTAGAGCCAAAGAGAGAAAGTTGCTGAAACTAAACAAGGTTTTGGCCCAGAAAGACGCCAGTGACTCTGCAGGGCGAGGGAGGGAACCGGGGGATCGAGCAGAGGTGAGCTGTGTGCAACTCCACTACACATGAATGAGGTGTGGACCAGGTCAGTGATATCTGCACACACACACACAAAACTGGAAATCTTAAAATACTGACTGTCTGCTGAAAGATCACACCATCATATCTTTAAAATATTCCATAAGGTGCTGCTGTAACTACTCAACATTATGACTAAATGCTATAATTTATCAGACCGCTCAAAGGCTGATCCAGGGGTGTAAATCTTTTTCTTGTCAGCAACAACAAAGAAGTATGTATTCTAACTTCTGTGATTCCTGGGAAGTGATGTACTAAAAAGCAAAACAAGTTGTCTTCATCGCCTCTAGAGGTCACCAAAAGGTGGAGTTGGCTTTGTTAACAAAAGAGGGATAGAGAGACACCCTCTGGCTCACTTTGACACCAGGCTTAAAAGTTTCACCAATACAACTAGTGTGTCTCCTACCTCATGACAGTCCTGGAGAAACCTCTGAAGCTCCCACTGGTCGTTCAGTTTGTCCAGCCACTGCTGTGCCAGCTCTCTGTTCTGGTTTCCCCTGAAAAGTAAGGGACAGGAAATGATCATGTTAACCTCAAGTAGGGCTGGGCGATAATTCAATAACGATAATTAGCATGATATAATTTTTCTCAATATAAATATAATAAATGTTTGATAAAAATTAGATATATTTAAACGCCTGTAATCACTAGTAACCTTTAAAGGGAGTGCACTCCTCACAACAATACTCTATAAACTTATACACAGATACAATGTGATGTTTGTTGTAAATCTAAATCAAAATATGTAAATCTTAAAAATAAGAATCTTCAAAATAAGACTTCACAAAAATCTCATCAGTAGCTTATCAGAGAACTAAATCCAGATACATGCTTACAAACCGTCTGATTTTAAACTTACAAAAATCTGCCTTTCAATGTAAATGAAATAATGATTTGATATTTATCGTGATAATCATCGATTTCGACTGATATTTAATATTTTAAGTATAATGTTCAGAAAGTACAAAAATTCCAAATAAAAAAAAGTTTCAGCAAGTGTTTTTTTCTTTTTGTCTTTACACGTTAAATGAGATTCTACAAGTCAAATCTCAACCTCTGAACTTCATTTGGACAGAAAATCACCACCAGCAACTGTTTTACATGTTCAGGTTGAATGTGTAATAATATTTCAGTAGATAACAACAAACAAGATGAGTTGTAGGTGTATTAAAACACTTAATTAACATAACTGTGAAATGATTTATTACACAACCTGCATGTAATATATCAAAATGATGATGTGGCACTGTGCTCCTTTATTTGTCCCCTGAGAGAAAAATAAATGTCCAATGATTTAAATTATGTTAATTAAATCTAAAGCCCATATGGTTCTTCACATTACTACTGTTCGCAAACACACACACAACTCCCAACCCCCAACACACACACACACACACCACTACCTCAGCTATCACACAGATTTCATGGTCAGGTGTCAGCTCCAGTCTGAACACACAGAGCTCTGTTTTCTTGGGAGTGCGTCTGTTTTCAGCTCTTTAGTTCTTATTGTTCTTTTTTATTATTGTCACTTTGTCTCTGAACAGCTGCTGAGTGTTTTTAAATCAGCTCAACGTACAACCCGGACAAAGTGTGGTGTGGCAGTTGGTACTCCGAAAGCTAAGCAAAGCTAGCAAAAACTGAACTGTTGATTTATTAGTTGTTGAAGTTTGCTTTAAACTCGGATATTTTCCTATAAACTAAACATTAATTCATAAGATTTTAATCTTGACATGGCATATGTTCGTGCTGAGTGCTGAGTTTTGATGCAAATTTCAAAAACTAGTTGGAAAACAACTTTTAATGTGAAAGTTTAACTTGTGAAGCCGTTTTGATATCTTTAACTTCTTCCAGATTGAATAAAAATATAAATCCCAAAATGAGATGCGTCACTGATAGTTAATGACATCTACTCAGAGCTTTAACCTTAACTGGTCTCTCAATTAATCCAGTGATAACTCAATCACTCCACATGACCCTTTATCAGTGTTTTAGTACCTTTTGGCGAGTGTGTCGATGCGTTCCTTAATACGGTCGGAGTAGATGTTACTTTGGCTGATCAGGCTCTCTCCGGCCTCGATCACAGCTTTGATCCGGTGCAGGTTCAGCTCCATGGTGGTGGTGAAGTCCTTGTGTTTCTTTATGGCAGCTTCAACTGTTTCCACTGTGGTTGGCAGTTCCACATGAGCAAGGGCTGACTCCTAGAAGATGGAGGGAAGATTGAGTTTTTTGATTCAGGATCTTAAGCTATAAAGACTCAAATACAATTAATTCAGGAGCTATTTATTCACAAAAATACAAAGAAATGCAAATAACAGATTAAAGAAGTTTAGGATTAAATTAAGGAATCAATAAAATGTGTTGTTTTTAAGTTATGTAGCTAACATTAAGTGTTAACTGCTGTTCTATTTATGTGCTATCTTGTATAATTTTAAAATGCATTAAAGTCTGTTTTGGATTAATCACTTTGAGTTTCATAAAACCTTAGAATTTTCCCCAAATGTTTTGAGATTATTAGA
Source organism: Notolabrus celidotus (assembly GCF_009762535.1). Classification (NCBI taxonomy): domain Eukaryota; kingdom Metazoa; phylum Chordata; class Actinopteri; order Labriformes; family Labridae; genus Notolabrus; species Notolabrus celidotus. The sequence goes on along the minus strand of NC_048285.1, from coordinate 31,623,341 downwards.
CAATTTAAAAGTCTATCAAACTGAGGGATTGTTATGTCTTTGGCATGTTATCAGAAGGTGGTGGTGCTTCTTTTGATTAATGTTGATTATTGATTGATTTATTGATTGAACAACATTTGAGCTACATCATATTATTTAGCAGTAGAACTGGAGACTGGACTAGAATGTTCTTGATACTCATTGGAGAAGAAATGCTGCCCCCGCCCGAGGCATATGGAGAGAGTTGGTTCCTGGTAAACATCCATTACCAAAGAGATAGAGAGAGAGAGACAACACACAGGCTAATGCACGCACACACACACACAGATATCAACACAGACACATGCACACAAATACACACAGACGCAGGAGTCAAGGGCATCTCTGCCTTTGACATTTCAGATTAGAGAAACAAACCCATGTGCATGTGACACTCAGAGTCAATACAGCAGTCTACTCCATAGAGCTTGAAATCTGCTTAAATCTTATAAAACGGAGAAACAAAGATCTTTATTCCAAAGATTGCTTTAAGGGAAAAGGAAATTAAAGTACTTAGATAGATCATAATAATCCAGCTTTTTCAAATGTAATCAGATTGATCTAAATCTGATTTAAAAGGTCCTGAACACTCTCAGTGTTCTCTGTCTGTTAGGCTGTACATTACTTTCAGGGCTGCACTCATGTTTATAATTATGTTTATGTTTGGCACTAAAACGCTAACGTCATTTCTACATTATCTCTTGTAAATGTAATGTGAGCTTTGTAAACTAAATTATCAAAAGTTTCAAGATAATCATGTCCATGAATGAGCACACACACACACACACACACACACACACACACACACACGCACACACATAAAGACACGTGTCGGGAGCCCGCAGACAGTTTTTCCTCTTACACCTCATCATGAGCCTCGGTGAAGATCTAAAGTTACTGAATGCTGCTGCCTCGACAGCCTCTGCTTTAATATCACATAACACACAGACACTGATCACAAAGACACCTGCTGACACACACACACACTCACACACACACACTCACACACACACCTCTTTACTCTCTCCTTCCCTCTCTCTATCTTTTGTCACTTCTGCAGGGCTGAGCCGACCACACCCAGTCCAGGGAGAAGGAAGTGTTCAGCCTCTTTAGAGGAGACATTCATGAGGACACCAGGATGTTAATGTGATGAGATACGCTTCATCTCATGATGTTTTTAGTATCACTTTTTATCGTGGTCTACTTCAAGGGCTTATAGGATGACTGGGATGAAAAGTAAGAGGCAAAGATGTGTGTGCTTTATAATATGAAGCCATAATCCTATTTCTGCCTCTCTTCTAGCAGCTCTATTATAGGCTGTATGTATATTTTTGTTTCTCTGACAACTGCGTGTTGCACAGTTATAATCACAACATGTAAAGTCATGATGAAGAGATAAGAGGGCTTGCTTGAAACAAAGTAAAAACAGTCTGCCGACCACCCGCTTAGTCCTGGTTTGTCTCACCTGGTTGTTGAGGAAGGACTCGGCCTGTTTGACATCTCGGAGGAACAGATGGAAAATGTGAGCCTGGACCAGAACCTCTCTCCTGCTCTCCCACATCTCCAGCAGTTTGTTCCAGCCGACATCCAGCTTCTGGAGCCACTGCTGCAAGGCGGCCTGAGGGAGAGGAGCCTCCTCCGACTCCAGCAGCTCATTCATGGCCTGCAGGCGTTCATAGTCCTCTTCATAACTGCAGGAAAAATACAACACCACAGAAGTACATTATTCTCTGAACCTCTGATGCTTTTTGACACATTTAACAACATATGTAGAACCCACCGTCCGATCTCCTCCTTTAGGGCAGCGTGTTTGTTGATGAGTTTCTCTGCCTCCTCGAGATCATTGGGCAGCTGATCCGAAGCAGCAGACGTCTGGGTCTGGACCAACCAGGTGAGGAACGAGTCCAGGTCCTGCAGGGTGGGGAAAGGAACATGGTTGAAATGAATGTTATAAAGTGATTACCCTTCTTTTAAACTGTTTAGTTTAAATTAGATTATGGTGATGTAATCTACAGACATGCTGCAGCTTCAACACTAAAACCCTTGGACTCTGTTTACCACTTTGCTCTCAGATTCATAACTGGTGACAGATATGACACCAATCACTGTGTCCTGTATGAGAAGGTTGGTCAACACGCTCTTGAGCAGAGGAGAAACAAACACTCGCTTTTGTGTATTTTTAAAGCGCTTGCTGGAAAGCTTCCCACCTACCTTGCAGACTTGTTGGAGTGTAATTATGGATCCTACGGGACTCGCTCTTCTGATTGGCTCATTCTGAGAGCCCCTCGAGTTAACACTGAGTTGGGTAGATCATCATTTTCCATAAATGCCCCTAAATCATGGAATACCCTCCAACAGACTTTAAAGTTGATATCCATTCCCTCTTCTGCAGAATTTAAGACTCTGATCTCTGACCACTGTGTCTCAAACTGTATCTGTTTTAATGAATCTATTGTTTTGTGAATGATTGTGTGTGTTTGTTCGTTGTTTCTAATGTGCCTGTGATCTCGACAACATTGGAAATGAGGGAAACCTCAATGTCTTTTCGAGAATAAAGGATTTGAATTTAATTTAATTTAATTCACTTTTTTGAAAGAGAGTGTTTTTAAAAATATATATATTTTTGGATCTTAATTCAAAATAAATGTTCTTCTGAAATGTCAGATATGTAAAGTTTTCTTGCTCTCCCTTGTGCAGTATGATGAGCATGGGTTGCTTTCCAGCACCAGTAATTAAATAATGAGATTGAGTTTAGATCAATGTGCTTTCTAGATTTAAAGCTTGAAACAATGTGTAACTCAAAGCAATACGATGATTTTCCATTATTGAATTCCCTCCTTTTGAAAATGTGAGTTAATTGGCTGCTCAGTTACAGGCCAGGATAACTAGGATGGAGTTAGATGCAGAGTCAGCTTCTATTGATTATCAGCAGGAGTCGATCAGAGTGATTGAGTGAATTTCTCCCTGGTGTATGAACTAGTCTTGTGTACCTGTATGAAGCTCTGCAGCCTGCTAGCCACCATCAGTGAGTCCTCACACCCCTGCAGGGTGCGTTTGAGCTCCTCCCACTCCACACTGATGCCATCAAATGGAACCAGAACCTCCATGGCTCGACTTGCATGACCGGTCGCCAGATACTCAGCCTCTTCCTACATTAAAGTAAGTCAGTGATTAAACATTAAACATTAAAGTGTGTTTGTTCCATGTTTGTTCCCCATGATTCCATACCTGTAGATGTAGCAGTTTAGGCTCCAGAACAGACAGAGCTCCCTCCATGGTGGTGAGGCGTCTCTGCAGAGCCAGGACTCCTCCCAGGTCACTGCCCATGTACTGAGTGGCATCAATGGCTTTTCTCTTGTCCTGGATCTGGGATTTGATCTCAGCACACTCGAGTAGGTAGTTCTGCAGGCGTAACATCGAGTCCAACTGATCTTTCTTCAGCTCAACCAGCTCCACGATGCTGTTCCACCTGGTGAGAGGTAAACGATAAAACAGAGGATGGAGTCAGATTACAAGTGTGGTTTGAATGTGATGAAGAGAGTAGGGGCAATTATCTACAGTGTGATTGATTTGTACATTTAGAAATTGAAACACAAGTCACACCATTTAAAAATCATGTAAACAACACATTACCGAGGTAATATAACCTGGAGTGACCTCCTTTGATTCATGTGATGTCGTTGATTCTGTTTACTCTCTGCTCTGTTGTGTTTTCAGCTCAGGCCTGAACTGCTTCACATATCGTCATACAATATGTTCTCCTGATTCTGCTCCAACATGTCTCAATGCACATCAACTCAGCCAAGAATCACACACCAACATGCGTAGATGCACACACATGCACGCACACACACACACACACACATGAACACACAGATCCTATGACCATAATGAGGTAATGGTAGAGTCACTGAGAGGTAGACAGAGCGCTCAGCAGGCAGGAAAAAAAACCTGCTCAGTGACACTGACCTGAAAGATGCGGTATAGAGGAGGAGATATTTTTGGTCAATGTGTGTTCATGTATGTGTGTGTGTGCATGTATATGTGTGTGTGTGTGTGAGTGTGTGATGGGATCGCTGCTACTTAAAAAATTTAACATGTGTCAATGGAGCCTACTAAAACTCAGTTTACTCACTGAACGATTATTTATCCTAATTTTCTGTAGTAAAAATGATATTCCAACATAAATCTGTATACATTTTGGACAGTATACTCATTTTGTTTAATAAAAATAATCATTCTAAGACACAGAAAATGTAATGTTTAGTGAATAAAAAGATTCAGCTGTGAATAAAGCGATCCAGTACAATATAAACTGTGTCTTTGGGCTTACAGAATAAACATATTTTGCTCCTGTGAAATAATTTTGTATTTTTTCCCATTTGATTGATGTTTTCTGTTCTATTGTTTTTTATTGTAGCTAATAAAGTAAAATGGAATTGACACCAAACACCTCTATGTTATAATCTGTGAGTACCTGCCTACATTAAAGGACCTGACTGATTTAAAACCCTGATACTTACGTTAACATTTTAATAACTCACACTTCAGATCATGACGAGGAGACAGATATGATTATTTTGAATGTTTGTTCTTATTTTTACTCTTGGCCGGCCACGACGTAACGGAGGTAGCGAGCACAGATGGTCACCCTGAGACCGACACGTCGTGCCAAGGTCACAAGACTCATGGACACCCGGCCATCATGGACTCTGCTGCCAGACATCACAGTGGTCAGCGAGTACGAGTGGGACGCAAATCAAAGGTCCGACCTGGCTGGACATTAGTGCAAATTAACATGTCGGCCAACACATGAATGTCTCTCTTCTTCACCATCTCTCTTCTCCTCACACCTACTCCTCCCTCCTCACTGGATTAAATAGAACAGAGATCTGATAAACCAATGTGCTGTTTACTTATTTAAACCCACATGCTGCTCCCTGCATACAGAGCAGACCATGAAAGTCAGTGAGTTCAGTTCTCTAATTTATTTTGACAGATAAAAAAAACCTTGGTGAATTTGGCTTTTTATTCACCTTAGCCTAATTTTCTGACCCAAACTTGAACACACCCCAATGTAACTCTATGTTACCTTGTTTAGTTAGCTTACCTGCCTCCATCCTTTTAACAAAGATTTCAACATTGGGTTTTGATTTTTGGTACTTAATGTTAAGTTTGGGTGAGATACCACGCCTGCTTTGAGTGGAGGAGGAGGACTTTTCCACAGCAGCTGTAGTTGACAGATTTTTTCAACCTGAAGACAATTAAAGGTATTGTATTTAGCCAAACTTAAGACATGGATATCAAGATTCAAGGTTACACTTTGGGACACAGTAGACTTGATAGCAGTATGATAAGCTCAAACATTATTGATGTTTGGAAAATGTGGAAACGGGTCCTTAGAACCATGTCTCTATTTCTTTAGCTACTTCTGCTCAAGGAGGTTTTGTTTTTCTGATTTCTGATTCTGATTTCCCAGAGGACGGCCGAGGGTCACAATCACAGAGCGCATGTGTGTGTTAATTGTGCGTTTTAATAATTGTTTATGTCAGTAGTAGCACAAGTGGTTATTGAAATGCTGCTATTGTTGGTAGGAGCATAGTTTTTGCTGTTGTTTCCATACCTGGAGTTAAGGTGGTCCTGACATCCTCTGACCTCTGTAGAAGAAGGGTGACCTCCATCCAGGAGCTGCTGGACTATCTGGTTAACATCCAGGATCCTTCCCATCAGACTGTTCATCTCCTGGTCCAGACTCTCAAACCTAAAACAAGTGCATTGCAGGATATGATAGGATAGTGAGTGGCTGGAGTTCAAAACCTCTACCTTCCTTTTCTCTCCCTCTTTTTCTCACCTGTGTGCCACCACCTCTACGTCCTCCAGTTTCTCAGGGATCTCCATCTTGTTCAGCCACTGCTCCTTTTCATCAATCCACAGCTCGCAGGCATTGACCTCACTGAACATGCGGTAGACTGCAAGGGCGTCATGAAGCCACTGCTGTCTGAGCACTGCCACTTCAACCACCTCGGTATAAAGCTGCTCCACCTCTCCCATACGCACCTGTGACTCCTGCAGGTAAGCGAGAAGACGGAAAAACATAAGAGGAAGAGTAAAACAACGTGCATAAAGGGTCAAAAGACAAGAAATGTCCTTTCACTGCCTCTGCTACTCACCTCCTGTTCCCGGTATCTCAGAGGCAGCGCTATCATGTGTTTGTGCAGTGACAACACATGCACACGATGTTTGTCGATGGCCTCGCTGACCCCTCTGTGTTTCTTCAGCAGTGACTGGGTGGAGTACTCATCATGTCCAAAGTCTTCACTGGAGACCAAGCGATAAGCATCCTGCAGCCACGCCACGAGGTCGTCTGTCTCCGTCGAGAACTGAAAAAAGTTTAGTGCCTCCTGCAGGTGACCGAGACGCTGCGCGGCCTGGTCCTCCAGCCTCTTCCACTCGTTTTTCACGTCCATGATGTGCTCCTGGATCCCTGCGGTGCCAAAACTCTTCTCACTCAGGATCTGCTTCCCTCGCTTCATGGTGTTCTGGAGTAGAAGAGCAGGAGAGAGGGTTACCAGTGATATTACTTCTGTTCAAAACTGTAAAACATTCAGGATTAAAGGCTATAAAGATAATCAGCAAGGTGTTCCTTTTACAACACACAAATAAATATCATGCATCCACACACACACCTGCAGCAGTGAGCGGTGAGCCAACAGTTCTCCTGCCAGCGTCTTGTGTTTTTGGAGCAACTTCAACACACTGCTCAGGTCCTTCCCATAACCCTGAGCTCCCAGGATGGAGCTCTTCTCCCTGATCCAGGCCTCCGACTCCTCCAGCTCCTAACAGACCGCAAGAAGACAAACAAGACATCTTTAGTTTCATGACACTCGTCTTAAAAGAAAGAAAGAGGGAAAACTAGAACCAAAGAAAATCTGATCCTATTTATTTTGCTCTTGATCTTGTTTATTTGTGAAGCAATCGACCCGACACCTGCTTCCTCTGGTTGATCAGTCTTACCTGAAAGAAGGCCCACAGTTGTCTCGACTCTTCCAGCTCTGAGCGCTTTTTATCTGCCAGTTGTTTCAGCTCCTCCAGACAGGAGGACACGTGGTTGACACGGTTACAGATCACCTGGGGGTCACAAGGTTGATACCCTGGGAGACGAAAATAAAAAAAGGTTAATAGATTAAGACCTTCTGTAATAACCGTACTGTACTCTGAGCAATACATCTTCAACAAATTGTTTTAATAATGCAAAGAGAGCCCTGAGCAGAGCACCTTACTGAGATCAAGTTAAAACATCTATCATCCTCTTGTCGGGTTCATTTATATCAAAGTAATAGCTAAAAACACTTAAACTATACACTGAACACAAGAAACAAGATACCTGTGTGTAAACTGTTTACCTTCTATAGTCGTGAATTTGAGAGCAGCTGTGTTGAGTGTCTCGACCCTCTCAGCCTGCACAGCTATGTCGGCTTCCTGCAGGCAGTGTTTCTGCAGCAGGTCGTCCACCTCCAAGAGATGCTTCCCAAAGTCCTTTGACAACAGCTGCACCTGAGGTTGAGCAAAAGATGAGCGAAGAGGTGAGAACATGTGTGTTGTAATTGGACAGCGCTCAATTGAGTATGTAAATTAAGGCCATTGGTACCTGTGTGTCCTCCATCCAGTCGATCATGTAGACCATGTCCTGAAAAGTCTTCTGCAGCGCCAGGTTCTTCTCCAGCCGGGTCCTCCTCCCAGCCACCAGCTCCTTCAGCAGACTCCACTGACCCAGGATGTTCTCCTTTCGTGCCAGGATACGTCGTATGTCATAGTATCCTTCTGACTCCATCTCTGCACCAAGTTCCACAACCACTCCTATTCGCTCTTCATACGATGCTATGTCGGCCTCGATGGCCTCGTGTTTCTTCATTGCCGCCTCAACTGCTGGAAGGTCGTAGCCAAAGTTATCCTGTGGGCAGAGATATGACAGACAACTCAGAAATATGACAACAAAGGAAGCATCTTTGCGAGCACACAATAAAACAGGATTCAAATTCATAACCGGGGAGATTTTACAGCTATTCATTTCATCAAAGTGTATTAATGATCTCTATTTCTGGCTCACTTTGTTTCTCCCTACCTGTGATACAAGTCTCTGGTTCTCGTTGAGCCATGCTTGTCTCATGGTGGTTTTGTGGTCAAAGCACTGAGCCAGCAGCTCCAGCTTTTCCTGACGGATCAGCTCCTTACGCAGAGCCACACCCCTCTCGTGTTCCGCCTTCTCCAGCCTCTCCCAGGCCTGGAAAAGGAAAATGAAAACTGGGTTAGAAATAACTCTAAATAAATGTAAAATTTAAGGAAAATAAAAATCAGTAGAACAGCCAGAGGTGAACATGACTTAAAAAGTTGAGATGCAGGTAATCCAGGGACTGTTGAAGAGTTTCAATTAATGTAATTTTCCCTAGTGTGCGCTTCCACTTTTGTGAAAAGTGAAAAAATAGAAGAAGAATAAAGTAGAAAACACGGCTGGCGTTTGGTTGACCTTGTTGATGTCTGAGATGAGCTTCCCTTCATGAGGCACGTAGGGTTTCTGGTTGTTGGCTCTGAGTTTGCTTTGGATAGTGAAGAGAAGAACTTCAAGATTACCCTTCTCCTGAAACCTGAGAAAGAAAAACAACACATTTTTTGTAAGTGATGCTGTTTTTACAATATGTCCTCTTCTCCTTTGACATCCCCCCCTGAGACGCATGGAAAGAACTTCTAACTTTCTTTTTGCACAAGGACACTCTAGCAAAGTAAATGCTGGCTGACAGGGGTCTGAGGACTCCTGGTGAAGTGCCATTTCTCTGCAGTCCAGAGAGTTCATAACTCAGGGGGAGTCTGATGGGTTTTGTGACGGATATGATGACAGAACTGATTCATGTTGAAGACATTTTTAGGTCCTTGAGTTACAATAACAGAAATTGGATTATCAGTGCGCATGTTGGCTCTCATGAGAATCTTCATTTATTCACGCTCATTTGTTCTCAGTAGCATGTGTACTTGTGAAAATCAGTCACACGTTGTGTAAGTGTGTGTGTGTGTGTGCCATATGTTTGCGTTTTCAATATGTCATATATTAAGTGTTGTTATTTGACACAAACACTTAACTCACACAGATCCAGTCAACTGGACATAACACAGAGTGCAAGAAGATAAACTGTATCATGTGTTTTTTAATGTGTGTGAGTATCATCACATCTGTCTGCATACTCACAGAGCATGTAGGACCAGGGTTTGAGCCTCCTAGCCAACAGCTATGTGTTCTTTTTTGAATTGGTGTGTATGTTTCTGGTGTTTCTGCAGCCAGCTTCAAGTGGATTCTTGATAAATTGCAGTTTATAACACTTCTGCATGGGCTTCATATTTTGAGACCGGAGGTTGCCGCTTGGTTTCAGTGTGTTTAAAGCATGTTTGCATGGAAATGAAGGAAGATACTATTCACACTTTCCCTGAAAAAAGCAACAGATTTCAGCTTGTGGCCTGACGCATTAGTCTAAGAATAAAGTTGTTCATATACTACAAGTGTTGCTGGAGTTTTGACCCTTTTCGATAATAACAGAACGAAACATCTCACTCTAAAATGTATAATACGTACTTGATGGGCTTTTCGATGGTGCAGTAGGTCGTGAAGGCTTGTAGCTGCTGCTGAACTCCCGTTAGCGAGTTGGCAAACTTCTGGTTGCTGATTACTGCGATGGTCTTTTCTATCCAGTCCAACAGGTCTGACGCCAGCTCCTCGTAGCGGTTGACAATCTTCTCCGCATCAATACAGTTGTCGAGCACCTGAGTTAGATAGATGGTAGAAGTTGGTATCCAAAGTTAAGACAATAAAGAACGTGATGATAGTTAAGATATTTTATGAGTTATGATGTTACTGGATTGTATGTTTTTGCAAATAGATGTATTTGTACCTTGCCAACCCTCTTGCCCTCCACAATAAGAGCCTTCATCTTGGAGAAGTAGTGGTAGTAGGAGACCACATAGGTAATGATGGACTTTTCATCTGGGTTTTCTGTGTTCACATCTAGAGACACAGACAGCACAGAGGTTTACATCAACTTGACTCAAAAAGGAGCAACAGAGATACTTTAATGCCAACGTCATAGATGTCACTTTGTGTATTGTGGGTTGACCTGATATCAAAAAGAAGTGTAACATGGTCACCTTCAGGGTCCAGGAGTTTGGTGAGCCCCAAGTGCTGCTCAGCGATGTTGAAGGCTTGCTGGAGGTTGTGGGTTGCATTGGACCGCGTTAGCTTGTGGAATTCTATCAGGTCAGGTCTGGAAGGCAAAAGAAGATCCCATGTCATGTTTGGAAGGCTCAACTCCTAAAACATTTTTGTTATTTCAATATTGCTGTATTGCTCTAAAACTTGCAACCTTGCACAAAACATGTTAACGAAAAAGTACTCACCTGTGTCTGTGAATGAGGGCATTGAAGGCGAGTCCGTCTCTCCAGCAGGTGGTGAAATTCTGGATGTTGACCTCAGGGTACCTGCAGCAAAGAGAAACCTGTTGTAACTTCAACTGCATACAAAAGAGGCTTTATAAAACTGACACTTATATACCAACTCGGTACATGGCATGCTGTAAATGGTTACTAAATACAGTTTAGTTTGTATTTTTGATATGACTGCTCACCCTGCCGTCTTCATCTGGCACCAGAGCAGCAGGGCATCCTTGGCAGAGCGAGTTTCTCTGTTGTCCTCCGTTGCTATTTTGATCACCTGGATCTGAACAAGAACACCGAAAAGCAACAGTTCAGTTCAACAGTTCAGATTTTGTAGGAGAGAATTTAAGGCACAGGCTACACCTTTGTTTTAGAGATATGGTTTTATGTGATCATACAGTTTTATTTAGGCGTCCGATTACAGACGACTCTGTCAATTAATGTGTTGATTAGAAACATAGAGTAACTAAGGTTGTGTCTGAAATTATTTCTTTTTGAACGCTATAATAGACTGACATTGTACACAACTAACCTTGTAAATCAGTGTCAACATGTGTGTGGATTTTATGTACTTTAAAATGAAAAAAGTAATCACTTGGGTCAGGAGCAGCAGGAGGAGTCAACACAGACAGAGAGCAATATGATCTTAAGGTTTTAGTTCAGCGCCATCACAACGCCTGACTGATGCTGACACTGACAGCCATTCAACTGATCACATCACACTGACATGATCTAAGGTAATTGGGGACTTCACACCCTGGAATCAGCTGCTGCCTGTGTGATGATTACAGACACACACAAATGATGCCTGTGCATAAACATGCATACAAAAAAACCCCCATTATTTAACTTAACATTATTTCTATTTAGGTATTTATGAATTCAGTTAACATTTCTGTGCATCCAATATTATTACCTGGTCACATTTTCACAGAGAAGTGTTGTTTGATTTTCTCTGTTTCATATCCTTTTAATGTGTTATTCGTCTCAGTTTGAAAATAAACAGTGTGAAGTGTTTTTATCCAGGAAGTTTGTGGAAGAAAAAGTATAATTCATACACGAGTCCTCTGGTTTGTATTCTGTGATGTAAAGTATGTCTGCTGTGACAACATTACAGACAACAAACTAATAAAAGGCTAAAAAGAAACAACACTGCAAATACTTCAAATAACAGCGTGATATTATTCCTATACAGTCCTTTTAAAAACATAAGAATTATCCCTTTCTTTGACTGTCAATCCTCTCCTTTCTCCCCCCCCCTCTCTCTCTCTCTCTCTCCCTCTCTCTCTCTCTGCCTGTGTGCAGTTACTGCAGTGGTTTGGCCCTACCTGCTGACTGGACAAAGCAAACTCTCTTACAGGACAAGGAAAGGGAGGAAAGGGAGGAAAAGGAGGATATGAAGGAAGACAAAGTGCAAGAAGGAAAGATGACAGGAAGCCATTCTTTTCATTGTGTAAAAAATATGTAAAGACTCATTTGTGTATTGAGTAGGATAGCTACTTTGAAACATTTCCAAACTAAATGTTATTGATAAATCTAAATCTCTGTGTATTCTGCAGCTTGATGTTTATCACCATGCTGACCGCAGGCTGCAGCATATCATCCGCTCTGCAGAGAGGGTGATTGGCTGCAATCTGCCATCTCTGCAGGACCTGTACACCTCCAGGACCCCGAGACGTTCTGCTAAGACTGACCCCTCTCACCCTGGACACAAGCTCTTTAGACCCTCCCCTCAGGCAAGAGGCTGCCGTCCATCCGGAGCCAATTGTCACGCCTCAGTTTGTTCCCCTCTGCTACTAGCTTCATGAATGACACCTGGTCCCCGCCCCCACCCTGGACCCGACACTCTCATGCTCTCAATTAACATCACAGTAGAATAAAGATTATAAAGCAGACTAGTGTGTTACATAAACGTGCACTGGACTTAAAAATAGTTTTGTAATTGCACACTGTCTTCTTAATACTTGTCCTGCTAGATTATGCACTCACATCATCCTGCACCTTCCTGCACAAATGTACAACTCTCCATTCCACATTTTTTATGCTTTGTTCAAGTTCTGTTTAATACGATCTTAATGACTGTAACTGTTTCTATTTAAGGTGATAGTGGTAGCACTGCTGTTAAAGAATGTTACTATTTGCATTTATTCTGTGTTCATTCATTTTGCACCAAAACAACACAACAAATTCCTTGTATGTGTAAAACTTAGTTGGCAATAAACCCGATTCTGATTCTAAAAATGCCGCTTGAAAACAGAGACAATGATACAACAAGCAGGAGAGACTAGATAAAAAAAAGTATGATCACTAAAGAACCAGATTTGTATTCAAACCAACTTAACATTTTAACTTATTAATCTGCTGGGAGATCAATAATCACTGATGGAGAACACTGACTGACATCATTTAGTCCCACATTTCCTGTTTTAACTAAACCACTACTAGCCGTTTCACATTAGCCAACCATCTTCTCCTCTTTCCCTAACTTCTTACATAATTTCTTTCTCTTACACACACACACACACACACACACACACACACACACACACACACACACACACACACACACACACACACACACACACACACACACACACACACACACACACACACACACACACACACACACACACACTGCCCTCCATTTTCAGCACATGCAAAATTGAACAGGCCCTCAACTACTAGCTCATGGGAGCAGGCAAGCAGGGCTCAAGCCAAGCTCAGAGCTAATGGTAGCTGGGTAGTTTTCAGCTAACACTGATGTTGCCTAAAACGCTCACAATGGCGGATGCCGACTCAACAGAGAAGTTTAGATAACTGACCTAATAATAAGTCATTCGGATCCAAAGCTGAAACTTAATGTTTTGGAAATTTGGGCAAAAAAAAAAATCAAGTTTGTGGATCGCATGATTTCATAATTACAGGAAAGGCTATCAACTGTCAAGCATGCTTAGATGTAAATAATGTCCATCATGATCTAGGTCTCAAGGTTAACATCATACAACAAGTAAGTCCAGTCAGCCTTACACACAGAACATGTATCTGCTGTGTCTCACTTGTCTGGCTTGCAGATAGTCATTCGAAATGCCACGATCTAAGCTAGCAGTGCTGTTTAACGTGCTTTGCGGTTGGTAGTAAAGCCTAGCATGACAAAAATGTGTCCCCAGAGACGACTACTAGGTGACTGTGCATAGTAAATGTTACAGAAAGGTCTGAATAATGCTAAAACAGCAGTTTGTGCTGAAGCCACACTGTGGCACTGGAGCGTAATAAAGAGAAGCTGAAGGCTGCTGCTGTACTTACATGGCAGGAACTGATCCTGTATCACTGCTGCTAAGGCCTGATATGTGTGTGTGTGAGAGTTTGTGTGACAGCGTGTGCATGTGAAAGATGTCAGTTTTTAAATGTGTGTGTGTGTGTGCGTAGAAAGATGAACTGATAGGCTAACAGAGTGTGTAAGTAAGAGAGCGAGTGCAGTGAGGGTGGTGGTGTGTGTGAGTGTGTGCGCGTCCTTGTTGCAGGAGTAGACTGGAAGGGGACTGCTACCTCTCAGCTCCTGTGACATTCAGGCTTCATCCACCAAACACTGCGGCTGCTGTCGCACACTGATGATGCAGCAGCTGTGACAGCCACCCCAGAACAGAACCACTGGCAGCTCATCAGCCCTCACTGAAACCTTCGCTGTACACAGCATCCTCACGCTTCAGTGAGTACTACAGAAACATATGCTAGCAGGTCATTGCAGATTTAAGATTTGATGTCACACAAGAAAAGCTGATCCTTGAAAGTTAGCCAATAAGTTACCTCTACGTCAGGGATGAGCTACAAACACCAACGTAATAGTGACAACACAAGACCACTACCAGGCATTAAGTTATGATCCTTGAGACTATCAAGAAATCAAACCACATATTTTCTTCCAGCTCAAAGTAAACCAAGTAAAATATGTTAATAACTTTCTATGCTTTAGGTTTTTGATGCTAGAGCAGAGTCTGCCAATCCAGCACTGAATTTAAGGCCTCACAAGCAAGACACTCACAGGACACACAATAACCCGAATCAGAGCACCATCAAAGTCATGCTTCTGTAAACTGAACATTTCCTCCTGCAGCTGCTTCAAGGGCTCACAAGCAAAACACAGGGTGGGTTGAAGCAGCTAACAAGTCCCACACTGTATTTGCTGTAGAATTGAATCACTGATTAAGATGTGTTTTGGGGTTTTTTCTTGTACCTGGAAGCGTAAGATGATGGTCCATATAAGGCCAAGGGTGAGGCGGTGGTTTCCATCTACAATGTCATGTGACCCGACGTTCTCCAGGTGAACCCTCTGTTCTTTGAGGAACTGGAGCGCTTTATCCACGTTCTCCAGGCAGTGGATCCGCATACGCCCTCGTGTCGGCCTCGGCTGGTGGGAACACAGGGATTTATCACTACTATTTACATCAAAGCACCTTTATTTTCATTATTTCCATGAACAAAGATTACTCTGCAGCCATCTTTTTGTATTTTATCTACTGTATACCTTAAAACAAGAGAGATAAAATAACCTTTGAAAACCGCAGAGGGGATAAAAGGTTTTGGAACATGCATAAAAAAAACCCGTGAGTATACAGCACCACTTCTGACACAACAACAACGTGCTCCACAAATTATTTTTTGAAAAGTTCAAGTTGACACCAAAAGTTCACGCCTGCTGCAGGTTGAATAACATATTGTGTGTTCCTACCAGCAGCTCTCCACTGAGGACCTCCAGCAGTCTGGTGAGCATGTATCCATCCTTCAGGTCATTGTACAGGTCAGATATTCGACAGGAAACTCTGGACAGATGGGAGTTAACCCACTTTGTGAAAGTCTTCTTCTGCACCGCATCTCGTTCATCTGAGAGGAGTAAGAGACATCGGTTTACATTAAAAAAGAGAAAGGTAATCTAGCTCCTGAGGTCACATCATTCTCTTGAACCAGACAGTTGAGTCAGTTTCACATGAAATATAAACAAAATATTTCTAGTATTTTCTTAACACGTTAATTCCAGAGAGCAAAAGGAGCAAATGCATGATTGAGACCTCTGACCTGCTAAGGCCTTAATGCGGGAGCACTCAAACAGTTTGGAGCTGGTACACTCTGTTTCCCAGAACCCGGAGCCGATTGGTCGGTTGTTGTTGTTGAGCTGGCGCTGGGCTTCCGCGTTGTCCAGGTCCGGGGAGGCATTAGCCATCGCGCCCAACACCCTGCAAGAAAATGAATGATCTACAGTCACTGAAAGGCATTTCACACCTTATGATGACTCTCTACATCACCTCACACACCTCTGACATCCTATTGCTATTCAGCCACACAGGCTCTTCTAAAGAATTCAAGATACATGAATCACAAGGAATGATAACATGAAAAGTTAGGCAGTGCTATCAGTTTAATTAGGAGTGTTTAAAATCCATAAATGGCTTCAAAGCCAAAATAAAAACCTGGAGCACATAAATAACAGTTTGTTTGTTTTTTTCAGTTTATGAATGACGCCGCCTCTGTCCTTGGCAACGCAGAGTTTTACAAAAGACGAGTTAAAAATAAATCTGTGATGATTCAAAGGATGGAAGGAGACAGAGAGTAATATAATTTTGTCCTCTCATCTCTTCTTTGGCTCCGGTTGACAGCTGAAAACTTGAGGATAAAAATAACTTCACCAAGACATCACACAATACAGAGCGAGAGGTAAGGAGGGGAAACGTTCAACATCACAAAAGAATGATAATGCAGAATCTGTTTTCTGATAATCATTAGGGAACGTCTCACTCAGTTAAAGAGCAGAGAGCCTTTTGAAACCAAGTTAGACTTTCATCAAATCTTAACAAAGAGCAGTGGTTGGTAAGTCAATCTGCACAACACATCCAATGGTTAAAAGATGCCCCCAACTTGCTCGGTTATCGAAAGCTCCCAAAAATAGTGACACATCAGCTCTAGCTTCAAGACTCTGAAGTGTGTGATCCAAGAGTAGTTTCAAATCACTTCAGGGCTAAAATTAGCTCTAAAGACTGAGTTTAGTGAAAACACAACGCATTAAACACTCTTAAGAAAACAATATGTTTGGACATCCTTTCAAAAGAGTTTTTAAAAATGCATCCCTGCATTGGTTAGTCATTGTTGCCTACTGTATGCAAACACCAGTAAAAAAATCTGTTGGAATCATACATTGAAAAAGGGAAAATGCGTGCACTTAAATTTAAAGAAGGATTAGTCTGTGAGAGAGATTTCAAGAGTTATTATTACTTTCTCCCCCAAACTGAAAATCATCAGTTCATTAAAATAAACCTAAATCAAGCTTAACACAGTCACTTCTCTCTAAGACAGAAAACATCTAACACACACCCTTCAGGCCAAAGATGTGTCTCTTTTAAATATAAAAACACACACATTGGTGCCTCTCAGTTCTACAAAAAAATACATCATCTGTGTCCTGGTTAATGATGCTCGGTTATGAGTTTTCACCAGCTCCTCCCCCCTCTCTTTGTTTTACCCACAGGATGGATGGATGGAACATACACACGGTTGAAGAGCAGATGAGTCCTCAGGCCATGATGTATGGCATTTGATGCATCTCCTCCTAACCTGCCTACAATGGGGGAACACATGTTTGTATAGATGTTGTGTGTTTATGATCATTAAGACTGAATCAAAGGTGTTTAAGTGGGATGACTCACTGAGTGACTCTTTAGATCTTCAGAAATGTAAATGTATTAAAATGCAAGTACAGTTGAGGCTGATACACGGGGTTACAGAGTTTCTCTGTCATCTTCTGTATCAACCTTTTTGACATAAATCTCTTCTCTTCCTCTCTCTCCTCTCCCTCCCTCCGCTCTGCGATAAAAAAGTGCAGGCTCACAGTTGTCGCTATACCTAAACCACTGGAAAACAATGTAGCCATATCGAGTAAATGTCATCGTGCCCTGCGAGACACGGGGAGGAGGGGTAGCTGTGCACTTCGCTGCTCTCCCTGGAGGGAATAAGGGCAGAGCGTTTCAGTGCTTTATGTCTGAGATGAAGCTGAGAGGACGGCACAAGACCCCACCTGAAGTAAAAACACGGGACGTTTGACTTAAAAGGTGAACTGAGGAACCAAAACATGAACCACTGCTTATTTGTGGTGAAGTAAAGCTGCTACTCTCACTGTGACATGCATTTAAGAAGAATCAAATCAGTTTCACCCAGACACAATAACGCTGTTACAGCTGCAGCTGACTTTCACTATCAGGTCATCTGTCTCTTATAATAATAAAGACTTCATTTACAAAGCACGTTTAAAGAAACATCTTAATGTGTTTGATCTGTAGACAACAGAAGAATACAAATATAGTAGAGACATCATAATTATAACAAACTAAGATAACAAGAAGGGAAGCTATAGTCGTACCACAACAGAGATGTTTACATGTCAAACTGTCACAATATAATTACAGTCAAAAACTGTGTGTGTGTGTTTTTGTGTGTGTGTGCGTCTATCCTCTGGTCTCCTTGCCGTGATCCTTGCCTAGCCTCAAACACCTGGTGTCTTCCAATCATCAGACTCACAGCTCTGATGTGTGTTTGTGTGCATGTGTGTATACGTCTTTGTGACTTTGACTTTGTGTTCTCACCCTAAATCTGATCATCAGACTCAGCTGTAGAGGAATCAGCCGGCCCCGAGCAACGACCCTGTCTGACTACATACAGACACACACACACACACACACCTCATAATGAGTTCAGAAAGATTTAGACTGGATTCAGAGTCTTAAGAATGTACAGCCTGCATATTTCAACACCTAAATACAGACAGAGAATTCCCTCTAATGTTAAGGTCAGGTGGGGGATTCAAATGACGTCCATAAAGGTTGTGTAAGGATTGAAATACACAACTCTGACTGATGCTGACTGATGCTACTACTTTCACACCTCCCAGAATAAAGATCTCACACGTAAAGCTCACTACCACACATGACATGGTTAGAGCTGCTGCTGTAGAATGATCTGTTTAATGTCTCCTATACTGTTCATAAAGTTCCAAAGCATTAAACCTGGAGAAGAAAGGTAGAGGAAACTATGCCATGATCATAGGCTATGGGTTTGCCCCTCCATCATTGATCAAATTTATTTAAAAAAAAACCACAATATGATAAACACTAGAGCACAAACAAGAGGAGACTGTGATAAGACGTAAAACCAAATTCAGCCAAATGGTTGTGTCTGTCAGAGACACACAGTCCTCAAACTACCAGCTCACATGAGGGAGCTTGAGAACTACTGTACCACTTGAACATTAAAAACAAACCAGTCATGTACACAGGAATAATCTGTTTCCTCATTTGATGCCTGTTCCCGGGGGCTTTAGCCTCACCTTCCATCCTGTTTTTATAATGTCACAAAAGTGTATGTTTTGTATGTAAAATGTGTTTGTAAGTCAGTTCGTGTAGCATCCTGTTAACTGTCTTGTGACATCCTGTAACTTTAAATCTTGTTGTTTTATGTTTTATGTAAGTACCTGCATTCAGACTACGGATGAAATGTTGATTAATGTGCCTTAATCATTAATCAAATAAACTGAAACTAAATAGGATCACTGGAAGGTTCTTTCTGGACCGTCCTGAGCCTCTCAGACTCGTCTCCATATGAAGTTTGTCTGACTCCACAGGGTTACACTGTTTGATTTAGTCCAGGATACGAGTCACAACCTAGGATCAAACATGCAGACAGCAGCAGCCTCACTGATCTCTCCATGAGGTGGAAAAAGAGCAGGCATCACCTGTGTGTGTGTGTGTGTGTGTGAGAGAGAGAGAGAGAGTGCAAGAGAGACAGCGAGAGAGAGAGAGAAAGATGAAACAGTTTTTATTTCAAAAGGTCCTTATCATGTTTGTCTGGTGAGTATGTGCCGCAAAAAATAAACATTTGTGCAGGTCAGCACATCTTTCATCAGTAAAAACAGACTAGAGCTGAATAGATTGATTACTTACTTCCTGCTGTCACCTGCATCAAGTCATACGGACTGACAGGACACTCATCAGCTGATCGTTTTCATCATTTTTAAATCAAACTTGTAAACAGTTTCTGGTTCCAGGCTCTGATGTTGAGATGATTTAGTCATAACTGACAGTAAACTAAAATAAACTCTGAGTTTTAACTGTTCTTTGGACAAAATAAGCTCTTTGCACAAATCACCTGAGAAACCGTAACTGATCTATTTTTAACACTGGTTTTTAAAAGATAAATATTTGTGAAATCAGTAAAACAGTCAGTGGATAAATCAGTGATTGTTATATGCAGGAGAGTATTTCTTAAAGGGAAGCAATGATGACCATTTAGCACTGACTTATGTTGTTTATTTCTAATATTTAGGACAGGTATCTGTGTTTTCCTCCAGGTGTATCTGAATCCTAACCTCTACATGTCCTAAAAAGATGTGCTCTATATTCAGAGTGGCCGTCCTTGTTTCCCCCCTCCTCCGGTGGTTTGAGATTTTGTGTGTCTACTTCAGCTCTGTCTCTGCTCCATCAGCTGTTGTTCTCTTTACTTTGAAGTTTTAGACGCCAGACTCTGACCTGTCTGAGTCAGTGACACAGTTGTAACACGTGAGACTGCCGCTCAGCCTTTCTTATACATGCAGTGTTTTCTGACTGTCGCTCCCTCACTGTACGATTATCAGAGCAGGATTGTTTAGGGAGTGTTGGAGCTATTCACATCGTTTCATTTAATTGATTATTTTTACTTGAATCAATTATTTCATTTAAAGTAATTCCAGGATTAAGTTTGATGCCTTAGGTGTCATTAATATGTTTAATTACTCACTTTTATAGGTTGATAATTTTGCACCGGGTGACGTGTATATAGATGGGCAGGTAAGATAGGAGGGGCGGACACCGGGGAAGGTGAATGGTTTTTTACCTGGAGCATTAAAGCACAAAGATGAAGTTCCCCTTTGTTTGAGAGATGCTATTTTTGTGTTGTGCAATAAACGACCAAAATACTGCATACTTGGCTGGACATTGGCAATCTTTGGACACTGTGTAAGATCCACTCTCCCCGTGCCCCATGGCCAGTTTTTGATTTGAGATTTGTAAAGTTGACCCAGTCAAACAGCCACTACAGGGAGGTAAATAAGCGCTCAACATAGTAACTGTCATTAAATCTTCTCTCTGCTCTTTTTTTGAGTAAATTTAGGGGGAAATTATTTGTAATTTTTTCTAATTTTTAATTAATTCTAACTCTAATCCTATTAATTTTCTATTGATTTAACATCCAATCAATGACCTAGTACTGTCAGCAATATTTTGTTTGTCTCTCTCTCTCTCTCTGTGTGTGTGTGTGTGTGTGTGTGTGTGTAAAGCTGTCAGTCGTTATGCTTTCTCCTCCAAACCACTCAGTGTTATTATTGCCCTCTCCCCCAGCTATGCTGTTGCCACTGGTAACCACAATAAATCACCATTACACCGTTGGTGGAATGAAAGCATCAGCGCCCCGCCTCCCAGCTCTCTCCTTTATTATCCTTCACACTTTTTCAACTGTCCCCCCTCTCTCTCTCTCTCTCTCTCTCTCCCTCTCTCTCTATTCCCATTCCTCCTTCTGTCCTATAACCTCCACTCCTCTCCTTCTGTCCGGCACAACTTGTGTTTTAGTAATTAGCATTTGGCAGGATGCCTCCATACTATACCAGAGATTGACAATACACTAATCATGGGACGCCAAACGTCAGCCGCGCCCTTGAAACAGGCGCTTTACCCCCAAATGCTGCAGTGGCACTGTTCACTCACCAACACCGGACTATGGAGTCCTGAGGTTGTAAATGGTAAATGGACTTGTACTTATGCTTCTCTAGTCTGTCTGACCACTCAAAGAGCTTTTACACACTACTCGTCACATTCACCCATTCATACCCATTCGCTCACTGATGGTAGAGGCTGCTATTTAGTGAAGGACCATCAGTATTAGCTCATATCATTCGTACACATTCACACACCGCTGAACAACAGTGGGAGCAATTTGGGGTTCAGTGTCTTACTCAATGACACTTCAGCATGTGACTGCCAGAGCTGGCATCTAACCGAAGGTTGGTGATCAAACCGCCAACCTCCCGATTGATAGACGACCAACTCTACCCACTGAGCCACAGCCAAAATGAGCCAAAATAAAGTCCCCCCCTTTATCTAGTTAATAATGCAGGGACAATGAAGCTGGGAGAAGTACCTTTATGACTTCTTGCACAAATACTTATCAAGTCAGTATTTATAGAATTTGCAAAAACCTGCAAACTAAAAGTCATCGACTAACTTTTGGAAAATCAGTAAATTATGACTAGTCATTTATTACATCTCCTTTTAATCTCTGAAGAGATGAAATAACATACTACTCTTAACCTCAGCCAAGTCTGAGGAATCTGCTCTTTACTCACAATGCAAGATTCAGGAGCTTTTTCAAGAAACTGTTTCAGTTTTGGTGACTCAGCCATAGCTCTGTAGTCTTCGAGTCCTGCAGTCATATTTCTACAGGATCTAAGAACTATCAGGGTGAATTTTACAACACTGGATGTCACTGACTGAACCAACAGAAAGCTGACAAACGGCTTGAGAGAGAAAAAGTGAGGTGATATCTAGAAATGTAACAGACAAAAAGAAGGGGAAAAAAGACGCTGTGGAAAAGTAACTATAAAATGGAGAGAAATTGAAGGGGCAGGAGACACGGGAGGGCATATCACAGGAAAGATGTAAAAAAAAAAAGAGAGAGGGGAAGAGAGAGACAGCTGCCAGTGTTAATCAGTCAGTGACAGAAGCTCTGTGTCTCTGAGGCTTCTAATTTACTACACACACCCACAAGTACTCACCGGTCCTTCCTTATCAATATGTTCAAATGCAGATCAAAATCTCTGAACGTTATTCACCGTGACCTCTGCGACCCACAGCTGATAGTCAATCACCAAATGACAACTCTCTGAAGCACCCTGAATCTCTGCTGATGATGAAATGACTAGCTGTTAACTAAATCCACTTCTGTGTTAACATAGTGTTTAAAAATATATATGTTGGATGTAGCCTGTACTTTCTTTTCGAATGTAACACAGTATGCCCTTATCTTTATCTTTTATCTCCATTCCACCGCAATCAAAAAGTCAAATGATGGTAAAAGTTGTATTTTTTGGCTGCATGTAACCAGTCAGTCAAATTCAACATGGCACCATGAAGCACACTGTTGTTAAATGTTCTGCTGTGTTTCTATGTTCCTGCTCTGACTATTAATCTTTGTGCTCTGCAGTCCTTTATCAGAACTGTGGTGAAGTTTGTTCCTCCTCTTGATATCTGTCAACAATAAAGCAGCAAAAATAACAAATGAAGATGTAAATGCTGTCTCTAGCTGTGAACAAAGATTAACTTTGGGGCTGATTCAAAGTAAAAGCTTTAAAAAGCTACCAAATGATTAACACATCATTTGATTTGACAAATTGTAGGCAACTGTATTTAGTCTGACAGTAAGAACTTCAATAAGAAAACTTAAGACTTCTTTATATTAAACCATTAATCTCACCCGTACTGAACCTCCTCCTAAACTTTGATTGATACAGGGATTGAAGCCCTCTCCTCTCTCTCTCATCATCCCTCCCTCCCTCTTACTCTCTCTCTCTTTCACACAGACACTGGATTCTTCACTGTGACGTCACCCAGTACGTACTTTACACCATGCACTGAGTCACTTCCACTCACTTCACCTCAGCAGAGTGAAACAACATCTGCAAGCAAGAGCAGCAGCAGCAGCAGCCGCCACCGCCCAGTTCTGAGTCTGCGAGACCACGAGCCTTAATCAAAACAGTAACCTTGTGGTCTGATAAACAACGAGAGCAGCAGCGGAGAGCTTCAGTGTCCCAGAGAGACTGTCTATCATCCGGACAAGACAGTGATGGCAACAAGGGTGACAAAAAGAACTGTCTATTCTTGCAGCAAAGCAGTTTATCTTCTGGTGTCATAAACTAACATAACATGTGCCTTACTGTTGTAGTATCATACTACTGACCTCAATCATACAATCTGTATGTGTGTGCGCACAGTATATGTACTTTTAGAATTGCTCTATATGTGGAACTACAATTAATACCCTCTTTAACTTACTCCAAATGCAGGAAACTACAGTATAGTGGTAATATAAGGGGTTGTTTAATCCTTTTGAGGACCAAAATGGTAAATTCAACTGAGATGTATGTTTGCATTATGACGCTAGTGACGCTACACAAGATGCAATAGCACAAAGTGTTACAAACTGACTTCATAGCAAACTGGTGACCACCACAGACTGACCACAGCCCCCTGTAGGTCATCACAAACAACACTAAAGGTCTTTAACTTCGCATCACATCTACCATACTGGAAACCCCAGAAGACTGTCACAGAGACCGGTTCAATAACACCACTAATCTTAAATGATCGACTGCTTCCTATTAGAGGTGATGAAATGACTGAATCAAATTAATAAAATGGCTTCAAGACTTCCTGGTAATAGATCTGTTTCTTTCCTTTTAACCCACATACACAAATATCCACACACACACACACACACACACACACACACACACACACACATACACACACACACTTTGCACCAACAAACCATCACTACACCTGCGTTCAGTGATTGTCTTAGAGCAAAACTGAGGTTACAACACTTTTTACTGCAGCTGTGATCAAACACACCACATTAAAACTTGACAGGCTACAGCGTATCAGCTTCTCGAGGTGCTAAAGCAAGCTATGATGCTGTTGGAACAATCTCACTGAGGTATAAGAATACATTTGAATTAACAATGAAGAAGAAACGTACTATTATTAATTCAATTTTTCCACCCGTGTTATTTTTTTGGTCATGCTACACAAACAGTTTGGACATGCAGTGGACATGCTGCCATCAACCTGCGCACCATGAGCAGTTGGGGGTTCAGTGCCTTGCTCAAGGGCAGCGCCCAGGGAAGTGAACCAGCACCTCTCCACTTGCCAAACTTCGTCCATACTGCGACTCAAACCTGCAATCCTCCAGTTCCCAAGCCAAGTCCCTATGGACTGAGCTTCTGCCACCCCATAGATTAAACTCTTGTTGTTCCTCTCCGTGGAAATCTTTAGTAAAAGGCGAAAGATTTAAACAATCTGAAGAGATACAAGAGTGTAGAATTGATGCCACCAGAGGCAGAAACAGCAAAGCAATGCGAGGTCACAGTGAGACCACAGACTACAGCATAACTTCCTGCAGGAATAAATAGTAGGCCTATCACTGTATACATTCACGGTGGGTAACTTCTGTTTCTATGTGCATCACAGCACAGTTTGCACAAAGGTCACAGAACCCAACGCAGCCATCTGATAGAGCCAGTAACTGGTTAAAAGAAGCCTAAACTGATTCTGTAAATCATGCAACAACACACCACAGCAGACACACACAAGGCCGCTATTCTGCTTCTTCACAT
Source organism: Notolabrus celidotus (assembly GCF_009762535.1). Lineage (NCBI taxonomy): Eukaryota > Metazoa > Chordata > Actinopteri > Labriformes > Labridae > Notolabrus > Notolabrus celidotus. Next base: position 31,598,392 of record NC_048285.1, on the reverse strand, counting down.
ATCCATCACTCGGAGTAAAAAATCAGGTCTGACAGGATGTATAAGCACTTCACCAGGCGAGCATCATGTAACACATGTAGGGGGAAAAGACATGAAACAGCGCTTCCCTCCGCCAGATCACTGCAGTACCCTGCACCCAAATGCAGGCCGGCGTCCCTGCAAAAAAAAGGAAAAAACACCGTGCACCTCGACTCCTTTTCCTAACACAGGGAAGGACAGAATAAAACGACATCCCATTGAGGAACAATGCATCCTGTCATCCTTCTATCGACCTTACCTTCAGCTTTACCCTCAGTTTCCTTGGATTGGTTTGTCCTCTTCTTATACCAAGACGTCGATGAGGAGAGCGGTTTATCAATGGAGGAGACTGACGCTTCGCTTTTATTCCAGCAGGGTCTTCCCCTCAAATAGTCCTTCTAACAGGAGGAAAGCACAGCAGCAGCTCGGTGAGTCTGTGGCTACACCAGGCCTATGCGCATAAAGGAGCGCTGTGTGTCTGCAGCGGTGACCGCCGGCCAGGAGATGCTGTCGGTGCTGAGGATGCGAGCCGGTGGAGGGTGATGATGATATCCATAGAGGTCCCCGTTTCCACCTGACACAACCTCTCCTTCCTCCCCCTCCTCCTCCTCTTCCTCTCCACTGGTGATGCTGGAGAGAAATATCAGCATTGGTGCGGCGAGCAGAGAGAGAGAGAGAGAGAGAGAGAGAGAGAGAGAGAGAGAGAGAGAGAGAGAGAGAGAGAGGAGGAGGAGGAAGAGGAGGGGGGGTCACTAATTTAACAAACCAGGAGCTTCACAAGTTCAAAAAGTCAGACTTTTACATTACTGTACATACATGAGTTGTATGTATTAGACTAGAGGATATTTAAAATGTGATAAAAATGTCAAAAATATAAATTTATAGTTTTTTTTTTTAAACGTGTTTTTATAATCTCTCTGAAACATATTTAGCTGCTATCCCAACGTTAGCTTAACACCGTTAGCTAACCTGTGTAGCTAACGTCAACGTTCAACAACTAGACGTTTGTCGAAGTTTATCATAAATTACCTGAAGCATATTCATAAAAGTGATATTTCGATATCCGCTAAAGTATCTAGTTATCTCTCGAACCAGCTCACAATGTTTAACTATCACATACTTCATTAAAGTCTCATATTTGTTGAATTTTTATGCTAGCCTTGAGTTCTTCTTCTTCATTGGAATTTAACGGCAGTTTGCGTCAATTTGAGTTACGCTCTTACCATAGACTGTATAGGCTCTTACGGCTTTTACGCTTTACGAGGAAGAAATGGGCGGGGCTTCGACCTTCAAGCCAATCAAAACTGTCAAGCCAAGTCGTGTCCAATCAAAATGTTTCTCTCTTCAGAATGTACTAATATAATAATATAAATTGTATAATAATAATAATAATAATAATAATAATAATTATAATCATATAATATAGATTATATGATAATAATTATTAAAATAATACAAATTCCAGGGTAGATGCAATTCCTTGAAACTCTGGGTTTTTAGTTACCTTTTAAAACCGGTAAGTGAATCTTGTTAAGAACAATCTTCAGCTTATAAATTATAAATAATTATCTGAGAGGATTCACTCAGCTGACAAATGTTGTTAAAAACCCAGAAAATAAAAATAAAAAATAAAAAATAAAAAATAAACTCAGCGATAACTGAAACTTTTATCCCTTGAAAATCAGATCTAAAACATACAAAAGATCATAATATAATGAATAAACAGGCTGTAAGAATTTGCTTTTTAGTTGTAAGGCACACAATTACTAAACAACTTAAAGAGGCTGATATTCAGGTTTTCTAGGCCTAGTGCTTCTGATAGCTTTAATATTAGATTTACACAATTTACAGCTCATACACGTCTTCACTTATCTCAGATTAGTGTCTTTAAAATTCCTAATTTAAGACTTTGTCTGAAACATGTCAGCTTTATTTCAGCTACTGTCTCTTTAAGGGACTTTAAAGCACTATGGAGGCCTCCTCAACTGTTGCCATGCGTGTTTCTCTGTTTAAAATGACAAATAATTAAATGTGGCCATATGTTTTGGACTGCTAATCTGACCTTGAAAGTTTGTAAAGGGAAAAAAGTTCCCAGCAACAAAGAAGAACAGGTTAGTGTTACGTTTATTTTGCTCTTTGGAGAGAGTCACCAGTCACAAGGTTCAGAGCAGTCTGCAGTCTCATCTTGAGATTACTCCAACATACATTTACCTCACAATTTGAAACGATTTTTACATTTAGAATTGACAACCAACATGGAAACTTAATACTTATTTGTGAAATGTGAAAGAAAACACAATGCCACTTCTTTAAAGTCCCAAATTATTGGTACATTGTCCAACAGAGAAGCAAATGCACTACGAAATAATAATGATATCTCTTTAAAGTATTTGGCCCTTTTTAGTGTCATAGTTTTGCCAAGCCTGTATCTCATTGTTTTCGACCTCCCTGTACGGCACTTTGAATCTACCGCTGAGTATATATTTGAAACATGCTTTATAAATAGCCCTGCCTTGCCTTACAGAGGCAACGTTTCTGATGAAAAGGGAGAGGAAGAGCTAAGTGCACTTGAAGCCTCTCAAAGTGAGTCTGTTTTGGAAGCCCTGAGGAGATGTATTTAAAAAAGGAACATAAAAGCAGGCCAGCCTCCTCTGTGAATCTACCACATTACAAATCTGTGTGTATCAAATAATTGTTTTGTTGCTTTTTCTATTTCACACCGCTTGGGAGCCCTGCTGAGCCTCTGACCTGAAATCATGTCATATTTTTATCGCCCTTAAGTCATATAAAATCAAGGCTTGGACACATATTCCTAGTCTCCCTACTTTTAAGAGTGTTTTTTGCAAAGCACTAAGCATACATATTCAAGTTTCTTTAGTATTAGCTAGATTAGATACTCAACTTAAATATCTGAAGAAATTTGAGTTTAAATTTGAGTTTATTTCATATGAGAAAGAGGGGTCAGGAAAATATTTATTTTAAAAGATAATAACTTTTCTATAAGATATGGTTTGAGTGACAACATTTCAAAGAGGTCTGAAGGAAAATCAACTTGTAGACTTGTAGTTGACTGAACTGAGGAACTGCAGTAAGACTTTAGGAGCTGGTTCCTCTCGGCTCTCTGCAGCTGATCCAGGACTGAGCTCTGATCCCTGAGCTGCATGGTCCCTTTAACTCTCCACGTGGGAGGAGTCTGAGCTGCGGAAGTGTCCCTCTTTCTCTTACCTAAAGGAGGCGTTTCTCCACCTGTCAAATGTGAATCTCTAAGTGAAAGTCTTCTTCAAACCGTTCTAAGTTTGACCACTAAGCTGTTGCTGCACCGTGGACTTCACATGTTAAGAATCATGTCGGACTCCATCAAGAACGTGGCGATATTTGGGGCCACGGGGATGACCGGGCTCGCGACCCTTCCCCAAGCGGTGGCTTCAGGTGAGGAAGGATCACTCATGAGACTGCAGGTCAAAGTAGACTGAAAGCGACCGAGATATCCCCACTGCAGGTTTCTCATTTAATGTCCATGCTTATTTTATATATTGAGACTGTGCATCACATGGAGTAAAAGAAGAGTCTGGGTTGATTGCCCTTGAAATAGTTGGATCTGGGTCTGCTCAGCTGTGTGCACACTTATAGGAGTAAAAAGGGGATGAACTGATGCTCCTGGTTTTTTTCTGTCCATAATGAAAAAGCTGCAAGACTGGGTCTGTTTCATTATCCAATTATGACTTCACATAGTAGAACCAAACACATTAGTCGTCACTGTACATTTTGCACATCTGCTTCTGCAATGGATTGAACACTGGCAGTAATTTAATATATCAGTAACATAATTATAGAGTGAATAGGACTGTAGTTTTTTAGTGTCCACTGTCTAGTTTAGTTTAGTTTATTCACACACATCATCACAAATGTACATCTATATTTTTTATTATTTTTATATCTATATTTGTATATATATATATATATATATATATATATATATATATATATATATATTATTTGCCTACTTTGCTACTGTGACACTTAAATTTCCCGGTTGTGGTACGAGTAAAGGACTATCTTATCTTATCTTATCTTTATATATTCAGTAAACATTTTCACAATGGTTGGATGTGTGGAAAGGGGTAGGGACCCCAAGGATGCTATTTAAAGCTTTTAATAGGGGGCCCAATTTCCCACAAATAGAGTGGCAACAGACAAGATACAACAACAACATACTAACAGAAAACAAACACACAACAGACAATCCCAATATTGTGGTTTTATACATAGATTAGTGGGTGCATTGATGTGATCAGTAAATGAATCATACATTTTTAACCCATCGTCGAGCTCATTCCATATCTCCCTTTGCATACAATGCTAAAGCTGGTACATTTTAACCTTCGTTTTTTCCCAGTAACTAGGTTTTTATTCCTGATGGCATGTGTGTGCATAGGTAGGAAGATTGGAAAGAGCTCACACAATTTCTGGTTCAATTTGTGGACAGTTTGGTACATTATACAGGCATTCTGGTGTCCCTCTCATTTTGAGTGAAGTCATGTCCCTCATATGTAACTATAATATCTCAAAGTTATCTTACTTTGTCTTGTATGAACTACATTTAGAACTAATAACTTCACGTTGGAAGTTGAATCAGCTGTAAACTGAAAGTGACTCATAAATTGGTCAGATGATTTTCCAAAATATAAACTATAGACCGATTGACTCACTCATATTACACAAACACTGTTCTCACATGATTTATTCGCTTTAAAAGCATTTTCATATCCTTCCTCCCTCCCTCAACACCATGGGAACAAAAGTGTTGAGTCATGGGAACGTTGAGGGTCAGCAGCATTTTGCTGAGTCACAGCCCGTTCTGAACTGATAGAAGAAGCTGTTGATTATCTTGACTGTACAGGAGGGGTGTGATCTCACAGTTTCATAATTGTGTCAGCAGCACTAACCCCTGCTCCTTAACTCTAGTTTTCAGGTGAAATCGCTGTATGTCTACCTCTCCTCCCACTCTTACATGATCTCCTTTAACGCTATCATCAGGGTCCTACAACGTGGGAATGATTAAATCTTAGAAATGTAAGAAATAAACAACCATCTGGACACATAAATCTCACTTTAAGGCGGTTTAGATTGCATCACTGTAACAAACACAGTGAAAACATAGTCATTAAGGCAATCATTGGCGTTTAGAGATATCAGGGTGATGATGGTGTGAGTGTCAATTTCATTTTCATGTCTTCTCCCTCAGGATACAATGTGACGGTGCTGGTGCGAGACCCTGCCAAGCTGCCCGCCGACCACAAGGCGTCCAGAGTGGTGGTGGGAGACGTAGTCAGCAAAGAGGATGTGAAGAGTACTATGGAAGGCCAGGATGCTGTTATCATCATCCTGGGCACCAGGAACGACCTGAGTAAGGCTTCAGTGTTTGAGAAAGGAACAAAAACTAAGCAGACAGTATTTAAGAAAACTTTTCTGCTTTTGTTTTGTCTGCAGAAGTTTTAGGAAGTAGAGCCACTCTTGTTTTGATTATAGTATTTGTTAAGACTTTACTATAATGTTCCCTCTCTGCGCTTTGTTTATTGGACTCTTTGATTTGTATATATGTAATGCATTTTCTTACATAACTGACCATATTCACCTTCTACAGGGATTGCAGTTTTTTATGGTGTAATAAAGTCAATCATTCACTAGAGGGCACAATAAGACTTTAACAACATTGCACAAGACAACATCAGTGTAAAATAATCTGGGACATGTTGTCTATTTAAAGATGGAGGTTCATGATCACATTAAATCTAAGAAGATGAAGTGGAATTTCTCAAGTGTGTCTCAAAACTAAACTACAGTTTAGAAGTGTTGAGTATGAATCTGTGATGTGATCTCTGCTCATCAGGCCCGACCACCATGATGTCTGAAGGGACCAAGAACATCATTGAAGCAATGAAAGCTCGTGGGATCCGTAAAGTCATCGGCTGCATGTCAGGTACAACTCCCTGTTATAAAGATCATAACAGAGTGGATGAGGAGTTTAAAGTTTGCACTAAGCGGCTCATTATAGTTCTGCTTTTCTCTCCTCTTGAAGACTTTTGTTTCCTTCAGTTAGACATGGCATTAAAAAAAAGAATGTATTTAGGGCACAGATACATTTATAGATTACCTTCTCTCCCAGAGTAATAACGACAGCCACTTGTTTCCATTTCTTCTTTTCCTCCTCTCCTTCTCTAACTTACTTTTCCCTTCATCCTATTCAGCCTTCCTGCTGTGGGATCGCTCCAAAGTCCCGCCTCGTCTGGTTCCTGTGACGGAGGACCACGACAGGATGTACACAGCGCTGAAAACATCGGGGCTGGACTACGTGGCTGTAATGCCGCCTCACATCGGTGGTCAGTAGGATGAACAATCGAAGAGCTTCATTCAAACTTCTAGATGTTATTACTGTCAGAAGATTGCTAAATTTAGATTTAATACAAAATAAACTAGAAGATAATATTTAAGAATTCAGACATTACTTTGCATACATTTTCTCTCAGAGGAAATCTAGAGAATAACATTTTAAAATCATTACTTAGTAAGGTGCCACTCTTGAATAAACTTCTTTTGTGCAGCATCAGTGAAGAAAACACAATGCCATTTTAAAATGGAAAAACAACATTCAATCTTTTTCACTAAAACAGAGAAGAAATTCTCTGTTTATTCATAGTTTTTGTTATAATAACTGCAGATAGAGAGGAAGAATTGCTGACATTTCTTTAAGTTCATGTACTGTATGTTCTGTCTCCTCCTCCAGGTGATCTTCCTCTGACAGAGACTTACTTGACTGCAGAGAACATGCTAAAAGGAAGAGCCATCTCTAAACATGACCTGGGACATTTCTTTGTCAAGTGTCTGTCCACCACAGAGTGGGACGGCAAGACTGTGGGAGTGTGGGGAGAGTATCAATGATCCTGGAGAAGACACTGCTGACACCCTCTGGACAGAGGAGAGGTTGTCTCTTCCCGTCTGTCATTGCATATTTTTATTTTTCCACCAAACACACCGAGGAGAAAATATTTGGTTATGCTGTGGCTCGGAGGTAAATGAAGAATTACCCTTTGTGTGGATTTTAAACAGTAGTTTATTGTTGTGATCAACCTCTAATGTTTTCTTGTGTCACCCTGTGTATGTTTTATTGCTGACTGGCTTTTGCTTTGCATTATATAGAATTTTTTACTTGTTGCATTTGTATCAACAACTACAGAAGAATTAATATCCGACTAGTGCCAAACAGATATGATTTTTTTTATTTGAAGCTGTTGACATGGAGTTACACATGAACAAACTTTACATATGGTATGTTTTTAATCTAAAGTTATGCTGCGTTTTGCTGCTCTGTTTAAAAGAAGGCCTGAATTTTAAAAATAAAATACTTTATTTACAAAAAATGTTGTGCTGAAATTAAATCTTTCTTACCAACTTCTCCACTACACAGCAGTGAAAATAGATTCATCATTTAACATCTTTTTTTTTTGTCATTGATTAAGATGTGTTTTACACTGATCACTTTAACAAAAATATGTGCTGAAAGTTCACTGCTTTAGAAATAAAAGAAAAAGACAAACAAGAAATCCTCAGTTCTATCGATGGAATGACATTTTTTAATTATTACTGGAGTGTTGTATTGCAATTATTTCTGAGTCCAAAGATGTGAATCTGTAGAAGGAAGGTATTTCATAATTCCAAAGTCCAATTACATCACCAGACAGGAGCAGTGTTGTAACAATGGTGTGTTGCTGTTATCAGGTAATTTAATTCTTCCTCGTGGGTCCAGCCTCCTTGTGTGTTGCAGGTCACCTTATGTGAGTCTGTCACATGTAGAGGACATCCACTTTGTCAGATGAGTGGCATGTGTGGCTGTTGTGCAACTCACTGCAAGAAGAAAGTCAAGTAGACCAAGGACAGGTAGCACAATACCGGATGTCAGAATTATTTTCACAATAAAACCAGGTTTTCTTTTTTAGTGCATGCTACAACAACTTATATCTAATCCATATAAGGTGGTCTATACTTAAAGTTATTTTATTCAACTTTTACATACCCACCCAGCATTTCAACCACAAATCTGATAAATTAAGATGTTTTGTGTCTTTATTTTGAAGAGACTCCAGGAAGTTGTTCAATGTTTCTTCTTTTCTTCTTCCTTTTTTCTCTCCGCCCTCCAATACAGTGAGGAGGAGCCAAAGCTGTTTTTTTCAAAGTTGCCTCGCTGGTTTTTCATGAGAAGTCGAGTGGTGCTGGAATTGAAATCGAAACAGTTAATTTTGTAATGTTGGAGATTTGCGACAGTGGAAGTTGATTTTTGTGACATTTCTCCTCCCTGACGGCTGATCCTCTCAGGTAAATACTCACCTATTTACCCTTTATTACACGTGTGGAAGTTTTAAACTTTCCTTTAAGATAAAACAACCTTTCAGATGGACATGTGTGAAATCTGGGTTCAAAAGTGTTTTAATCTGATTGGAAATGGTATATCATGTGGAAAATCCTCAGTGAGATATAGGTTATGTATTTTAAATGAATGTATCGATCAGCTCAGTCGCTTCATGTCCTCTTAGAATTTGCAAGAATATTCGTGCACTACTATTTCCTGAAATGCAAGATAAAACATGCTGACTTTAAACATAGTTGGTAGTTGTGAGGTTTTAAAATGCACATTTTCGTACCTAATGTTCAAAATGCATATTGCAGGATTCCCTCTTCTAATGGTGATGTAATCATTGAGGAATTAGTGCTATTCAAATTACATAATAAGACCGACAGCATGGTGTGATCCATAATTAACAGAAGTGGACACGTGTTAAAAGATTTAAATAACACATTGTGATGCTAATATAATGTATGTTTATTCTACAAACATTAAAAACAGTGAGTTTTCACCAGGTTTTCACAGTGTAGTGAATCTAGGTGGAAGACTTCATTACCCATAATGCATTGCGGCACACCCAGCCCCCAATGGTAAACGTTTTGGCGTAAAACTTAAATCACGGGCGGGAGAGGAGCAGATCAGACTGAGGTAGCATGTAGCTCGGCTGAGGATCGATTTAAAGTTTTTAAAATAGTTTTTAATGTTTCTGAAATACTTCAGATAAAGGTTTAACCTTTATTAAGTATTTCTGTCGAAGAGGAATCAGGAAGAGGACTCTTTCTTTCACTTACGGCATCGTTTCCCTCTAAACTCACCGAGGAAGAATCAACAGGTCGGTTTCTTCTTTAACTTTTCAACTCTTTTACTAAAGTCAAACTCGACTAACTGTGGGAGTTATCACACCATGTTACTTATTTAATCTCAATAATCAATATAATTAAGGTCTCAGGTTTTATTTTTTTGTCTTAGATAGCATATTTCCTTTTCCCTCCTATATGAAGAGACTAATGTTACAACCCCCAACCACAGATACACACACACACACATTCACTGAGTTATATATGTGCTCATTTAAAATATAATTAATGAAGTTTATTATGTGATTTAAAGTTTTAACACTAAAGGGAAACAAATGCAGTTTATCTATAGATTATGGAAACAATCAAAGCAGTGAAACCATTTAAACTCAATGTTAGCTGTCTGTTTGAATTGAGTTTAAAAGAGCTGTGAAGTTATTTTTTTTTGTTTTGAAGTTTTGTTTTCAATTTTATTTTGATTCAAAGCTTCCTTTTATTTCAGTTAAATCTGTATTAAACATATAGTATGAGTTATGATTTTCTTAATGACATTACTTTGGTTTGAATACTCAGACTACTAAAAGTTAGCTCTACATTTTTTTAAAGGCTTTCATAATTATGTAAACATCTTATTCTGCATTTGGTGATTTTAGAGTTCCTTTTTGTTTATATATATATATATATATATATATATATATATATATATATATATATATATAATATATATATATATTGTTTTTTTTTGATTTTCTGTGAAGCATTTTGTAACTTTGTTTAGAAAAGTACGATAGAAATAAAGATTAATATTATTATTTTTATTTTTAATTGTTTATGTTGATAATTTTTTGTTTTTTAGAAGGAGTACAAAAACATTTACCCATATATGTGGTTGGTAAAATGTTGATTTAAACTCACTGTGACTATATTTGATCAGATTTATGTGTTAAGCACATATATATATATTTTTTTATACTTAATTTGTAGTTTTTCATTTTACAAACGAACATTTATTCCCTTCATCCACCCAACCACCCATTTTACTCACCAACAAGTGACAAGAATGAAAAAATATATATATATATATATATATATTTATATATAAAATTGTAGTAATAATAATAATAATAATAATAATAAAAGCAAAGACAGTAGAAATAATAGCTTATTAAAAAGAAATTAAATCTGTAGATTTTCAAGCAAATACTTACATAATAAACATTGTAAATGAATAATAAATACATACAAATAGAGTAATTAATTCCCCTTTTCATTCATAGACATGACAATAAAACATGAATATTTAAACTACCCCAAAAATGTTATGATGGACTCAGGTTCTTTAAATATTCGATGAAAGGTGACCAAATGGCATTATATTTTCAGGACAGTTGACGCAATTGTGTCTCAGTTTTTTAGAGCATCTTCCAATCCAGCTGCTGAATGAGGTTTATCTGATTCCACTGTATAAGAATGAGTCTACTGGCTGATAATGAGGGACAAGCTGTAGCCTTTGCTTGTGACTTCAGGATAGGGATCTCTGGGGGAGGGACCCTGAATGATTAATTTACCTTTATGCTTTCCTCCACAGTTTGAAGATGATCATGAAGAGGCAGAAGCGTAAGCTCCCTCCAGAGGACATGGAGGTGTCAGACAGGAGCAACCCTTTCTGGGAGAGCCAGCGCCAGTTTGTGTTCTCCGTCTCCCTGAACAAGTACCAGCGGAGTCAGGAGCTACCTGAACCCAGCCTGCGGAGGTCTGTCCTCATCGCAAACACACTGCGGCAGGTCAGCCTGGAGGCAGCCTGTATGGCGCCCTCTGCAGACTGGGAGATGTCACAGCCTCCTTGTAGCTCTTCTAGCAGCCTCTCAGCTCTCACCAGCTTCCCTCTGGTTCCTCTTAATAACCCGTCAAACTATGCTGTAAGCAGGTCCACGACCAGCAGCGCCCCCAGTGCCTTTAACGTCCCTCTTCCTCTCAAAGATGAAGATGAGGACTGGGGATCAATGTCCATGGATTCAGATTTCTCCCTGTCAGCTGCCATCTCCTCGATTCTCTCTGCACTGGACTCTACCATGGATGGGAGCATGCAGGCGGCTCCGAGGACACCCCTCAGGTCTTTAGAGAACCTGTCAGGTCCCTCTGAGGGACCTGTGGCAGGGATGAGGCATGGGTTTAGAGATTTTGGGGGAATGGGGGAACAACAGTGTAGGTCAGGGTCCAGCTACCTCAGTGATCTCACTGTTGAAGATCTGTTCCAGGACATAGACACGTCCCTGCTGGAGAAGGACATGTGTGTGCTCGGGCTCAGTGGAAGCGGGAATGTTTCTAGTGATGAGCTTTTACGATACCTGCCACCTTTGTCGTCGGTCTCCCCCTCGCACCCTTTCCCCCTCTCTCTCACCCAGAATCTAAAGTGCCTGCCTTCATTCTCCTCGTTCAGCCCGTCATCAACCTCGCCTTCTTTTTCTTCGCCACCTTTCTCTGCTCAAAGTCATGTTAAAGAGGTGTTTGAGCTGGAGCATCTGATGGAGATCCTGGTGGAGGCCTGAAGAGTCCACTTTGACTTGAGGAAGCCTGAACACCATGGACAAAAACTGAATCCCCAAGAGATAAAGCAAAAAATGTGCCTAATGTCAGAAACTCAAGTTGTTGTTGTTGTTGTTTTTATATTCTGCTCATGTACAGTGAGTTATGGTCTGTGGAAAGTTGTAAGAATGCTGTAGAAATGTAGAAAAGGTTGATGTGTGTGACAGGAGCTCCAGAGTTTGGTTATCTTGATGCATTTGACTTCTTTTTTCAGCCTTTCTGCACTCCAGAGAACACGGAGGTTAAAAGCAGTAAAAATGATGGGGGTAGTGAGCCAGACTGGGCTGTAAGTTTCCCCCTCAGTGAGTAAGACATGAGTCACTGCACAATGAAAAAAAAAAAGCATTTTACTACAGTTTCCTGTGTGACTCATCGGGGTTGAACTTTTGGAGGGAGATGCTTGATAAGAGAGCAGGAGCAGAGACAAACCGGCTGCAGTGTCGCCTTAAAAAAGTCAAATGCATCAGCTTCAAGTGATCCTGTCCTCACTGAACATGTAGAGCAGCACAGGCAGCCATGATTCATTCAGCAGACTAATGTTGGGGGACAAATCCTCGTTTTAAGAGTCTGATATGTTACTGAGCTCTAAAGGAGATTGAGATCTGGCTGATGTTTGAAGTCGTACGGTTGTCACACTAACGTTTAACGTCAAATCTTCTGTGAAGAAATCCTTTAACCCCGTTTTTATACGTTCCACGGGGGGGGGGGGGGGGTGAAATCAAGTGCAGAGATGAGGGTTTCAAAAAGGAGGAGCACAAAAGAAAATGTTCTTACTACTCCTTTAAGATGTCTGCATATTTATTATACCGGGTGGTTTAACCGGAGGAAATCATAAGAAGTGTGTTTAAGAGATTTCATGCGTGATAAAGTCTTGAAGGTTATCTTTAAAGGGACAGTTCCTCATTGTGTCCTTTACTTTATCCTCAGTGACAGATCGTTGTAGCTCCAGCAGGAAATTGTTTATTCAAGTAAAGGGAGGGCAGCTACCTCGAAAATGACTCGTGTGATGAAGCACGAGAGAGTTTAAAGGAGTTCTTTACAGTCTGAGTGCAGCTGAGAAACCCTGCGACCATCTCAGAGGGTTTAAGTAGACGCCTTATTTAGAAAACATCCTCAGGAGGATGAAAAATTAATCTACACCACTATGCAGCGACCTCTGCTGCACAGATGTGACGGTATGGGTCAGTCCGGGTCGGGTCAGCTTCATACTTTGAGGCCTGGATTCTTGTAAAGTCTGGACGGTTCTCACCTCCAGCCTGTGATCATTACTCACATTTTAACCTGTGTTGAGTTGGCCTGTTTGACCGGTTTACATCAGAATTATTGCACTTTTTTAAAGAAACTGCATTTCAAAGTCACGTCAGCACGTGGTTTGTGTTCCTGTGTTTTGAACAGAGAGGTAACGTTACATGTTTGGAGAACGTTGAGTCTTGTTACGTTTTATTTGCCTAAAAGATCAACGTGGAAAATGTGTTTGCTATCGGGCATTTTAACCTTCAGTGCTGAAATGCATGATGGGAAACGCTGTGATGAACTGTTAAGAGGAAGCACATGACGTCTTGTTTGTCAGACTTTTGTACATTTATTGATTATGGATCAAAGTTGCTTTCTATGCAAAGGTCCCCTGAATAGCTGGGCTCAGTCCCAAACTATTTATAAGTTCTGTTTCATTCTTATTCACTAATGATGTTTTTATGTACTGTGTTTACTTTTCTGTCCTCTATAATGTTTATGTTTTGAGATTGAGGGCAGAGCGCCCGGTTACTTTGTATTTAGACCTTTCCTAAAGAAGGCCAATGTTCACTTACACTGTTTTTAATAAAAGGAGAAACTAAGTATGAATCTTGTTTTGTGTAAGACGACATACTACAGAGCAAACCTTTTTAATGAATGGTTCTATAAGAATACATGTCAAACTGCTAGTAATAAATGACAACATACATACAAACTTTTTTTTACAGTATCAGGTTATAATTAAACACTTCATCTAACCACAACAAACAAACTAATAACTCTGAATTAAAGTGCGTTTCAGATGTCCGCTCTGGTGGATATGGTCTCACTGATATAATCAGGTCCTCAATCACCACAAAGAAGCACTCTCTTCTCTTAATTTGAGATAGTTTTCATCTTTTCTTCATCCTCCTTTCAAGAACTATTTGAGTAAAGACATAACATGATGCAATTCTTCCGTGCAGACACCAGGGGGAGCCACCATAAAGGTGAACAGCTGCTGTCCTGAGGCAAAGCAAGCTCAGCTGGAGTCCATGTTTTCACTGAGGCTGACCCAGACAAGTTACTACTGTCACAGGAAATCTAATTTAATACAAAACATGTTCCCAGAGTCTAACTTTTCTTTGAGGGAGTGGACTTAAGTTTCAATAGATTACTTTTATTTTACTGCAGCTGTGAAGTGAGGATAAATCTGACTGGACAGTCTACTAAATAGTCTGGGGGTGTTTGGGAGCTGAAGAATGAACGCCACTGATAAAAAGGAGCCTGGTTAAAGGTGTAAAGACCCCAGTACTCTTTAAATTGTAAGTGCACCCACCGACTGTGTTTGGCAGGCAGATTCAGTTTCAGATCACTTTCACACAATGTTTGTTTGACCTGAACTCACAACCCAAACCTGCTGTGACACAAACAGCAAAGACAAAGACCACAGTGATCTGAAAACAACCAGCCGTGTGTCCAGAGTCCGAGCCCGTCATGTGCGCCGCAGTGCTGCAGAGAGGGAAAAGCAACACCTGAGTGTTTCTGTCCAGGTGGGTCGGGGCAGTCCGGTTATGTTGGTCCTCTTCATGTGTGCAAAAAAAGTGATGCAGTGGTCCTCTCTCAAAGGCTGAATCTTACACTCGTCTCAATTCCTCATTTGACTCCCTCCTCCGTCTGTTCTGAGCGAGAGGACTACATGAATGGAAAAATTAAGACGAGGATTCAGATTCAGCCCAACAGTCTGGGTGTTTCAGAACCAGTTCAAGCCCAGTAGGTCACCAGAGGTAGAGCTTCTTCTCCTTCTTCTCCTCCTCCCCTCAGCCTTTGTTGATGGTGTTGTACGAAGGCTGGGATCCTGGTTCCAGCAGCTTACTGGCGTCTTTACCTCGAACATGAGGGGTCGTGTGATTTGGGTGTCCGTTCTCCACGATAGGCTCTCTGTCGTCATCCATGTCTGACTCCTCACAGCGGGGCAGCTGGAAGAAGGTGGTGAGGCCGTGCAGGTCGGCCATTTTATGGAAGGTGCGCAGCAGGAGGTACATCATCATCAGACCCACGAACAGGTAGACTGGAAGGAGAGAGAGAGACGGAGGTTACCAGAGTTCATTGAGTCGATATATCTGCAACAGGAGGCTGCAGGAAATCTGTGATAAACCTTCTAATAAAAGATTAAATCTAAGTTCATGTGTAGATCGTGATATGTTCTACTTAGACTAAACTAATCTGATATGTATTTACATTTTTCTAAAGTTGATAAAGCACTGTTCAGGATGGCTTTAGAGACACTCTCAGAACAAACCCAGTGAAAAACAGTGATCTTTGTTCATTTGAAGCCAAAAGAGAGGAAAGACAGCTACATATTATATCTAAAAATAGTCTTTCCCAGTCTTTACTCTGAAACTGTGGTCACAGGAAACACCGAGGGGTCAGGATAGAGTTAACTACTTAAGCTTTTCCATCTCCCGTCAAACAGGAGGACAAAAGTTTCCTCACGAAGGTCCAAGAGGTGAAAATTAAATACTCCATGTTTGTTTTTTTCTGCTCCGATTCTTGTGTTTTCCTCCCAGGAGAGCCATGTGTTTTTCCTCCTGTCACATGTGTGCACTTAACAGCACCAGGGTTCAGGTCCTGGACAATACTCTCTCATTATACAAGTAGGCCAACTGTTAAAGGAACACAGCGTAGGATTACAGAGGCCTCAGACCCAGACCTGTACAGTAAGCATGGACGTGAGCGGTCAGTGATGCAGGAGAGATCCTGAGACATGCAGGTCAGCACCTGCTGCTTATATATATCACAACATTTGCTCCTATATGTTCCCCTCGACCCTCCTTATAATCTCTACCCTCTTAAATGAACCGCTGCACTTTAAACCTGCAAAGTCAACTTATACATGTTTAATGTTTTACTGCTTTTGTTTCTTTTTACTCATCGTGGTGGAAAAACAGACTTTGACCGTCCAAATTCCAAAACTCCAACACAACATATTTGCTCTTCAGCGACTCTAAACGCTGTGATGTGAAGAAAAAGCCCTAAAAACAGCAGTTTCTCAGTTTCACAGTCAATAAGGTGAGCGAGTTTGAACATGTCTGAGCAGGCTGCAATAAGTATCCGCTGTACATGTTGACAATAGCAGAAGGAGTAGATAGCATATAGAAATAATGTGCATATAGTTGAAGGTAATAATCGTAGCTGAATGTGAGTGATCCCTATCTTGTCAAAATGTCAATGTTGACTTCATTACTAATAATCTGAATGAGCAGAAAACAGGATTTTAATACCTATGAAGTCAGTAAAGCAACATCCCTTCAGCTTGATGAAGATATTACAGAAATTTAATCTTCTAGAATAGATCACCTAAAGTGTCCTGTAGCGACTACAAAGAGCCAGAAGCCGCTGAGAGGCTGAGGTTGGGCCTAGTAAAATGTCTGGCGCTAAAAGCAAAAATCACTGATGAACAAAAAAGTAAGTTTAACCTTTTATTAATGAAAAAGGATAATCAACTCATGATAAAGTAAAAATAATGAAAATAGCGGTCAAGAAAAAGTATGGAGACCCAGCTCATCTCCTCTCTCTACCTCCAAACAAAATAAAACAAGATGCCTAAATGAACTGAATATCCCCGCCTCTAACACATGACCGTAAATAACCTAATCAACTGACCCCACAATAAACCATAACGTAAACAAACAACAAAAAATATACAAACAATAACCTACCCTAAACCTCAAAATAAGATACTGTAAGGACGTAAAATCAGAGAAATGTTCGTCTTTTAGTGAACGAGTTGTGCTGAATTATGTCAGATAATAAAAGACACACCGACTCAAGCTTTGCTCTCATCTTCATAAAACACCACAAGGACTTCACATATTAACGAACAACAGCAGTTTGAAAAGACGTCACTTCCTCAGGTTGTGAGAACAAGAGGCCACTTCCCTCTGTAGGTCACTAATCCTCCTCACAACCTGCAGGAGCTGTTTGGGTTAATCTGACTCAACCCGACCTACATCATCATCATCATCATCATCATCATCATCATCATCATCGTTACATAATGAAGCCTGTGGGATGAGAGAAAACAACAACGCTGCTGCTCCGTGTGAACCGCCGGGACTCCTTCCAAACTGAACTCAAGGGATTAGCTGAGGACACCCAGCAAACAAGCTACTTCCATCATGTCATTTTGGGTCCTACTGAGCAGAAAATATTAAAGTCAAACTTAATTTTCATGCCCCAGGAGTCTGCAGAAATACAAAGTTTCACACACAAACACTCAAAACAACAGCGTGTCTACTTTAAGACAAAAAGTCATTCGCTCTGTGATTCAGTTAGAGAGAAAACACCCGAACAGAGGCAGAAAACAAGAGAGCCACTATGAAAGTGACCTCCATCATGTGACAGTGAAGTTTCAATTTAATCAGGAACAAAGAAGCTCCAGGACCCGATCCAAGACTTCATGAAGGATCCCTTACAGTATCATATGAATCATATCATCCGAGGGGGTTTCCACCACACTGATATGGGTGCTCCGGTCTCTCTTTTTAAGGATACATATTTCAGAGTGTTTCTGTTGAATACAACACATTCACTCTGGTGTTTACTTCATACTTTTAGAAATGCATGCTCCAAACAGGCTGAACAGGAAACCTAAAAGCATGCATGCATCACTTTGCATGTCTAGATGTTGCTTTCCTGCAGGGAGGGAAATTAAGTGAATTAGCATCATGACTCAAAGAGCAAGAGATGCAAACTGACTCAAGAAAATATGACGAAACAAGTCTCTGACATGACAAAGGAACTCTAAAAATAGCAACGACATATCTCACTGAGAAGACTAAGGCAACTCTTGGCAAAGCTTATAATGACAAGGCTAAAAATATCATAAGAAAAACAACATTTTTTGAGTAATTACTGTGAAGATTAAAACTGTAAACCTCATGATGCTGTTTGTGGAAGTCAGAGGATCAGTAAAGTCAGCGTTGTTAACCCTTACGTGGGTGATCCAGTCTTGGAAATCAGAGATGACGACAAGGGAAATTCTGTCATAAAATTCTCAGCAAATACACAAACATCTTTACTTAGCAATATACAAATGTGTGCTTCCATTTCCTGACAGTAAACACACACATTCAAAGTGTAGAGTTTATTTCTGGAAGCTGACATGTCATCCCCTGACCTGCTACCGAGAAAAGAGAAGCAGTGAGAGGTGCAACTTCTCACATCAGAGGTGAGAATTAAAACTGCACGCACGACTGAGAAGGTCCGCTGCTACCCTCTGAGCAGAAAACACTCATCCTGCAGTTATGAGCTTTTAAATCATATCTGGCATCCTAAATGAAAATACATCAGGCTTGTGTGTGTGTCTGTAACAAGAAACAGCATCTGATGTTGACATGTGCAAACTGCAGTTCCTAAAGTGTCCACCAAACGATGAAACTGGCTCCAAACGACAACGAAACCTCATCAACACCCAGGTGGAAATTCCAGGGGGGAAATTTTAATACCTTTTTCGTTTTAAAGCTATTAAGGTTACAAGTTTTGCATAGTTAGAGACATGGTTGACCTGACAAATGCCTCAACTCTGCATTCCCAATATGGCGACCCCCATCATTAGGCTTCACAGCTCTGCTTCAGAAAAACAAATGAGGGATGTCACTGAGACCACGTCTAGGTTTCATACAGTGTGTAGGAGGGACACCTTTTAAACCTAAGTCAAATTCACAAATTATAACCTCCTTTTTTGTCTGTCCTGCCCTGGAATCAAGCCTTTGTATTTAAAGCTGAGTCTTCTGGACATTGCACCTCTAGAAAGAAAATGACAAAAAGTTTCTGCAGCTGAACGTCCTCTGCTGAAGACAGTGTCATCATCTCTGGCTCTGGCTCTCTGCAGGACACAGCGCTCATAATCTGCTCTCCTCTTCAGCTCTCATCTTCAGCTCTGCAGGCCCAGTGTGACCCTCACAGGACAAACCCATACCAGCCTCAGTGAGTGTCATGTGACTCCTGTTAGCTGTCACTTCAACACAAGTGCAGTGTGTGCCCTTACTCTTAGTCATCACTGCAGATAACTTACAATAACAGAGGAGAAATTAGCATTAATGTTTCAGTCTTGAAACTTGACTTTCGGACATCAAACTACAAAACTTGTACAGTCGTGTTTTTATCACCTCAGAAGTATTTCTAAAACTCGGTCCGTTTTAACTTTTAAAGACACAGAGACGATTTTACATTCATCTTTATAGTACATTATTTCAGGTTACTGATGGTTCAGTGTAACTTCTGGTTAATCAGTTTAGCTCCTGGCTGTTTGCTTTGTTCCTTTATTTAAATGATCCTTCTCAAAGCTGCTCAGTGCAGTTTCCCCCGTCAACACATAAAGTTTTGTTTACATTCAGTGTCACTCACTAAAACACACTTTAAGTATTTTACAATGTGTCACATGTACATTTCTTTCCTAATATCAGTATTGGTAGACTTTCCTCAAACATTATGAGATGCAGAGGAGACTACAAGACAATTCTAACTGACCATCAACAGACGAGGACTCCACGCTCCACTGACTCATCACAAACAGCTGAATACTGCAGTGTTTGTTTTTCCTACCTGGATCTGTTTACTGTGTATAATATGTAGATAGAAGATCAGACCTCTAAGTGTGTGTGTGTGTGTGTGTGTGTAAAGAGTGTGTGCTAACATAACAGGGAGGGGGGAGTTTTTGTGTGAAGCCAGGCACTTGTGAGTAACTTGCAACATGTTCGTGTTAAATTACACATGTGAGTGAGACTTTGCACGAATCATGGGTGCTAATTTGAGACTAAAGGCATTTATTGAACCACTTAAACCTGACAGCTCTGAGTAAACGGGGACTGATAAGGACGTCATAGTGAGACGATCGTGATGGGGCAACACCTTCTTATCAAACATCGTCAATTCAGATCGCCACCAAGCCTTAAAGGAGAAGTGTGTCAGCCTGGCTACTGAGGAAACATTCAGAATCAAGTCTGAAGAAGTTCACACATCAGACACAATGTGACAAAAAGTGAAGAAACTCAATCAGGGAAGGGTACAAAACAAATAAAGCACTCATGATGCTTTTACAATCAGACAAGGAACTGCAAAAATAAGCTGAACATTCAACGAAATGCAGAACAGACATTAGTTCACAGAAAAGAGAGCTAGAAAGAGAACTCAAGGACTATTATTAGCCGCAACATCTTTGCCTTAAAGCAATGATGCATGAAAGATTCAGTTTCACTAAACTTCAGAGGCTAAATATGACTCAGGGTGTCTGGGTTGATCTCACTGTATTTAACAATCCTAGGTTTTTAGGCTGTGTTTAAGTTGGGGAGATAGATTCCTGATCTATGAGAAGATCACTGCACTCACCCATGGCAGCGACCTGGTACAGCGGTCTGTACTTCTGCATAGGATGCGTCCCCGGAACAAAGTCCCCCAGTCCGATGGTGCACAGCGAGATGAAACAGAAGTAGACTCCATCCAAGAAGGACCAGGTCATCTCCACAGCGCTGAACACGGCCGCCGGCGCCACAAAGAAGAACAACACCACCAGGACCAGCAGCAGCACGAAGTGGAGGATGGTGGCCGGCCGGGGCTCCATGCCTGAACGCTGCAGGAGGCCGACGGGAGCCATAACCAGGGGATACATCAGCCTCTGCACGCAGGCCGTCAGCACCAGCATGGTGAAGGGGACTCCGATCAGGGCGTAGACGATGGAGAAGGCTTTCCCGGTGTCAGACAGAGGAGTGTTGTGACCGTAGCCTGTTTGAGACACAGCAGAGAGAGAGGGGATCACAAGAGAGGACAAAGAGATGATCGGTTAGAAAAGTCACACATTTGGCAGAAGAAAGGAGGAGCAGTCAGTTCTTTTTTATACTCCTGATTCTTATTTGAATTCTTTAAACTGTGAGCTGTGATCATCCTTACTGACTAAATCACCTCAAAGACATCAGAGACTCAAACAGCTGAGATCAAACAGCTTTAGAGTCCATGAACACTTTCAGGATTTTTTTTTCTTTTTAAAGTCCAGTCAGCAGTTTTTAACTCAACCTTTGTTTAACAGCATTTCATGATATTTCTTTGTGTTTTTTTAAAATATCTTATTTGTAGCATTGAGTATCTTTAAGGGTTATTTTTTAACTTCTAGACAGAGAGCGGAGGAATTAGAGGGGCAATTTAGTAACACCTTTAAAAAAGCTCCATCAGCCAGATGATGAGGGAGCCCTGGAAGAACCCTGAGAGATGACACTGCCTGAGAGGCAAAACTCAGGGTGAGGCACTACTCAGGTAGACAGCACTCTCTTCTGAGGACTCTTCATCATAGGCAAGTCTTGCTTTATGGAGAGACATGTTGCTCTATCTAAAAGAATGTAGTTTTAAGTTCCATTTACCTCCTCTGGGATGGAGAGAGGGCAGAAATTTAACAGAACAGGTTTTAATATTCAACATTTGTGGCTCGTTAGCAGAAAAGGCAAAGACAATCAGTTTCTTTCCTGTTTAATCTTTACAATGCACCCAGCATCAACTCATTCATGCAATTTAAAGTGTGATAATAAAAGTCCTCACTTTGCTGCAGAAGCAGAGAAAGTATGCTGGAGGTAAAGCCACTGTACTTGTAAGACAAGAGTTAACAGCAGCACATGATTGGGGCTCTCTGTGTTTTTGAGCTGCAGCCAACTTTTCAGTTGAAAGACCTGAAAAACAGCAGCTGTGGTCAATATCAGGGCACTAATGCTGGAGGAAGGAAATAAAACTCCAGCTCACATCACAAACTGCCAACAGGGAGACTTTCTGCAGCTGGCAGGAACAACACTGCTGCTGACACGAGCCTCTGACCGAGCCACATCTGCATCCTCTGTCACATGAGGAAGAAACTTACTGGAAGATAATAACCTAAAAATATGATGAAAGTAATTATGAAACACTACAAAACATGCAATCAACTCAGGCACACTAAAAAGACACACTGATCCAAACAGAACGAGCCCGAGAGACAGGACTACCTGTTACTGTGCCAAAGAAGAGTTTGCACAAAAGCACCGGATCATTTAGTTTGAATAGGAATCGTTTAACAACAGCAGGGTTAGTTAGATTTTGTTCCTCTGAAAACTTAAAAACAGCTTCAACAGCACAAAAACACAAACAGCAGAGGAGCTGCAGTTACAACAGAAACTGAATGCAGCTGTACTTTGATGCCAAGTGCACCCGTTTATTCTTTAAGCCAACATCAGAGAATCACAGTTGATCCTCCTTACATCTATCACTGATGACTGCATTTGCACACCTTTCTATACTTTTAAATGTGTCCTTCAGAAGATGTGCGACAGAACAAAATATACTGAAGCTATGCTGGATATATCTTTAAAATAAACTTGATTGAAGTGGTAATTTTCAGCTACAGAGACAGAGCTTTAATACCTATAATTACATCCTGAATAAACTCAAGCTCCTGTAATCACTGGCAACACTTAGAGGATGTTTTTAAACAGAGCTGCCTGAAGAAGAGACAATTTCATGCATCCAGGACAAAGCTGTCTCTGTTACGATCAGCCTGAAGGTTACTCCGATTACAAACGCTCAGGAGCAGAAAAAACACGTTGGATGTACCTCTCTGGAGTCACATGTTGTGAGTGTTTCACACAAAAATGGTAGAGAGAAATATGGTGCACAATGTTTCTGTTGACAGATCAGTGCTGGGTTTGAACCGGATAGTATCACACAGCTGCAGCGGACCCTGAAACTGTCTGCAGAGATAAAACAGGCTTTCTTTTGTGCTGGGCTACAGCCGTGAGATAATGGTTAAAAAAAGCTTTTATATCAAAACACCAAAAACATGACATCACTATAGAAACACAAAGATGGAGAAACCCTCCACCAGCAGGAAGTTCACATTTCAAACAGGTACCTTCAGGGCTCTGACACACTGCAGGAAACAATGAGATCACACGGTCAGTTACAGCTACAGCTCCAGCTCCAGCTGTGTGCACAAAGAAGTTACTGTGAATTCAAGGGACTCTATAACGACACTGTGCTGCAAGTCCAGTTCTCTCTTGGACCATTGTTCACTGGCTTTGAATTCAATTTCTAGTGTTTTGTTTATGCACAACTTCCACCCTGAGTCCTCACTTATTAAAAGCCCACATAAACTTAAGAAAACATGAGCGCTTAATTCAATTTTCTTATCTGCTGCCCTAAATCTGTGCACGCTTTGAGCTCCACTTACAGGCTAAATGAAGCTGGAGTTGAATGAAAGTTTGCAGCCTGAGGCTAATTTGGAGAAAACGTATCTGGCTGGACAGATTAGACACACAAACGGTGGTCAGTAGTCAGGATTTCTCTGGACAGGCGTGGTGAAGGGATTTTCTGCTGATCTGTTCAGCTCAGTGGAAAAAAAATATTCCTTTTATGTCTTCAAAAAATGAACCAAAAGGGTTTGACCACAAGAAAAACTAAGTAGCAAAGTCTTTGTGCAGACTTTAATGGTTTGTGTGTCATAATGTGCATTCAAGCATGGAAGCTAAAAAAAGAAATGTGCAAGCTGGCGCACGTGGACGTATGGCTTCAGTTTTAGCACCTCATCATAAATCGAGCAGATCAGAAAAAGGAGACATCACAGGATGTTAAATCACCTCACAGTTCGTGTTAAATGTTTTGATGCTTGTCTAATTTTTGCAGAACTTGATTCTTCCTCTGTAATGTGTTTCATACACACCTACACACGTTTGAGCATGGAGGAACTACAACCTGAGAAATAAAAGCCACTTTGAGTTTTTTCACTTCTGGTTTAACTGTCAGATGAGAGCTTCAGATAATAAAGAGGTAGCTTGATGTGTAATGTAAGGAAACACACGCAGTATTGTCAAACAAACTCCTCCTGACCTTCAGGGTCACTATGTTCTGCTTCATGCATGAATTTGCATTTCCTCGGTGCCCATGTGAGTGTGTGTTTTTCAGCAGCAGCAGCGAGCCTGAGAATGTGACTCAGAGTTTCTTTAATTGTTTCCTCAGATTGTTCAGGGGCTTGTAAGGAAAGCCTCTCAGCGTTTTAATGCGATGTTAATAGGAGGGAGCTGCAGAGTGTGGGTACTGTGGGCATCAGAAGTCCTGCGTAGCTTTTTTAATCTAATCCACAAACTTCATTTGCATATTGAAACATTTTCCTGTTTCTGGGTCCTGTGCACAAAAATCAGAATGACTATCAAGTGAAAAAGTTCTGACGTGTGTTTCCTCATTTCTTGTACGTGCAGCCCTCCTGGAGTTACCGTGATGCACTCTGTGGTTTCTAATTTTACTTAAATGAGACGCGTTGACAGTTACATTTAGTTTCACAGTTAAATTTAAGAGTTTTGAGATCATCATTCTTGCTCCTTCATGAAAACTTTGCTCCTGACACTTTTCAGAGCTTGTCCTGCAACATGTTGATGTCCATGTTACATTTATCTTCTTCAATCAGTGTGACAAACTGCTGCTGATCATTTCAGAGCACTCCAGGACTTTCCCACAGTTTAGTTGTACATCTCAAACTCGTAGTGTCAAGCCAACAGTTTCATGCAAAGTGAAACCATGATAAAGGTATGGCTTTGTCTTAGTACTGCTGTTTATATGAATTCATCCTGATGTAAATGAGCTAGGTCCAGTAAACGGAAGACAACAAGAACACCCCCCATTTTTAAATCTCTGTTGACTCTCTTCTTTGCATCAACATCCCGTTTAGACAAAAACAACAACCCCATCAAATTAAAGAAACAGAACATCTGACAGCCGGAGGAACTTCCCATCATGTCACTGAAATCAACTGCAGCTTAAAACAACAGAGCAATGATTACATCGGGCCTTAGAGGAACAAGAACTTAAAAGTGAATGCTATGAATGAAAAGTGCCAAACTACCAGGGATCAGTTATTAACTACTAGGAGCAACATGTCACTCAAGGACTCTTCAGACACTTCAACACAGAGACTGGAGCTGAAGATCGAACCATTATTCTCTTCTCTCTCACCGGAGTCACGGCTGTCTTTAAAACACTTTCCCTGCATGCTGCACATCCACTTCTCTCAAAATCACATCTGTCTGTCTTAAGGCTTCTAACATCTGAGAGCGACACGCTGAGTTCGCACAGCTCACCTCTCAGTGTCCACTAGTGTCAGGCCTTCAGAAGGCATTTCAAAACTCTGAGAATGTCACGAGTTTGAGTAAAATGTTTGGTTTGCCCTGTTAAAGTCAGAGGCTTGGGTTTCCAAACTTACAAATGATGTAAATGTAAACAGTAAGACATTTCTAATGTTCCTAGGCTCAGCTTCATGGCAGACAAACCTCACATCATCTTAACAATCATTCAAATAGTATCCAGTGAAAGCCAATTTTCATACACCAACAATAAAAGCAAATGAAACTGCAGAGAACAGTGATCCTTATCCTCCTACTGTTCACATCAGTAAGACAGACTGCAGCCCAACTATCAGACTCTCTAGGACCATTCAGTTCCTCCAATACAGTGTACCAGTCCTGCATTTTAAAGTCCTGATGGCAGAGCTTTGCAACAAAACTTCACTCCACAATTTGGCCCTTAACTTTCCTTTGCTTCTTGGCATGGAGAAAACGGTGTTCATCCACTTTGTATAAACTGGAATACAGCACCTGATTAGCTTACTAGTGCTTCAAGGTATGAAGGCCATAAGCAGACATGCATCCATACATTTTATTTTCACTGTATTCCTTTGAGATCAAGATCATTTCAGCTGTCTTCTCAAGATCCATGCAGATCACCAGGGTTACAAGACAAACACAGGCTTACCTTACCTCATTAGGTGGTGTGGCCAATACCAGGATGGCATGCAGTTTTCTAAATCACCATAAAATGACCCTGTTATTACAAGAACACCAGCTGTGCTATCCTAAAATATATGTAGATATCTCAAGAGAAGACCTGATGTTAACTTGTCATCAAAGGAAAACAGAGTAAATAAATTGTAGGGAGGCACTTTGGCTCATTTGGGCTCCCATATTAATGGAGGTCTTGAGCTGCAGTCATCTTTTAATCAGCACTAAAGCTCAGATATGTGTGAAGTGATCAGTTCTTCTACTTCTGTGATTAATTCAGGGACAGTAATGTCACTGACCACAAACACATCATCACACTCTCCATAAACCCACCATCTGTAGGTGGCTTTATGGAGATTGTGATGATGTGTTTGTGGTCCCACTAAAACATCTGTAATGTCAGCTGCATCTCTCACTTCCTGTATCAGCAGGTGTCAGGTGTCTTGGGTTGATAGAAACAGAACTGAATCAGAATTTGGTGACCTCTAGTTTCTAGTGAACTTCTAACCACCCTCTACCTCTGCTCTCATGTTCAACTGTTGCCTTAAAGTTTGATAATTAAAGCCACTGAACATTTCCTCTAATCAGAAGAGAAAACATGTGAAGGAGTCTTTCATGTTTGTGTTCAGACTCAGAGATTTGGGGTTTCTGAGGGATATTAAGAGTAAATGATTTGTTCATTGTTTCCTGATCTGAAGTCTTCTGAGGGATCTGTTTGTGTTTTTAAAGATTCACACAAACAGCTGCAAGTTGTTAGTAACATCCAGGACACGTGGCAAAATAACGTCATAGAGACCGTCAGAGTGAGAGCTTTTGGGGATTTGAACTTAAAAATAAAGTCCACATGTTGAAGTTTGTATCCATATATATCACATATCTGATGTTTATGATATTATTGACCTTCCTTTGAGGGAGCTACAGGAACATTTCCTCTGAGCTCAGGTTTGCGTCGTGCGTAAAAACGCCACCCGGTGACTTCTCTCCCCCAAAACTTCGTGTGCCTGTAGTTTGGACTCACCGACAGTGGTGACCAGAGTGTTGGCGAAGAACATGGAAGATGCCAGGTCCCAGCTGGACGCTTGAACAGAGGAGTTTTTGAGCACGGAGACGCCGTACTTGTTGGCCGTCAGCACTTTGACCAGAAAGCGCTCGAGGGACGCGACGTTGACGCAGCTCTGGTTCAGGAACTCCTGCTTCAGAGTCTCCATGTCCTGGCGCAGCTTGTCCTCCACGGGCCGCTCGATGCTGGAGAACACCAGAGCTCCGAACAGAAGGTAGATGATATAGAAGAGGATGAAGCCTGTGAGCAGCAGCCACGACCTGCCTGCTGAATGCATGTCTGGTTTTTCACTCCTGGACTAACATGAGTGGAGCAGCCGACCGCCGGGCTTCCCTCTCTGACTCTCTGACTGACTTCTTTCTTCTCTTTTCCTCTCTGTGTGGGAACTTTTCAGGGGGCTGTCCTAATTGAACTTGAACCCCTCCTTGTCAGCTCATCCTCCTCCCACAGTGAAACAGGAGGGTGTGGTCAGCTCAAGATCCTGGAAGTGCATCCTGAAGAAGACTGGGGAGGTGTTTTCTCTCTGTCAAGCCACACTTCTCATGCAACTTTTCATAACTCACCATAACTTCAGACTTTTGCAGATTTTTTATCATGCCAAAATAAAAAAAGTGGAATTTCTTGCTCCATAAATCATATTTATATTCCCCCAAATTATGAGATCACTTATGTTTTGTTTGTGCAGAGTCAAAAGGACAAGGCATGTCTCCATGGTTGTGTTGTTTAATCCAGTTTATCTAACTTAATTCATCTTCTTAGTCATTCTTTGGTTGTTTAAGTTCATGCTTCAGTTAAGGTCATAGTTTCTCAGCCTCATAAAGCAGGTGTCACATCTGTCTGCATCTTCGCTTCAGCTCAGGACTTCAGATTGATGAATGTGCAAGGATCAGTATAAATGTTTGTCTTTATGTTGTAGTGATGTACTCACTGATGTACTGTTTTTCTGCTGATGCTGCTTTCAGACATTTTCTGCATGTTTTCTGATCCGGATGTGGCCCACGCCCTCTCTGTGGTCTCTCTGCAGACTGAGACCTGATGATTGTTCTTTACTGTAGTCTTCACTCTGTGCCTGTAACATTATTGTATGAAAACCACGCTTTCATAATCATGTTATCTGCAGACTTTCCTCTGATACTGAGCCACACATTGACCTCAAAAGAACCTTGATGTGGTTTAGATCTCATGATGCTGGCCTGGATACTTTTACACAACCTATAAAGTCTTTGACAAGAATCAAATTGTTGTTGCAGGGGGAAAAATTACAAAATTGACGGCTGTAGATTACGCAGTATCACAAGTAGGCAGCTCCAGGATGAATGTGTTTGTATAGAAGAGGCTGTCACATCAAACTGCATCATTTTATCCACTGAGAGACTTCAGCTTGAGTTCTCAGAGGTCTCACTCATGCTTCTTTCCTCATATGAAAATAAACCACAGAATTAGTTGGAGTTAATAGTAAAGTCTTGCCATCTGTCTGAAGTGAGTTTGTTCCTGGACGTTGAGCTGTGTCTGCACACTCCTCATGATTATTTTTGACATGAAGTCCTAAAACCTAACCCTTGGTACTGACCTCCTCCTCTTACTACAAGAAAATAATAGTTTTCAGTTGAACTGATCCTTTAAATCAAGCTTGTTTTAAATTCTACTTCACAGGACGCTCTGGTTTGAATCCTCTGAGCTCTAACCTGGCTCTTGTTTTGCAGTCAGAGGTTGCTAGGCACAGTGCAGCTTCCTCAGCATGCTCTGCTGCTTTCTCCAGGCGCTGCTCTCTGTCTTGTTTGTGATGTTTATGTAAAAGGCCGGCTGATTCATGCAGAGTAAGGTCAGGGCGGTCTGCAGCCCAAAGGCCTGTTTCTTTTTTTTTTTTTTTTTATACCACGCAGTACAAAGCTTTGTTATCAGGCTGCAGCAGCCAGCTGCTCTGACTCAGCAAATAAAGTGTTTAACTCTCTGTGAGCCACAGAGCTGCTTCACCCGTCTCTCCAGACTGATGCTCACTTCTGATTTCAATGTGAAACACTCGACGTCTGGAGTCCTTAAAGAAGGGAATCTCCTAAACATGGCTGCAGACTAACGGCCACACCTGCAGGAATTAAAGTCATTTTAAGCATAAGTACTGTATTTAAATTCAGCTTTATGCAATCATTACTTAAAGGTAGTATGTATCTATCTTCCAAGTTTGATATTCATCCTCTCAGTTTTGCAGTTTTGTGAGGATAAAACTGAAGTTACACAACATTAGATTTGAAAAACAAGCTCCACATAAGGTGTCACAATGTGCTCTGTTAATCTGTTTGTTTGTTTGTGTGTGTGTTGATGTTCTGGGGGAGATGATGCTGGTTTGCCTTGAAGCTAAAACATTAAGCTCATGACCCAGAGTTTTACACCAGCTCAGGGGGTGACCTGAACTTCTAAGAGAGTGATTCATTTTGAGACGCTCCTCTTATGAAAGTCACCCAGCAGATCTTTTTTATGACATACTTCTGATTTGACTGTTTCTCCAAATTCAAGCTGCCTCCTGGATGCATTCTGCAGTGGCTGCATCAAGTCTGAAACCCTTCCAAATTGAAACAGTGATGACATTTGACGTGAAGATGCAGCGACAACAGAGCGACCTTTTCAATAAATGACTTTGCCCTCAGTCACAGCAGGTCTGACTGAAATGAAATACTGCACAGTCATCCAAAGACTACCTCACATGTTCTCTGGAAAATAGAAAGTCTGAGCACCATAAGAAGACCTCCGTCATCCATCACACTGTATCATTTTATTACATCAGTTAACAAGGCGACAACTCCTCCTTCCCCAGATCAGAAATCTTCCTCTCGAGGACGTTTAGTTTGCACGGATGGCAGACACACAAAGACACATGATTGTTTCTGAATATCATCACAAATGATCGAGTCAACAGGTGAAGTTACAACGTAAAGCCAAACAAACTGGAGGTGATATATGTGGATGCAAGTCTAAATCAAAACATGTACAGTGTATCATCGACATGGAAAGAACGTGAACAATATCCTCATAAAAATATTGTTGGCAGCTTGATTCAAGTTATGCCCGAGAAGTGTACTCGCTGAAGAGAAGAGGCAGAAAGCAAACAAACATCACATGCCAACATTTTGTTTGTGAGTCCACTTCAGTGTGTCTGTGAAACACGAGGCTGCGTTTCCTCCTGAATGTGTCGGCTCCTCTTGTGTAACCTTGTAAACATTGGCACTTTCACTGGTGTTCCTGTTGGCACTAACTGGAAGACAAATCTGTTTCTCTGAGAAACCCCAAATTTTTTAAGAGTCGGTCGGTGTCGTCGTCGGCTTTATGGAGCAAGTACACGACGAAAAAGCACATGCATCACTTTGCTAAATGTAACACAGAAAAAATTAAGATTCAGCTTTCTGCAAGTTACAACTTATTCTGGACACTTCCTCAGCAGAGTGGTCACAGGGTTTCCTGTCATGTCTATCATTGAGAAAGGAAGGAGGAAAAGGAATCCAGAGACAGAGAGAAGTGGTGTTCAAACAGCCTCTTACAGGTTACTGAGGGAGATGTTGACTGGTGGTCACTAAGTTAACATATTATGTAAATACAGTGACAGCAAAAATAAGAAGAGTCATGTGATGGGATGAAACATCCATGTGGATATGTGTCAGTATGAGCTTACTCTCGCTCTTTTTTCTCAGTCTCCAGACTCGGCACTAAATAATAAAGGATTGCTTGATACTGGATTTCACAGTGGCTAATTCAAACCTAATGTCATGAGTGTAAACTTTACCAAAAAGGTTTCATAACTTGCAGCTCAGGGATAAATAGTGTAGAAAGATCATCCTCAGTGACTCTGATTTTGAACATCTGAATAACTACAATGATTCTAAGCTGTAACAGAAATCCTTGATGCTTGTTGCTCCGCTTAATTTCTACACAACATGAACACATCACCAAATCTACGACTCTTTCTATCAGAGCTGCTCTGTCTCATTGTTTAAGCTACAAACCTAACAAACCTATCTAATCTTTAGTGAAACACACCAACAAAAAGAAAAAGATCTGTGGAGTAGAAAAGAGAGGAAAGGACTAAGTTCCAGCAGCCCTGCTGACTCTGCATGTCCGGACTTGCCATCGTTTCCTGCATCAGAGCACAGCTGACCTCGCTGAGCACTGATTTCTGTCACCACAGAGAAGCAGACATAATGTGATGTTTAACTTTAACTTGAATAAATGTCAATGTTGAGCAAAAAACTAACCATAAAGATTCAAACAATGAGATCATTTCTGCCAGAACAGCAGCTCTGACACAGAATCCTCTAAGATAAAAATCAACGAGGGGGGGTTTCATGGTTGATGCAGTTAAATCTAAATATTCTTCACTCTTCTTCCAGTGTGAGTGCTTTCAAAGTTCATGTTTTAACATCTCTGACCTCCTGCTGTCCTCACAGCAGAGCAGGAGAATGAAAATGGGAGGTTGTGGTGGTGAACACGGTGACACAGGATGTGTAATGGAAACACTCCAGCAGTTTAACATCAACAGGAGCTGGAGGAGACAACGTCTGAATCACAACTGAAAGAGTCCTTTTTATTTGAATCCAGGTTTGTCCAGGTTACGTCTCGTCACCGGCTCGGGCTTTTAATAACCAGGAAGTGCAAAGAGCCGAAAGCTTGCTCGGTTCTTTGCGAGCGGATCGATCACGTGGTGTGAATCCTGTGTTTCCAGAAACGTGCGGTCGTTCTGTCCTGCTCGGGTTGAACCTGCAAGTTCTTCAGGTTAAACGTAAAAAGAATCACAATCCAGACAGAGCTGACGCCGCTCAGCTACTCCATGATGTTTCTGTTGTAGTCATATGACAGACGTCGCTTCGCCGCGGCGTTCTGGGCGTGCTGATTGGCCGAGGGGAGGCCTGGGGAGAGTCTGCGATTGGCTGTCCGGGGAGCAGGTCTGACCTCCTGCAGAGATAAAAACAGAAGGATGCAGAAGTTGTTTTAGACAACTGAACACGTTTCACTCTAGGAGCGATGAACTGACAGAACATGTTACCCAAAACAAATCTAACACATTAAAGTGAGGCTGTTTTTTGTACTTGGTTTAACTGCAGGGTTTTTAAAATGTACACAACATAGAAGAGAACTTTGGTCTTGGTAAAAAACGTTCATCCCTCTCTAATCATTTCTGACAGATCACCATAAAGTCGACACATCCAGTCACATGCCGCCTGATTTATCATCAAATCATCGACCCACTGCTCAGAAAAGTAAAGCTTGCACCTTATGTTCTTTCTCTGTCCACACTTAAGAAACTTTTGGTCTGGGTACTTTAACACTGGGTCAGTAATCTTGGGTTTAAACTTACAACCTTTCCCACTAATAGCTATTTTTGGAACTCCAGATGTATCAAGTAATTTCACTTCTGTTCAAAAAGAAATCATTAACTTTACCTCACTTCTGGCTAGACGCCGTTTACTTTTACATTGGAAGTCTCCCAACCCTCCATCTGTTGCACAGTGGTTACAGGATACTGTCTCCTTTTTAAAACTTGAAAAAATGAAATACACTCCAAGAGGAAACACTGACAAGTTCTTTCACAAATGGCAACTCTTTCTTTCACATGTTAGAGATCTGCAGACTCTGCCGGACTAAGAGGTGTCTTATTTCTTTCATCATTGCTGTATTCCTACATCTGTGTGCGTTCATTTCTCCTGCTGAGCTGGGCTAGGGAGGAAGGGGTTATTTTTCTTTTTGAGTTCTGGGACTGTTATATTTATATTGTAAATGTGCAGGTAATTCTGTATCTACGGACCTCTACAGGTACACTTGAGGTCAAAACGATTAGCCCCCCAGGAATTCTGGAACATTTTCCTTAAATTCTGCCCAATGTTTGAATCATTGATAAAACTTGATATAAGTAAACATTCACCAGTGCTCTTTAGTGGCTTTGGTACATTTTGGAATGTAAAATACATTTTTAGGATAACTTTATATCAAATATAGTGAAAAATGGGGTGGTCAAAATTTTTAGCCCCCCTGTGAATATTTACTTTTAAAACACACCTGAGCAGTCAGTTTGTTTCCTAACAACACCTGAGCATTCAAACAGCATTGAGATTTACTTAAGGGACTCCAAACAGGGCACTTGAACACGTTATTGAGAGAGACTACTGTTACTAACCATGCCAAAGACAATGGAAATCAGCCTTCAGCTCAGAAAGAAGATAATTGAGGCTCATAATAAGGGGGAAGGCTATACTGTCATTTCCATGTGTTTTACAGTGTCTAGAACAGCTGTATGTTGCATCATTGCAAAGTACAAGGAGACAAACTCTGTTGGAAACAAACCTAGGCGTGGTAGAAAACACAAGATTTCAAGAACTTTGGAGAGGAAAGTAGTCGAAGATGTCTGCAAGAAGCCCCGGACATCTTCCAAGATGATTGTTGCTGACCTGACCTCCATTGGAGTTGAAATTTGAAGGAACACAGTTGTGAGGGATCTTCATCATAGTGGGCTTCAGGACCATCGTCCAAGAAGAACCCCTTTACTCAAAGAGCGGCACATCAGAGCCAGACTGAGGTTTGCCAATCAACATTTGAAAGGTAAAGATGAGTTTTGGAAGTCCATCCTTGGTCTGATGGAACTTTTTGGGCACATGGATGTTGTTCATGTTTGGCCAAGAAAGGGAGAGTCCTTCAACCCTCAGAACACAGTCCTCAGAATTAAACATGGTGGAGGGAGCATCTTACTGTGGGGCTGTTTGCAGCCTCAGGCACAGGGAGTCTTGTTTGAGTGCATGACATCATGAAAAAAGAAAGTTATGTTGACATTTTGAGGGATAATGTGAAGAACTCTGTTCTTAGTCTAGGCTTTGGTCGGCGCTGGGTCTTCCAGCAAGACAATGATCCAAAGCTTACGTCAAAATTGGTCAAACAGTTCTTAAAGGACACCTAAACCAAGGTCCTGGAGTGGCCCGTACAGAGCCCAGATCTAAATCCTGTGAAGAATCTGTGGCGGGTGCTCAAAGTGAATGTCCATGCTCAGAAACCATGGATTTTGGACCAGCTGGAACAATTTGCATTGGAAGAATGGGCCAAAATCCCTCCAGAGACATGTGCCAACCTTGTAGAGAACTATTTGAAGAGGTTGTTGTCAGGTGTGGCTCAGAACGGGCGCACTATTGACTACTTAGGGCCAGGGGGGTAATAATTTTGGACATTCCATTTTTACCTTTTCTTGTTTTAATTCATTCCATCAATAAAATATCCAAATCAAACACAGTGAATATTTGTCTTTGTTATTTTGGAAACACATAAACTATAAACACTTGTTTTTAATGGTCATTTTCATGGAGAAATCAAGAGTTTTATCTGATTTCACAAGGGGGGCTAATCATTTTGACCTCAACTGTATATAATTATGCACATGTATGCACCTTGTTTCTCCTGATAGGAGTGTCGTTTTCCTAGTCTCATTGTTGTGTTGTTTTTTTTTCCTTTCTTCCGTTTAAATGAAAAACTAAAAAATGTAAACTTGTACGCAAATTACAATGCCATTGAATTTTGCTCAATAAACAGAACTGGCAAAAAAAAAAAAAAAAAAGCTGACACCTTGTTCCTGAATAACTCAGTCTGTCATTTCCTGCTCTGACGTCCTAAAACTAAAACTCTGGAGGAGTAAACCACACGTTTGAATCCTCTGCAGGTGTTTTTGTTCTGTTTCCTTTAACTCAGAGATCAGTCTGCCTCGTCTGCTCCTTTATCTTTGACTCTGGAGTGTGAGGAGTCATTTGCATGTAGCAGCGGTCACTTCATTTAAATGAAGCTGCAGTTTTTCAAGGCCACCAGTCAAACAACACTATCAGTTCATTTTACATGCTGTTGAGGCTGCAAGGACTACTTCAATTCAACAACACTGAGGCTTCACAAATTGAAAGCGAACACGGATGACCCTGTGTTAACTCGTCCGCTTGAAGAGTGTGCAGAAAGAGAAAAGAGAGTGAACTGTAACATCAGAGTAATATCCTCATCAACAGTTTTTCTGAACGCTGAAACGCGACAGCAGGATGTGAGTCATGCGGTGGAGACAGACTTTGTTGTCTATGTTTGTCAGTGTGAATGACACCAGTCTCTGTACTCACAGCGTGCGGCGGCGGCGGCTCCAGATGTAAAGTCTTCAGCAGCAGGTCACGAGACACGCCATTCGCTCTCTTGTATCTCTGACAAATCATTTTGTTCAAGTCGTGGAAACTGTCCAACAGGCTGCGGGGTCAAACACGAACAACGAGGACAGGAGAGAAGGATTTAACAGACAGAAGGACAGGTGTTAGCTTTAAATCAGTACTTTTTATAATCAATACTAGCTCCAGAATCTGCGTCAAACTCAACACATAACATCCTTTAATGTCTTTAGATCGACTTCATGCTTGTTTTTATAGTGACAACTAATCAGATAAACGCCTACTGTAGAAAATCCATGTTTACAGGGATTTACTTGGAGAATTCAGGCTTCACTTGGTGGACCAAATTCTTTCTGTTAACTCTTTATGTACCGTTTAATAATAGACAACAATAATAATGAGCAAATCCAACACACAAACGTCATTAATTCATCACCTCATAATCTATATCTGCAATCTACTTAAAGGATTTAACATCTCACACACTCTGGCATGTAATAAATAATCATAAACACAATCTATGTTCAGATACAGGCTGCCTCTGACCTGCAGTTCACTACTCTGACCACTTGGTGGCCTTGATTCATCACATATGTATGTAAGGAGCATCCTTCTTGTGAATATAACATACCTGCACACTAACATCAATTTTACAAACCAGCTTTGTTTGAGGTTTGTCTTTAAAGTTTAAAACTCCTGCTTCTCTGCAGATGCAGTCCAGAAAAGGCTTCACATGTAACACAAGTGCAACATTTGATATGATGAATAATAGATGTGGTGTTATTATGAGGAGTGGCATCTTTAAGACACGAAAACCCACCAAGAACAAAAGAAAAGACTTGAGAGTGATCACACTTCTAAAGTTCAAGAATCACAGATTATCTCTACCTCTTAATAATAACTGTGTGCTGCACAAAGTTAATGCATGTCTTAATTATATAAAGTACCATGAACAGCAGCTTTTATAAGATATAATTGGACGAACATTTCCAGTTGTGCATGAATCATACAGTTAGATTTTTGCAAAAGGATCCCTTGGCCAAGTTGCACTGCTGTCTTCTGGTTATTGTCACTATTGCAATTATTTACAGAAACACAAAAAAGCTTCAACTTTCGTCATATTTTCAGTTTGTTTCCAGGGAAAAAGTGAAAGGATGTCGTCACTCTGCAACTTTAACGTTTGTTTACATGATTGTTTGGGATTTGTGTCTTCATTTAAGGGACAGGACTGTGGATGAAGCAGGAAACTGAGAGGACAGAGTGGGAGGATAACCTCTGCACATGGGGGGTGTGATTTAACCCCTGAGAGTCCCCTACTTATATGTTATCTTGACTAAATTGCAAAGTTCTGAAATCAGAGACAGTATGTTCTTGTGTTCATCTTGCTGTAATAAATCTGTGTTGTCAAAGTAGTGTTATAAATGAGCTCTCCATCCTCAACATTCATTTCCTACAGCTGATTAAAAGCACATCATGTATGATGTTTATGAGGACTCTGATTTATGCTCTTACAAATGGTAGGAATGTGTTAAACACTGCAGAGGATCGATTAAGAGAATCACAATGATTTAGTCCTGTAAAAAACGGCTTCATGGTTTACTTACCCCTGGTCCTGGTCTGCTCCGCCTCTGAGGATCTGGGTCAGGGTGGGAACAGAATCCAGGTCACTTGAGGACTGGAGCGAGGGGAAGGCCTCAGCAAAGACCGACGCCTGAGGAGGAGACACAAAGTCCCCATCAGATACAGAACCACATCATCAGATAGAGGGTGATTTTTCCTCCAGAGTCATGTGATGACTGTAAAAACAAAAACAAGTAAACATGCCACTCATAGGACGGCCGACCGTCCAAAGAGATGTCTTTACGGCCCTCTTCTGTCCATAACCTACAAAGTAAAACCCAGCCGTGCTTCAGAGGCCTCTTCGTGGCACTGCGAGCATACAAAACGAGTTATTTGAAGCCGGTTTTCTTTCCTCCGCTGCAGCTTTGGGCTGAGCTCGTTTTTCATCTGCATCTTTTCGCTGCATTAACGTCCGCTGGGAGACTCTTCCTGCAGTGTCGGCTCCTTTTCTGAGAATAAAAAAGCACTCAAAGCTTTACTGGTCTAATGTGAGCTACAAAATACTGACTAATTTAAGTCTGAAAACTTAGTCACCTAATCCCCAGGGCTGTGTCTGGATGTGTTCCCATGGACACGGAGCAGGAAAACAGAACATTAGAAAAAGGAGCAACAAGGCTGAGAAATAGATTTACCCAGGGTGTTTGAGCTCTGGCTCTGTCTGTTTAAAATACTGAATGAAATAATTACACACTGTTTTATTTTGAAAGTTAAACACCTGTTGGTGGTTACATTTTCTGTATTTCAACTAAAAACATAATTTGGATTAAGATGAAGGTGAAGAAGAACCTGTTTATCACTCTACATCCACCCTATCATCTCATGCTAACCCTCTGCCTCTGGAATAAGGACAGTTTTAAATACATGTGAAGACATTATTAAGGCTTCTATTTATATAAATAAAATAATCTATGTAATCACAGTTTAGTTTAGGTAGAGATGTGAGTGATGTTGATGTCCTGCTTGATTTGTCATCAGAGTGGATGACCTCAATAGTGATATATAACTGATAACTCTTACATGATGGAGAAGTAGGACACTGAGGATGATGAGGAGGATGGTGAAGAGGACGGTCTACTGAGCTCCATTAATACTGCAAGCTAACATTATAAGCTCAGAGTGAGTTACTCCTGTTCTGATACCTGTACCTTGGCTTAACATTTACTTGTAGGAAGCTGTTAGCTAGCAGGAGCTGCATGCTGCTGACCCCACAGTTACATTGGGAGCTTGCCTATGTTCCAACATTTCCTTTCTCATAAATTTGTATCAGATTTGATCCCCTTTCCCCCAATTTTATAGCCAATTACACTCAACCTATTATCCAGTAGCAAAGGACTACAGATGGAAAGTAGCTTTCAGCTAAATCTGGTGCGCCCATCTCTTTATTTATTGCAAACATTTAATGTAAGTGCACATTGTCCTTTTAAATAAAAAAACTAAACTTAGTAGCACAGATGCTTTGCATTGACTATCTTCTGGTCAGATCAGTCGTATGAAGCGCAGCAACTGGATGCAAAATTTAGTTTGCAGTCCTAATTTTGAAAATGTCCTAGAAATGTGGGAACATAGGGATGACCTTGTTATATTAGATGAAGTGCTGGGTGAATCCACAGATGCTATTTCAGGTTATTGTCGTATACTTCTTGTATGCATTGGATTTGATCATCCATAATCTAAGGATTTATTGTGGTTGGTTCATATATTTTGTAGTCTATGTTATATCTTGGATAAGTGAGTTCCATTTTTCTGCAGTACATTTAATTTGATAGTTTTGTTGTTTCAAAAACCAGAGGACCCTGCTATTAACAATCCAGCCTCCAATCATAAACCCATGGCATCCCTAACACGTGATCTGGCTCTGACATAGCTAACCTTCAGATCTTCTGTCTGACTTCCTCCATCAGTAGCTGCAAACATTTCATGACTCATCCTTTAAAAATGACAATAAGACTCAAAACATGTAACAACCCTTTTGATGGCGTGCAAAACCACAAAATGATCTCCCATAAGTGTCTAAAAAGGGTTTGATAGAAGTATTTTGGATCTATGCATGAACTAAAGATGACCAAGAAAGGGACGGATCATGATTCTGACATGTGTTACTTCAAAAAGGAATCACTGATGGATTCATGTCTCGGGTAATTCTTGAAACTAACTCCTGTTTGAGCTACAACTTTACCCACAACCTTCCTGCACAGCTTCAACAGAGTGTGTGTTTACAGAAAATATTATATGATCTGTAAATAACTGCAGATTACTTTTGATAAAGATCAAGGTCTTCTCTTATCGCTGCTTTGCATCAACAGAAAATAACGCAGAGATGACGGGAGGATTTTCTCTTCATGAACATCCACAAAGCTTGCAGACAACTCCGGGGATTGTGAATGTGCAGCTAATGCAGATGAGGCAGGCTGAGGTAAAGTTAGTCCACATCTCCAGTGAGTTTTACACACCGCCGTGCTAAATAGGTCACATAGTAGACGGAGAACACTGTGCACATGTATTATTAGACTGCACTGAACACACGGCTCATCGTTTTTCATGCATGGATTATATTTTTAGGATATTCTCATGAGGTGATTTTAAAGAATTGGAGTCTGTGTTTAGGTTTTAGAGGTTACAGAAATGATACACCGTCTTATTTGACACCAGGGGGCGCTGTGTCAAGACTGGTAGAGGTCACTTGGAGAAAACATAAGAATCTGAATGTGTGGAGAGAGAAATGAGTGTGTTACCAAACCTCTGAAGCCTCAAAACAAGCAGTCCAAAGCTACATTAGCTGCTATAACATCTCTATACAAACTGATGCTAGTCAAGTTGCATTGTGGGAAATGTAGGCCCCAGGT
The DNA here is from genome assembly GCF_009762535.1 of Notolabrus celidotus. Classification (NCBI taxonomy): domain Eukaryota; kingdom Metazoa; phylum Chordata; class Actinopteri; order Labriformes; family Labridae; genus Notolabrus; species Notolabrus celidotus. The sequence goes on along the minus strand of NC_048285.1, from coordinate 31,558,860 downwards.
TTTGAGAGGGAAAGAAGACTAAGTGGATAAAAGATGATCATATCTGTGTTTGTGCAGCACCAATTTCCACCAGTTTTTTAGACTGTCCAAAGAGAGTCCCAAACTGTGATAGGAGTGGAAAGCTGAATTACTGCAGTGCTCTTCAAATCACCCAATTTGTGCACACAGATTACAACATTACATTTCTTCAATATCACCCCCAACAGACTCATCACAATGTGTTTATGAATACTCCCATAAATGGATGCAGAAAGATTGTGATTTTCTGCTCTACATTTTCATGAAATCCAGCAGAACTTTACCAGATTCTGATTGGCCAAGAGTCCGTCTCTGCCCTGCTCCACGGCGCTGGTCGGCCACCACTGTCCCACCGCGTCTCGGCCATCGTCTGAGGAATCCTGAGGAAAGGCCGTCCAGGTGTCGTCTGATTGGTGAGATGAGCTGTCTGTCCAGCCTGGGGTCCAGTGTGTCGACTCTCCTGGGTTGGCATTGTTCCCAAGTGCTGTTTCAGGCACAAACACACACAAACACACAGAACAGTTTGTAACAAATCCTGTAGTTGTTCCTGTAGTGTTGTGATGTGTGCAATGATACCCTAATTCAAATAACCTGGATGGAAGACATGGAAGATCTGTGGAGTATCTGCAGATATAAATTGCATTTGTGTTGCCTGTTGTGTGTTTCTCTTGTTGTCACTGTCAGAGTCACTTGCTCCTCATCATCCTGACTCTTTTTTATTCACACAGAAACATCTTCAAAGCAAACATCTCACTGAATCTTTGTTCTCCTGTGATGCCGGCTGCCTTCACATGTTACCCTCCACCACTCGCAGGCTGCATGATGCATCCATCAAACATTCGAGTCGTACTTCTGTGTGTGTTTGTGCGACTTTCTCTCTCACCCATTGCCCCATAACTCGAGGCTAACACACGCTCAGAGTCCTGGGCCTCATTTGCCTCCCTCAACTAAACTCTGAATGATTAATACGGTGAAGTGAGAGCGAGAGATCGGAGAGGAATTCAGGTCAGGGTAGACTCTTGACTTCCAGGGTAGGAACAGGTGGTGTTAGACTCCACAGTTCTCATATGATTAGAAGCTTTATTGATCACATTAGTTTGTATTTCATGTTGTTAAGTTATTTTATGATCCAGTTCTGCAGTCATTAAAGGAATAGTTTGGTTCTTTTAAAGTGAGGCTGTATGATGCACTTGTCAAGATCAGCTCGGCCCTGTTACTGAGAAACCAGCTGCAGAACGGACACCGAAGTTATGCTTTCAACCTCTGCAGACTGGGACAATATTAACACATAAATTAACACATTTCAGTCTGACCCCAAACCTGAACATTAATGTGAGTGTATGCTCTATTTAGATATTTCCCCACCTAACTTCACTGTTGGAAAGTCACTTTCTTTTGCACTTCCAGCAAATGCAAGACAACCGTGTTCCTCTGCCTGCAGTGGACTGACAACTAAGGGGCGGAACCATAGACTGTATAAATAATGGACGTAGTGTCCGTGACATCACTCATCTGTTTCTGAAGCGCTGTTTTAAGACCAATCATCGGCGGCAGCCATATTGCTGCTGTTGAGCGATTATGAGGTAAAGTCTCGACTCGTCTTTTGTACCAGGCTGTAAACATGTTTATTTCTGCTGTAAAGATCGGCTTTTTTGAATTGGTGTGTATGTGGTTTCCGGTACTTCTGGAGCCAGCCTCTAGTGGATCCTCCATGAACTGCAGATTTTAGCACTTCTGCATTGGACTCATATTTTTAGACCCGAGGGTGCCACTTGGGCGGAACTGACTGGGCTCCCCTACAGGTAATATCATTTCTATTGATACAAACAACCCCATTCATAAATAGATAATAATAATGATAAATAATCCCTTTAAACTGCTCAGGACTCCTCGTATTTTGACGATTTTTTGGTATACTTGCTAGGCGACATTGCTTCGCAGCAATAATGTTTAAAATCCATGCTGCTCCGTTATGCCTCATTCTTACTGTACTTTTCACTCCTTTCACTTCTTTCCCTGCAGGGTATGAGAGTTATTTCTGGATCTCTGGATTTTCATTCTGCACAAAGTTACTTTAACATCCTAATAATGGAAGTAAATCAATGTGAAACTTGCAAAATCATGTCAAAGTGTTGTAACTTGGACATATATATGAATATGAATATGCATATCATCAGAGTGCGGCTGCTTTGATAAGCTGAGCAGGAAACCTGCACAGAGGGAGTGAAGTTATTGTTTCACTTCATTACAGAACTTAATATTTCACTCTACATCTCAATATCTTGGAGATGAAGAAATAATGAAGAGTTGATAGAGGAGTGTTCTGACATTCAAACACAGAGCTTTTTGAATACAGTTAATAATGCAGAGTGTGCTTTACCTGAAGTGATGAGAACATTCATAAACCTGAGATAATTACACAAAAACAATCTGTGCCACTATTAAAGGTGCACGCATGTATTCTTCCAGGAACACTTTAATGGTCCTTCAACATATTAAAAATCACACTAATAGATTTCTGTCAATGCAGACAGAACCTTCAACCTATTAAACTCTCTCTGCTAAATCTGCAGCAATATGTGAAATTAATGAAATAAATCTATTCAGGTGCATGAAGGGAGGACAAATTTATGATTAAACCTCGGCTTAGCCTTGTCGCCCTCAGCA